>NC_053024.1:22315256-22510709 GCF_003073215.2 Triticum urartu
CTGCATTTTTTTGATATTCTTGCAGTTCTACTACTGCCATTTGTGCATCGGCAATTTTTGAGCCCTTTTGGAAGCATTCTTCTGCCTTCTGTCGATTACCAGTGACAGTGATTACTCCTCTAGGACCAGGCATCTTCAATTTGAGATACACGTAACATGGTCGAGCCATAAAACGTGCATAAGCGGGCCTACCCAGAATAGCATGGTAAGCACTCTTGAAATCCACTACCTCAAATGTCAACTTTTCCTTGCGGTAATTCTTGGAATCACCGAAAACCACATCAAGGGCGATCTGGCCGAGTGACTGAGCCTTCTTGCCAGGTATAACGCCGTGGAAACTCATGTTTCTTTCAAAGCTTGGACATCGGAATGCCCATTCCCTTCAAGGTTTCAGCATAAAGGATATTCAGGCCACTTCCACCATCCATCAGCACTTTAGTCAGTCGAGTGCCTTCAACTACTGGGTCGACCACCAGTGCTTGCCTCCCAGGGGTGGCTATATGTGCTGGATGGTCCGACTGGTCGAATGTGATGGCAGTCTGGGACCACTTCAGATAACTGGGTGTTGCTGGAGCAACCATGTTTACTTCTCTGTTAATAACTTTCAACCGACTTTTGCTTTCAACATCAGCAAAAATCATCAGCGTGGAATTGACATTGGGAAAACCATCATCTTCTTCCCTATCCCCACCTCCATCCGACTCCTTTTTCTTCTCCTTGGGTTGTTTCTCTGGGAACTGCTGGATCAGGAAGCGACACCGTTGAGTGGTGTGTTTAGGGTAAATGATGTTCCCCTCTTCATCTTTTTTTGGTATGAATATGGCACGGTAAATCCAACACATCATTCCCATCTTTATCCTTAACTTTTTTGGGAGTCCAGGGCCCTTTGGGATTTCCTTTGAACTTTCCTTGGGCAACAACTAAAGCTTCACCAGGAGCAGCTGGTTCGGCCTTTCGCTTTTGTTTCCGACTAGAATTCCCTCCTCCGGTTTCTTGGGACACTGTTTTGTGCTTGCCACTCCGGAGTCGGTCTTCCTATTCAACATTGGCATACTTTGTGGAAATCTCCATCATTCGTCTCAGGGACATATCTCCTGTCCGACCGAACTTCAGGTTCAACTCTCTGTACTTAACTCCTTCCTTGAAGGCACAAACTGCTTGGTGATCCGACACATTCTCCACTGTGTGGTGCAGAGTGATCCATCTCTGTATATAATCTCTCAAGGTTTCATTCGGCTTTTAAACACAGGACCGTAATTCTGTCAACCCTGCTGGCCTTTTGCAAGTACCTTCAAAGGTTGTAACAAACACTCGAGCAAGTTCCTCCCAACTGTATATGCTGCCAGGAGCCAACTGATTCAACCACGCTATGGCTGAGCCCTCCAACATCAAGGGAAGGTGCTTCATGGCCACATCATCATTGCCACCACCAATCTGCACAGCCACTCTGTAGTCCTCAAGCCAAATGTCTGGCTTGGACTCGCCGGTGAACTTGCTGACTCCAGTCGCCAACTTGAAGTTGGGGGGAATCACTGCTGCTCTGATGGCTCTGCTGAAACACTCGGGTCCTGAAACGTGCACCCTGCTTCCAGTCGGATAATCCCTATCATGGCCTTCCCTGTGAGCCCTGTTCCTATCAACCAAACCTTGAAGGAGAATAGATCTTGCATCAAAGCCTGACTGTCTGGGACCGACCGGAATTCTTCGTTCGCTGCTGTGGGGGCACTTGTCATCTTTCCGCCGAGGCACGTATGACCCACTCCTCGGAGGAGGCATGGGCACTCGACGAAGGTCATCGTGGTCGAGTCGATGATCATACTGCTCATGGTTCCCGTACTGATCTTGCCGGTGCCCACGTCCCTCACGCTGCAGAGGCGATCTTGGGCTGTGAGCAGATTGGACAGTATCTGCCACCACAGATCTGCTATGAATCCTATTCCGCGACTGAGATACTGTTGTATTCTGATCTCCTGCCGCCCGGAGTAAAGCCCGGATCTGCATCAAACCTCGGCCAGCTTCTGACTGGGAAGGCTGAATTGACTCTGCTATTCAAGCTGCAGCTGTGAGATTCTGGATTAGAGTTTGGTATACCTGAGTCGGAGGCGGAAAAATTTGCTGTTGACTGGACTCAGGAATCCGCTGCAGAGCACGCTCATCGAGTGCGCGCTGGAGGTTCTCCAGTAGAGTGCGCTCAGCCAAGTTGGCCAGGCACGCCTCCTCCAAGGCCTGGGCCTCGAGGGTTTCTCCAACTATAGGAGTGTGAAGTGCATCCATATTACGGTGACGAAGATCTTCCCTCCGCTGCGAAGAGAGGGGTTCGGGGCGGTACTCCTCGTGGACATGTGATGGGTCGCTGACGCCATCGCCACCGTCTTCACGGGGGAAGCCTGGTGGACTGCGTGGTCCATTAACCATCAAGACATCTGCCGCGGGGTCGCTACTGTCGCATTCGGATGCCGTCTCGACGGATCCAGTCGACAGATCGAACAGGCCGTAGAGAGTTTTATCGGGCTCGATCGCCGTGATTTATGGGGTGGCTGATTGGCGGGCCACCGCATGTCTCACACACCACTGAAGCCGCGACCGACTGGATCACTGACGCCGTCGAACAACGAGAAGCGAGGTTGCCGTAGGAGCCGACTGATACTGAGTCGACGGCTGCCGAAGAAGGACGCCGCAGACGCATGCGCGGAAGTGCATCGCCTCGCGGATGGGGAGCGCCTCGACGTCGAGTGGAGCCTCATGGAGCCAAGCGGAGTCGTTGGCGATGAAGACGAGCGCGCCGAGACGGATCTCGCGGCCTTCAGCCAATCCTCCGCCGGAAACCATGATGACGGGAATCGGAAAAATCGCAACTTATCCAACAAACTGTCGTGGATCTAAGACTGACAGTAGAATGGGAGGTAGGTATGAAGAGGCAAGATCCTAGCTATGGAGTAGTTGTACACATGAGTTTACAAGTTCAGGCCCTTCGCGGAGGAAGTAACAGCCCTACGTCTCAGTGCCCAGAGGCGGTCGACTGGATTGTATGTGTGTGTGTGTGTGTGTGTTTACAAAAGATGCGAACCCCTGCCCCGGAGGAGGGGGTGGCTTATATAGAGTGCGCCAGGACCCCAGCTCCCCTCCGTTACGCGGGGTTCAATGTACATAAAGAAGGAGCATTACAGATAACGTCTGTATTAAAGTGCCATAAATGATAGTTAAGTCTATGAGTAAACGCCCGACCGTTGCTGTGTAGAGTGACTTTAGATCTTCTGTTTGTCGAGTGATTTCTGTGACGGTCGAGTGACATTGATTCTTCCGAGTGGAATGTCTCTGGTCGAGTGGATGATGGTACCCTTTGAATGCTTCTGGCTTTAGGGTGATGTCCTTGGGGAGGGCGTCTAGGTCAGGCCTATGACCCTACCCTAGGTACATAGCTTCATCAGCCTCATCATTATACTTTATTCCACCCATAGTGCTATATCCATGGCTTGCGCTCATGTATTGCGTAAGGGTTGAAAAGGCTGAAGCGCGTTAAAAAGTATTGAACCAATTGCTCGGCTTGTCATCGGGGTTATTGATACGTCTCCAACGTATCTATAATTTTTGATTGCTCCATGCTATATTATCTACTATTTTGGGCAATATTGGGCTTTATTATCTACTTTTATATTACTTTTGGGACTAACCTATTAACCGCAGGCCCAGCCCAGATTTGCTGTTTTATGCCTATTTCAGTGTTTTGAAGAAAAGGAATATCAGACGGAGTCGAAACGAAACGAAATCAACTAGAGAAGTTATTTTTGGAATGAAAGCCACCTGATGGACTTGGACCGCACGTCAAGGAAGGAAGGAGGAGTTCACGAGGGTTAGGGGCGCGCCCCCTGCCTCGTGGGGCCCTCGTGGCTCCCCTGACGTGCTTCTTTTGCCTATATAACTCCATATACCCTAAAACTTCCAGAACACACAATAGATCGGGAGTTCCGCCGCCAGAAGCCTCCGTAGCCACCGAAAACAAATCTAGACCCGTTCCGGCACCCTGCCGGAGGGGGAAATCCCTCTCCAGTGGCCATCTTCGTCATCCCGGTGCTCTCCATGACGAGGAGGGAGTAGTTCTCCCTCGGGGCTGATGGTATGTACCAGTAGCTATGTGTTTGATCTCTCTCTCTCTCTCGTGTTCTTGATTTGGCACGATCTTGATGTATCGCGAGCTTTGCGATTATAGTTGGATCTTATCTTTCTCCTCCCCCTCTTCTCTCTTGTAATGAATTGAGTTTCCCCTTTGGAGTTATCTTATCGGATTGAGTCTTTAAATACTTGAGAACACTTGATGTATGTCTTGCCGTGGATATCTGTGGTGACAATGGGATACCACATGCCAGTTGATGTATGTTTGGGTGACCAACTTGTGGGTTCCGCCCATGAACCTATGCATAGAGGTTGGCACACGTTTTCGTCGCGATTCTCCGGTAGAAACTTTGGGGTACTCTTTGAGGTCCTTTGTGTTGGTTGAATAGATGAATCTAAGATTGTGTGACGCATATCATATAATCATACCCACGGATACTTGAGGTGACATGGGAGTATCTAGGTGACATTAGGGTTTTGGTTGATATTCTTCTTAAGGTGTTATTCTAGTACGAACTCTAGGGCTGTTTGTGACACTTATAGGAATAGCCCAACGGATTGATTGGAAAGAATAACTTTGAGGTGGTTTCGTACCCTACCATAATCTCTTCGTTTGTTCTCCGCTATTAGTGACTTTGAAGTGACTCTTTGTTGCATGTTGAGGGATAGTTATGTGATCCAATTATGTTAGTATTGTTGAGGGAACTTACACTAGCGAAAGTATGAACCCTAGGCCTTGTTTCCTAGCATTGCAATACCGTTTACGCTCACTTTTATCACTTGCTACCTTGCTGTTTTTATAATTTCAGATTACAAATACCTTTATCTACTATCCATATACCACTTGTATCACCATCTCTTCGCCGAACTAGTGCACCTATACAATTTACCATTGTATTGGGTGTGTTGGGGACACAAGAAACTCTTTGTTATTTGGTTGCAGGGTTGCTTGAGAGAGACCATCTTCATCCTACGCCTCCCACGGATTGATAAACCTTAGGTCATCCACTTGAGGGAAATTTGCTACTGTCCTACAAACCTCTGCACTTGGAGGCCCAACAACGTCTACAAGAAGAAGGTTGTGTAGTAGACATCAGTTATGCATGATGAGAACGGTTTGTGTGAAGAAATTGAAACATAGCCTAACTATATGATTTTGGAGGGATAAGCTTTCTTTGCCTATGTTATTTTGATAAGACATAATTGCTAGGTTAGCATGTTTGAAGTATTATTGTTTTTATGTCAACATTAAACTTTTATCTTGAATCTTTAGGATCTAAATATTCATGCCACAATAAAAAGAATTACATTGAAAATTATGCTAAGAAGCATTCCACATCAAAAATTCTGTTACATCATTTACGTACTCGAGGACGAGCAGGAATTAAGCTTGGGGATGCTTGATATGTCTCCAACATATCTATAATTTTTTATTGTTCCATGCTATTATATATTCTATTTTGGATGTTTAATGGCCTTATTTATACACTTTTATATTATTTTTGGGACTAACCTATTAATCGGAGGCCTAGCCCAAATTGCTGCTTTTTTTTGCCTATTTCAGTGTTTCGCAGAAAAAGAATATCAAACGGAGTCCAAACGGAATGAAACGTTCGGGAGTGTGATTTTTGGAACAAACGTGATGCAAAGGACTTGGAGTGGACGTCAAGCAATCAACGAGGAGGCCACGAGGCAGGGGGCACGCCTACCCCCTGGGCGCGCCCTCCACCCTCGTGGCTCCACCGACCAACTTCTTCCTCCTATATATACCTACGTACCCCCAAACCATCGGAGAGCACCACAAAAACCTAATTCCACCACCGCAACCTTCTGTACCCGTGAGATCCCATCTTGGGGCTTTTTCGGCGCTCCGACGGAGGGGGCATTGATCACGGAGGGCTTCTACATCAACACCATAGCCTCTCCGATGATGTGTGAGTAGTTTACCTTAGACCTTTGGGTCCATAGTTATTAGCTAGATGGCTTCTTCTCTCTCTTTGGATCTCAATACAAAGTTCTCCTCAATTCTCTTGGAGATCTATTCGATGTAATCTTCTTTTGCGGTGTGTTTGTCGAGATCCGATGAATTGTGGGTTTATGATCAAGATTATCTATGAAAAATATTTGAATCTTCTCTGAATTCTTTTATGTATGATTGGTTATCTTTGCAAGTCTCTTCGAATTATCAGTTTGGTTTGGCCTACTAGATTGATCTTCCTTGCAATGGGAGAAGTGCTTAGCTTTGGGTTGAATCTTGCGGTGCTCGATCCCAGTGACAGTAGGGGAAACGGCACGTATTGTATTGTTGCCATCGAGGATAAAAAGATGGGTTTTATATCATATTGCATGAGTTTATCCATCTACATCATGCCATCTTGCTTAAAGCGTTACTCCATTCTTATGACCTTAATACTCTAGATGCATGTTGCATAGCGGTCGATGTGTGGAGTAATAGTAGTAGATGCAGGCAGGAGTCGGTCTACTTGTCACAGACGTGATGCCTATATACATGATCATACCTAGATATTCTCATAACTATGCTCAATTCTATCAATTGCTCGATAGTAATTTGTTTACCCACCGTAATACTTATGCTATCTCGAGAGAAGCCACTAGTGAAACCTATGGCCCCCGGGTCTATTTTCCATCATATTAATCTTCCGTCAACAAGCTATTTCTTGCGCCGTTTATTTTGCTTTCTTTACTTTTAGCCTTTATCATAAAAATACCAAAAATATTATCTTATCTTCTCTATCAGATCTCACTTTTGCAAGTGGCCGTGAAGGGATTGACAACCCCTTTATCGCGTTGGTTGCAAGGTTCTTATTTGTTTGTGTAGGTGCAAGGGACTTGAGTGTGGCCTCCTACTGGATTGATACCTTGGTTCTCAAAGCGCCTCCCGTGTCCTAGGGTCAAGCAGCCCCCAAGGAGGCTTGATGTGGACCCTCTTCTGGAACATTCGCGGTTTCGGCCAGGATGGTCGGCGCCGCCAACTCATAGAGTACATGCGCGATGAGCGGATGACATAGTACCAATCCAAGAGACCATGCGAACTGATTTCACCTTGTCTAAGCTTGAGCGGTGATGTCTACTCTACAACCTTCTTCTTGTAGACGTTGTTGGGCCTCCAAGTGCAGAGGTTTGTAGGACAGTAGGAAATTTCCCTCAAGTGGATGACCTAAGGTTTATCAATCCGTGGGAGGCGTAGGATGAAGATGGTCTCTCTCAAACAACCCTGCAACCAAATAACAAAGAGTCTCTTGTGTCCCCAACACACCCAATACAATAGTAAATTGTATGGGTGCACTAGTTCGGCGAAGAGATGGTAATACAAGTGCAATATGGATGGTAGATATAGGTTTTTGTAATCTGAAAATATAAAAACAGCAAGGTGACGAACAATAAAAGTGAGCACAAACGGTATCGCAATGAGTTGAAACAAGGCCTAGGGTTCATACTTTCACTAGTGCAAGTTCTCTCAACAATAATAACATAATTGAATCATATAACTGTCCCTCAACATGCAACAAAGAGTCACTCCAAAGTCACTAATAGCGGAGAACAAACGAAGAGATTATTGTATGGTACGAAACCACCTCAAAGTTATCCTTTCTGATCGATCTATTCAAGAGTCTGTAGTAAAATAACACGAAGCTATTCTTTCCATTCGATCTATCCTAGAGTTCGTACTAGAATAACACCTTAAGACACAAATCAACCAAAACCCTAATGTCACCTAGATACTCCAAAGTCACCTCAAGTATCCGTGGGTATGATTATATGATATGCATCACACAGTCTCAAATTCATCTATTCAACCAACACAAAGAACTTCAACAAGTGACCCAAAGTTTCTACCGGAGAGTCAAGACGAAAACGTGTGCCAACCCCTATGCATAAGTTCACAAGGTCACTGAACCCGCAAGTTGATCACCAAAACATAAATCAAGTAGATCACGTGAATATCCCATTGTCACCACGGATAAGCACATGCAAGACATACATCAAGTGTTCTCAAATCCTTTAAGACTCAATGCGATAAGATAATTTCAAAGGGAAAACTCAATCCATTACAACAGAGTAGAGGGGGAGAAACATCATAAGATCCAACTATAATAGCAAAGCTCGCGATACATCAAGATCGTGCCAAATCAAGAACACGAGAGAGAGAGAGAGAGAGAGAGAGAGAGAGAGATCAAACACATAGATACTGGTACATACCCTCAGCCTCGAGGGTGAACTACTCCCTCCTCGTCATGGAGAGCGCCGGGATGATGAAGATGGCCATCGGAGAGGGATTCGCCCCCCCTCCGGCAGGGTGCCGGAACAGGGTCCCAATTGGTTTTTTTGGTGGCTACAAAGGCTTGCGGCGGCAGAACTCCCGATCTAGGTAATTTTCTAGAGGTTTCTGTATTTATAGGAATTTTTGGCGCCGGTCTCACGTCAGGGGGGTCTCCGAGTCGCCCACGAGGGTGGAGGGCGCGCCCTACCCCCCTGGGCTCGCCCTCCTATCTCGTGGATGGCTCGGGACTCTTCTGGCCCAACTATTTTACTCCAGGGGCTTCTTTTGGTCCATAAATAATCATCAAAAATTGGCACGTCAATGGACTCTATTTGGTATTCCTTTTCTGTAAAACTCAAAAACAAGGAAAAACAGAAACTGGTACTGGGCTCTAGGTTAATAGGTTAGTCCCAAAAATCATATAAAATAGCATATAAATGCATATAAAACATCGTAGATGGATAATATAATAGCATGGAACAATAAAAAATTATAGATACATTGGAGACGTATCAAGCGGCTGAGCACTCACTTATTTGCCTGGCAGTGGCTCCCTTCTAGTGGGATCGTCGGGCACTTAGGTGGCATCCTGTCGGGTGTCAAGGATGTCACCTTTGAGGCCCTTCTTGCCTCCATCCAGGCCCTGGACCTCCAGGCGGACTCGGTGGGTTTATCATCTGATGAGTGGATGCAGCGTTACGACCTTGAGGACCAGCTTACGGTCATCTACACCAACGAGGATTCCTATTGGCGCCTTCGGGGCACCCAAAAATGGGTCCTCAAGGGGGACGCTAACACCGCATACTTACAAGTGACCGCCAATGATCGGCGATGGCGTAACACCCTTTCTGTGGGATGGGGAGACCCTCCTGCAGCGTCCGGCCGACATTAGGTCTCATGTTGACGGCTTTTATAAAGCCTTTTTCTCCGCCCCCACTCAGGGAGGGAGGCTTGGCACTTGCACCCCACTTCTGGGTGGGTTCCCAGTGCATCTCGGCCACCAAAAATGCTGCCCTCACGGCCCCGTTCTCCGAGGAGGAAGTTTGGCTTGTGATTAAAGGAATGAATCCTTCGTCCGCCCGAGGCCCCGACGGTTTGTCGGTTAAGTTCTTCCAGACTTTCTGGCCCGCCATAAAACAGGAGGTCATGGCCCTCTTTGAGGAGTTCTATGTGAGCTCCATCGACCACCAGCTCCTCAACTACGGGATTATCACCTTGATTCCCAAGGTGCCCGGCACTTCGGACATTCACCAGTTCCATCCTATCACGATGATCAATGTGATATTCCGCATTCTCGCAAAGGGGTACGCCAATAAGGTGGCCCCTTTAGCTGACCGCATCACTCACTCGGATCAATCCACCTTCATTCAAGGCCGGTATATCTTGGATGGGGGTCCTTGTCTTCCACGAAGTCCTACACGAGGTCCGGTCTGATACGTCTCCAACGTATCTATATTTTTTGATTGCTCCATGCTATATTATCTACTGTTTTGAATGTTTATGGGCTTTATTGTACACTTTTATACCATTTTTGGGACTAACCTATTAACCCAGAACCCAGTGCCAGTTTCTGTTTTTACCCTGTTTTAGGGTTTCGAAGAAAAGGAAAATCAAACGGAGTCCAATTGACCTGAAACTTCACGGAACTCATTTTTGGAAGGAAAGAAGCCCAGAACACTTGGAGTGCACGTCGGGGGATCTACGAGGAGGTCACGAGGCAGGGGGCGCGCCCACCCCCCCCGGGCACCCCCCCCACCCCCCTGAGCCCCCCCTGGCCCCCCTGACGTACTTCTTCCGCCTATATATCTCCATATACCCTAAAAACATCCGTGGGCACAATAGATCGGGAGTTCCGCCGCCAGAAGCCTCCGTAGCCACCGAAAGCCAATCTAGACCCGTTTTGGCACCCTGCCGGAGGGGGCAATCTCTCTCTGGTGTCCATCTTCATCATCCCGGTGCTCTCCATGACGAGGAGGGAGTAGTTCTCCCTCGGGGCTGAGGGTATGTACCAGTAGCTATGTGTTTGATCTTGTAAGTGCATCTAGTGCCACCCCTAGTTGGTTTTGGAGTATTGACGACAAACCTAGTTGAGGGACTAATGTGTTTGTGAGAATTGCAGGAAAACACAGGTAGAAGTCCCTCATTGATTCGGTTTTACTACCAGAGATGACCCCTAAAAATGTACGAAGACATTGAAGACAATGGTGGTTTATGAAGATATTCATATTGAAGACAATGACATGAGAAGACTCCCTATGAAGCTTTTGAAACTCGAAGACCTAGATCCTTCGTAGTTTTATTTCATTCATGTCGTGTCATAGGAACCACCGTACTGTTAAGTGGGGTCGAAGAGAACCAGTCAGAATGACTGAAGTGATGCCTAATTCAAATCCTATGTCTTCGAGCGAAGCCTATGAGAGAAAATCTTGTCCAGAGTCAGACAAGTCAGCTTTACTTGTAGCCCAAGTAAAGTTGCCGTGTTGAGTTCGAAATCGACCGGTTGGTACACGTGTCAGTTCCTTAGTGACCCAGGGTCATTTCGGACAGATCAGGTCGGGTTGCCAAATGGCTATAAATAGTCCACCCCCCACCAACCATAAACGGCGGGCTGCTCAGATTTCAGTGCACGGCTTTTGTCGTTTGAGAGCAACCCACCTCGAAGCCTTTGAAAGAAAAATTCCTAGTGAGGAGAAAAGCCCTAACCACCCAGAGCCAGAGTAAATTGGGCATCACTTAAGTCTTCGTGTCTGTGTGATTTGAAGACTTATTACACTTGAGGACTGTGCATCCTCCAGACGGTTAGGCGTCGCGTTCTGAGCATGCAAGAGAAATTGTGGATTGTCAGTGAACGAAGTCTGTGAAGGTTTGGGAGTCTACCTTGAAGACTTACCTGAGTGATTGGGCGAGGTCTGTGTGACCTTAGCTCAAGGAGAAAACGGTGAGGACTGGGTGTCTTGGACTAAGTGTCCTTGACTGGGTGTCCGGGACTGTGTGTCCTTTGGTTTAAATACCTAGCCGCTCCAACCAGACGTACAGTTGTCACAGCAACTGGAACTGGTCCAACAAATCATTGTCTTCAACGTGTCACTGGTTTCATCTTCACTTCCTTTCGCTTACAGTTATTCATTGTGAAGCCATTGCATGCTTGCTTTATCTTTTGTCTTCACAACATGAATGTATGATCTGTCTGGCTTCATAACTTCTTCCTACCTAATCCTTATTACACTGAAGCTGTTTGTCACTGCGCTTTCACTCTATTGAATACATGACCATGGCTGGACTAGTGTAATCTAACTTCCGCTGCATAGTAATAGGCCTAATCTTCACTGTTTGTCTTCATAACTCTCACGTTTTGAAGACTTTCATAAAAATCGCCTATTCACCCCCCCTCTAGTCGATATAACGCACTTTCAATTGGTATCAGAGCAAGGTGCTCCCTTGTTCTGTGTGATTCGGTTTAACCACCTGGAGTTTTAGCTATGTCGACTGCAGGGATAATCAAAGTCTCCGCTGCTTGTCCCGTCTTCGATGGAACTGAATATCCCTACTGGAAGAATAAGATGCGCATGCATCTTGAAGCCATTGACGTCGACCTATGGTATGTCGTCGAAAACGGCGTTCCCAAGGCTGGAGAAGGTGTCACTGCTGCTGATGTCAAGAAGTTCGTTCAACTGGACTCCACTGCCAAGAATATCATCTGTGGTCATCTGACCAAAGGACAATATGGCCGTGTGAGTGCCTTGAAGACATCCAAACTGGTCTGGGATTGGCTCTCCAAAGTTAATGAAGGCATATCAACCCAGAGAGATCAAAGAATCAATGTCCTTCGCAATCTCTTCAACCGCTTCAAACGAAATGACAATGAGAATGTCCAGCACACCTTTGATCGGCTCACTGACATCACAAATGAGCTTCAAGCCCTCGGCGCTACTGAGATCACCAAACATGAAATCGTCAAGACGCTGCTGAGATCACTTGATAGTTCGTTTGACATTCTGGCCCTGATGATTCAAGAACGTCCTGATTTCAAGACACTCGATCCGTCTGACATACTTGAGAGGCTCAACACACATGAGTTTCAGCTTTCTGAGAAAAGAGATATCTACGGTCCAAACTATGGGCGAACTCGCGCCTTGAAGGCAAAAGCTGTCTCCTCATCTGAAGAAGAATCTGACTGCAGTTCTGATGATCCTGAAGACATTGGAAGAGAACTTGCAATGCTAGTGAAGAAGTTTCAAAAATTCACCAAGAAGAAAGGCTTCAGAAAATCTTCACGATCAAGCTCAAGGAATGATGAAGCTTCTGCTCATGACTACAAGAAGAAAACATGTCACAAGTGCAAGAAAACTGGGCACTTCATCTCTGAGTGTCCACAGTGGGACAATGAGAACAGAAGGAAGAAGAAGAGCAAGGAATATGATTCTGACAACAAGAAGAAGAAGAAACACTCAAAGTCTTCTTCCAAGTCTTCATCAAAGTCTTCATCACACAAGAAGAGCTCATCTGGCAAGGCGCGTGCGTTTGTAGGCAAGGAGATGGATTCAGAGGAGGAATCCGCATCTGAGGAGGCAGAGGTGGAGTCTGAGGAGGAGTCTGATTCTGGCATTGCGAGTCTGGCTACAGCATACATCGCCAAGTCCATCTTCAATACTGAAGACAATGACTGCATCACCGACACTGACGCAAATGACAAGAACGACTCCACTCCTACCTACTGTTTCATGGCACGCGGTGCCAAGGTAAACACACGCACAACTCGCTATGAAACATCTAGTGACGATGACTCTGAATGTGATTCAAAACCTAGCTACAAAACACTTGCTAAAATTGCAACTGAACAACAGAAAGCTATGGAACATATTCAAAAATTGTTAGACAGAAGCGATGATCTGTTGGGTGCTGAAATGACTCGATCTGAATCCTTAATTGAAGACATAAAAAACCTTCACGTTAAGTATCAGGAACTTGAAGATCGTCATGATACTCTCTCAACAACTCATGAAAAGCTTTCCTATGATTATCTTCAAAGGAAGCAAGAACTTGAGAAATTGAGGGTGGCTCATGAAGATCTTCAAAAGGAAAACGAGTCACTTCGCGCTGAACAGATCAGTCCCACTCAGGAAGGATTTGAACCACCATGTCTTAAATGCATTGAGCGTGATAATGCTGCTTCTGTTGCTGAATGTTCCACTGCTACTACTGTTTCAATATCTTCAACTGTTGATGTGGTAACTAACCCCTCTGCTGAGGATACCACTGCTATTGCTGATGAGAATGCTAGGTTGAAGACATTGCTTGAAACAGGGATGTACAAAAGTCTGAAAGGGCATCAGACATTATGTGATGTCCTTAAGAAGCAGATTCTGAACCGAAACCCTAGGAAAGAGGGTGTTGGGTTCGTGAGGAAAATTAATGCAGATGGGTCTTACTGGAAACCTGAGCAGTACCCCAAAACCACATGGGTTGCTGCAAAGGAATCCTTAGCAGATCCATCCAATCTGTCTAGCTTCACTTGTGCTAACCCAATTATCATTGATGAATCCTTTGATGCAAACTATAAACTGTTTAAGAATCAGAATGATGAAGTGTTTGCCAGGTACATTGGTACTAACTGCAGGAATGGACCGCCTATGAAGAAGATCTGGGTTCCGAAAACATGTCTGGAAAATCTTCCTGTGAATGTCTTCATGACACCTCACTTGAAGAAGACAAACCTCAGACCAAAGGCTTCATATGGTCCAAATGCTTCATACAAACAGGGGACTCACCTGAGTCGCACTAACGCAAATGTTTTGCAGGGGAACCATACTCAGGCATATGAATATGAGAGTGGTTCATCGAACCGTCATGTTCATATGACCAAAAATTATTCTGCTTATTCCTATGAGTATTATTGTCCACCTGCTAGACTGTTTGCTAAGGTTTCAAAGCCAAAATTCTCAGATGCTGCACTTAGACTTATAGCTTCTAAGCCACCCTTGAAGATGTGGGTGGTTAAGAAAGCTTAACTCTCCTTTGCAGGGAAAGGTCTCCAGCACAAAAACAAAATCTTCTGATGCTATTGCTGGGGACCATAAAAATCTTGTGGGGCGCAAGATAAAATGCCCAAATGGCATCATTATGTACTTCGTTCCTGAATCGCATGCTACTCTCCCCATTAGTCCTAATCTGGATCTAAGTTTTCATAACCCACTGGTTCGTCAAATGTTTATGCTTCACAACACTCTTCGTGAAGCCTATCCCCCTAACTGCACTGTAGGGTACGATACCAGCGACTTCAAAGTCTTCATAATGGATTATTGACAGTGGGTGTACAAATCACATGACTGGCAGAAGAAGCCTTCTTATGGACTCAACTTTACGTCCATCCGACAAGAGCCACATTACATTCGCTGACACTGGTAAAAGTAAGGTATTAGGTCTAGGTAGAGTTGCAATCTCAAAGGATCAACACATGGATAAAGTCATGCTTGTTGAATCCCTTGGCTTCAACTTAATGTCTGTCTCAATGCTTTGCGATTTGAATATGATTGTAATGTTTGGCAAATATCGCTGCCTGGTGCTAATGGAATCTGACAAATCTCTAGTGTTTGAAGGGTATAGGAAAGGTGATTTGTATGTGGTAGATTTCTCAGCAGGACCACAACTTGCAGTATGTCTTCTTGCAAAAGCTTCAGAATGCTGGCTTTGGCATCGAAGGCTTGGGCATGCTGGCATGAGGAACCTCCACACCCTTGCGAAGAAAAAGCACGTCATAGGCATCGAAGGCGTCAAGTTCAAGAAAGATCACTTATGCGGTGCCTGTGAAGCAGGAAAGATGACGAGGGCAAAACATACTTCGAAGACAATCATGACCACTACTCAACCCTTCGAACTGCTTCACATGGATCTTTTCGGTCCCACTCACTACTCAACTTTTACTACTTCTGCATGCCTCTATGGCTCCGTAATTGTTGATGATTATTCTAGATATACTTGGGTGCACATAATCCTTTACAAGACTGAAGTGCAGGATGTCTTCAGACGCTTCGCAAATCGAGCTATGAACAATTTTGGCGCCAAGATAAAGCACATCAGAAGTGACAATGGCACTGAATTCAAGAACACTGGCCTTGATGCATATCTGGATACCTTGGGCATCACACATGAATTCTCAGCTCCATACACGCCACAGCAGAATGGCGTCGTCGAACGCAAGAACAGAATACTCATTGAGATGGCCAGAACAATGCTAGATGAATACAAGACTCCAAGAAAATTCTGGACTGAAGCCATTGATACTGCATGCCATACAATCAATCGTGTTTATCTTCACAAGCTCCTGAACAAGACATCTTATGAACTCCTAACTGGCAAGAAGCCAAATGTCAGTTACTTCAGAGTATTTGGCGCAAAATGCTAGATCAAGGACCCACACCACACCTCAAAGTTTGCACCAAAAGCACATGAGGGCTTCATGCTTGGATATGGAAAGGATTCACACTCCTACAGAGTCTTCAATCTCTTCCACTACAAAGTGGTTGAAACAGTGGATGTGCGGTTTGATGAAACCAATGAATCACAAAGAGAGCAATTGCCAAATGTGCTAGATGAAGTTCCAGCAAATGAATCAATCAAGCTTATGGGAACTGGAGAAATTGTACCTTCTGAAGCTCAACCTGAAGAAGAACTTATCATCTCTGCACCTGATCCACATGAAGACAATGCTCAGCCTGAAGATATACCTTCAAATGACCACATAGATCAGCAAGAGCAAAGTCTTCGCCCCACACACCCTCGTGTTGCAAATGAAGTACAAATTGACAAAATACTGGACAGCATCAATGCACCTGGTCCACTCACTCGTTCAAGGGCAACTCAGCTAACAAACTTCTGTGGGCATTTCGCATTCGTCTCAATATCAGAACCCAAGAAAGTTGAAGAAGCCTTCATGGAACCTGAATGGATTCAAGCTATGCAAGAAGAGCTTCAACAGTTTGAGCTGAATAATGTATGGGAACTGGTTAAGCGTCCTGATCCACGGAAGCACAACATAATAGGCACCAAATGGATATACCGCAACAAGCAAGATGAGCATGGTCAAGTTTGTCAGAAACAAAGCTCGTCTCGTTGCTCAAGGATATACTCAAGTGGAGGCATTGACTTCGATGAAACATTTGCTCCTGTGGCTAGGCTTGAAGCCATACGCATACTGCTGGCCTATGCAAATCATCATAACATACTTCTATATCAAATGGATGTGAAAAGTGCCTTTCTCAATGGCAAGATTGAAGAAGAAGTGTATGTTGCACAACCACCTGGCTTTGAAAATCCAAAACATCCTGATATGGTATACAAGCTCAACAAGGCACTGTATGGCCTCAAACAAGCCCCCAGGGCCTGGTATGATACACTCAAGTACTTTCTGAAGAGCAAAGGCTTCATACCTGGTTCCCTGGATCCCACTCTTTTCACGAAGACATATGATGGTGAACTGTTTGTGTGCCAAATATATGTGGATGACATTATCTTCGGCTGCACCAATCAGAAGTATAGTGAAGAGTTTGGATATATGATGCAAGAGCAATATCATATGTCCATGATGGGGGAGCTGAAGTTCTTTCTCGGTCTTCAAATACGGCAACAACGCAACGGCATCTTCATATCACAAGAGAAATATCTTAAAGAGTGCCTGAAGAAGTTCGGTATGCAAGACTGCAAAGGCTTCACAACACCAATGCCAGCCAAGCATCATCTGGGTCCCGACGACAATGGTAAAGAGTTCGATCAAAAGGTATACCGCTCCATGATTGGGTCTTTGCTTTATTTATGTGCATCTAGGCCAGATATCATGCTTAGTGTTTGCATGTGTGCTCGATTTCAAGCGGCACCAAAGGAGTCGCATCACTTAGCTGTGAAGCGAATTCTTCGATATTTGGCTCACACCCCAACTCTAGGATTATGGTATCCAAAGGGCTCAGAGTTTGATCTGGTTGGATTTTCGGATGCTGATTATGCTGGTGACAAAGTTGATCGCAAATCTACATCAGGCACATGTCATTTTCTGGGACGATCACTTGTATGTTGGTCTTCAAAGAAGCAGAACTGTGTATCACTCTCCACTGCTGAATCTGAATACATTGCTGCTGGATCTTGCTGCGCTCAGCTTCTGTGGATGAAGCAAACACTCAAGGATTATGGCATTCATCTGAAGCAAGTGCCACTTTACTGCGACAACGAAAGCGCCATCAAGATTGCCAACAACCCAGTTCAGCACTCGAAGACAAAGCACATTGAAATTCGTCATCACTTTCTCAGAGATCATGTTGTGAAGGAAGACATTGATATCATACACGTCAACACTGAAGAGCAATTGGCAGATATCTTCACAAAGCCCTTGGATGAGAAGAGATTTTGCAAGTTACGGTGTGAGCTAAATATCTTGGAATCCTCAAATGTCCTGTGATCAGGCACACATCCTAACACTTAAGCATATTGATGACTTAGATGTGCAACACACGAAGTAGCGTATATCTTCAAACAATGAAGACATACATTCTAAGTGTGAATACATTAATGTGAAATTTGACTTCGGAGCGCCACGATAATTGTGCGCCGTGTCTGGGTCTAATACTTCCTATACGGTGGGTAACGCCACCACCAAACGTTCCATTTTGAAGCGTTTCTCTCATGGCGTTACCTCTCAATGTCTTCACAATTGGTTTGGTTTCATTCTCAATATGTCTTCATGATTATCTTCACTGCGTTGATTATATGGATATATATGTACTGATGTTCTGTCCTCTACATCATTCACTTATAGCTATGTCTTCTTGGTTGAATCTCTTGAACTAAGTGAATGTGATCGGACCCTAACCTCTCTATGCTTTCTATCTCAAACTCTATCTCTCCAAGTCATATGCATTCTGTTGAAACTGTCAAATGTCTTCACTGTGTCCTTGTCAGCTGAAGACATAGTGACAACCATAAAAGTCCGTTTTTAATGCTCATTCCTCCACATAAGATCCGGAGAAGAAGGAACAACCGCCCGACAATTTAGGCGTGCGTGGGACATGGAACAAATCCCAATCTTCCTCTAACTGGCCACGCGTGCCTCAAATGCGAACCGCCAGGGGTACCTGCGTAATAGCGCAGTGCCGCCTCTATCCCTATAAATACACGATTCACTGCGGTCATTATCTCCTTCTTCCACCCTCGCACGAACCCTAGCGCCACCGCTAGCACTCGACGACGCCGGCGACGAAGCGCTTCACTGCCGCAACCTCTCCGACGCCGTTTTCACGTCGACAGCGGACATCGCTCTCTCCGCCGTCGCCGTAGGTGTCTTCCGTCGCCAAGTTAGGGCACGGAGGATCGAACTGCTTGGCCTCAAATCTCACTTCGTCTAGCAGTTCCAAGTGTGGTAAATAAAACCTCTTTTTACAGCTTCTTTTGATCCTACAGTTCAGTCACTTTCTGCCATAAGAAGTTTCTCTTCACACCAGTTAAATCTCTCGCTGCATCTCATAACATGCCTAGTATATTCACTTGTGCTTCATAAAGTAGTTAGATTCCTCACTTGTACTGATCTATGGGTTCGTACAAATCTGGAACCAACTTCTTATCTATAAGTGAATGTCTTCGTATAATGAGGTCAATGTCTTCTAAACCGATTTATCTTCAAAATCTTCTGAGAATGCATATGACCTCTTCCCCTTCCCTCGCACCTTAATGCTGTCATAGGTACATGTCCGTGGGAGAATCCTTTGGTTCTCATAGTCTGCATTCATTTGCAGAGTACTTGCAGCATCACATCAACTCGCCTGAAGCCAGTTCTTGCAAAAGGAAGCCTTTGAAGCCTTTGAACATCTTGAAGCCTTCCAAGTTATTCATGGCTTCAGAAACAGCAGCAAGGAAGGGAGGCAGACAGCGACGTGGTGGAACGTCCAAAGATCTGCCTGATGAATTGGCAGAGATGTACAAAACTGATCCTGAAGAAAGCTATGGTCAGCGCAAGACACGAATCCAATGGATTCGAAGATATTGGGCAGAGCAATGGTTCCACTACCGCTTCGTCACTCAGGAATATGCGGAGAAGTGCGCCATCAAGAGACCGTGGGGAGATGTATTATACAAAAATCTCATACCCAGGTCCAGAGACGAAGCCATTGCTCAAGGCTTCTATCCATGCATGGTGAGAGGACCACAGCCAGCTGAGGCACATCTGTCATCACTTCTCTGGTGCCGCGATGATAATCTCTTCAAGCGCAACTTTCAGTTTGCACAACAGTCAGCGAAGATAAACAAGAAGAAATTTGGGCTTGACTTCAACCCTGGTCCCTCCTCACCAAGGGCAGATGGCACACGCAACGCCGATCCCAATATCATCGGGCCGTATGCCAATCTTGCAGGCCTCATCACTCGCATCCTAGTCCAAGGGACTGCGGTGAATGACCCTCCAGCAGATACTGAGTCAGATGATGCCCCTGCTGCTCTGAAGCCAAAGCAGAAGAAGCCAAAAGCTCCAAAAGCTTCAAAGCCAGCCGCTTCTCCCAAGATCGCAAGAGTGAAGCCTTTAGCAACTGCACCTCCTGAAGCCAGTGTGCAGTCAGAAGGCTTATCACGAGTGTCCAAGCCCCAAAAAGCCAAGAAGCCTCAGCCACACACAGGCAAAGAGCTCACAGCTGCTGACATTCTGCGCTGCGAAGCCATTGATCTCTCAAGCGATGAAGATCTTGGAGATGATGCTCTTGAGCAGCTCATCAAGAGCAAGGAGGAGGCTGAAATCTTTAACAATCTGCCTCTGTTTGATGTCGCCATCATCCACAACTTTATCGATGAATGGTTTGACACACCAGACATAAGCTTCAATGATCTGCAGCTACCCATAGGCCTCAGCGTTGCCTTTCAAGGTGCAATCGCTTCAGAACTTGCAATAGCCCAGCGAATTGTAGAACTGAAGCAGAAAATTGATCATGAAAAGGCTCAGTTCAAGAAGCACGTGGCCAAGCTCAGTGTGCAAGAAGTGAAAAACTTCAAGATCATGTTGCACGAGCTGAAAGAAAACTTCCTGAAGACGCGTGCCGAAGCTCAAGGCTCGCGAGAACGCATGAAGACTTTGGCTGATCGCTGCGTGCAAGCCTACAATGAGGCAGAAAAGCGCAAGGCACTTGGGCGTCCCGGCATTGACCCCAGGATGGCCGCGAAGAAGAAAAAGAAGGCGGCTGTGCCCGAACCTGAAGCGCCAAGGTCAGAACCTGATGCTCCGATTGTCTTCCCCGCTGCAATGACTGGCTCGAAGCCAAAGAGTTGATCAACCGCCTCACAGCACAAGAAGACACGGACTGCAGAGGCTGAAGCTAAGAAGAGAAAACATTCTGAAGCCTCTCCTTCTGAACCCATCATCAAGAAGCGCAAGACCAAGAAATCTCGGGCTGCTCCCACAGAGCCCCTGATAGTTGAACCCCTCTGCGTCCGCTATCCTGACGCAGATCGTCAGTTGACAGTGCATGAGCCTGCTTACATAGAGGCTCCGCACGCTGAAGACATTCCAGCAGCCAACCCCAATGCTGCTGAAGACATTGGTCCCCAAGACAATGTGCAAGGTGATGCAGCCCTTCCTCAGCTGGAGACAAGCGAACAGATCAGTATTGGTCGTCCATTGACGCCAATCACACAAAATGCGTCGTGGGCAGATCGCCCACAGGAGGAAGATGAGCCCCAACCCACTGCAACTCCACCAGCGCCTACACTCCATAGGCTTCGCAAAGGGCCAAGGGCTCAGGCTGCTGAAGACATTCCGGCTGCATCAGCCGAAGAGCAAGCAGAAATACCACAAGCTCCAACTCCCCCGCACCAACAAGAAGCAGTTCTCAAGGAGAACGTGTCTGAAGCTGAAAATGTTGAGGCTGCCACAAACAACGCCGAAGCAAATGTGGAGCCCTCCCCAACAACAGCTTCAGAAGACACCGAAGCTACTGCTCCTGAACATTCTGTGCCTGAGTCTGCTGCCGGACCACAATTCAACTATCATATTGCGCACAGGCCCCAAGTCCAGAAGCCGATCCCACGACTACCAAGGTTCCCAGGTCCTGCATCAGCTCCTGGTTCCTTCAACATCAACGGCTTCAGGGCAGATAACACGTTTTTCGACCGCTCCAAGAACCCTTATTCAAGGGAACGGATTGTATAAGATAGGTTCTGGAGCCATCAACAGCGCAGCTATTATTCATGCATCCTCTACAACCAAGGCCGCATCTTTCCTCACAAGCGCCTTGAGGTTGAAGCTGTTGCAGGTCTGCCTGGTCTGGAAGAAGCACTGGATTGCTTCAAGCAAGTGGGTTTGCTGCCATTTATCACCGACGAAGAGCACTGGAACGAAGAGCTTCTGCTCCAGTTCTATGCCACTTTGCATATCAAAGGCTATAACAGAGATCTGAAGACATGGATCCTGGAGTGGATGACAGGCAATATCCATCATGAAGCCAATGCTTTCGACCTAATTGAGCTTACCGGCCTTCCCACTCCTGGCGAATTCTTTGAAGAAGGGTGCCAACTCCATGCTGAAGCAATTGAGAGCATATTTCAGCGTCCTGAGCCAGAGCCAGATATGAGTCAGATGCTCTCAATGATGAAGCCATTTCCTCCAAATGCACCCTATCCAACTAGGTTCTTCGTTGAAGACTTAGAGTACCTGCCCAGAACAATATATCACATCATAAGGCGGACTCTCTGGCCAATCAAGGGACACTCTCGATATGCAACGATTGATGGTGCAATGAAGACTCTCATCTTCTGCATTCTTCATGGCAAATGCTTCAATGCACAGGATCTCTTCATCCGTCAATTTGCAGCGTCTGCTTCAGAACTGTTTGGATTAAAGTTTTATGCTCCTTGGGTTATGAGGCTGATCAAGCTTCACTCTGCAATCTCCTATCAACCCTCAGCCCGCAATCATAGGATATTTTTGCCAGATGTGGACACATCTGCTGAAGCAATATATCCAGAGCCGGCCAAGCAACCACTAAGTCTTCAGAATGCAGAACACCAGAGCTTCACTCAAAATATTGAAGGTGTTGAAGCTCTCTCCCGAGTGTATCCAATCGCTGGCACCACACGTGCCCCTGCATCAACTGAAGCCACCAACAGCACAGCTGCAAAGAGACCCAAGAAGCGCGCTCGTGCACTCAATGACAGAGAGCTTCTTGTGGCTCTTCACCAAAAGCAAGATAGGCATCACGACTGGCTCAAGAGGCAGATGAGAAGCATCATGCAAGACGTCAATCGCATCAGAAATATGGCAACCAAGAATGCATTTGTCACACACGAGACCTGTCGCCGCACTTGGAAGGGCCTCACCATGATGTGCCCTGAAGCTGAACTGCATGAGGATGGCTTCACAGAGCACTTCAAATTTGACTCCACGCCTCCAAGAAGAGCGGTGATGCGCAGCACACCATCACTTGAAGAGTCAGAGTTCTCTTCTTCTGCTGCCACCGTGTCTGCCCGGATTATTGAAGAAGAAGACGATGCGACATCATCTCCACCTGCTTCAACGCGCGTCGAATCTGCACCAAGCTCATCTGCACCACCGCCAAACAACTCCACCGACCCTGCTGCGCCTGGGAACGCGTAGAAACCTCTATGTCTTCAAACCTTTTTGGTCATCACTGACAAAAGGGGGAGAAGCATATGATGGTTATAGTCTTCAAGCGGGTCACTATGGGCGGGTGCCTTCATATTTTGCTACATTTTGCTTCGTGCTTACAACTCCCGTTTTTTTTTGCTACATTTGCTTCATTGAGTTGTAACACTTAGCCCTGATGGTCGTCTGCTACCTGTTTGTCACTCCGGTTTGCGAAGATAAATTCCGCACTCATCTCATTCTGCAGACGTCCATTTTCCATTATGCATGTCATTATCTTCATATACTTTCACATGCATAGTGGATTGTCATAAGTTGAAGTGGATCTCCACAAGTACAACCTGCCATGTGCATTTGCATTCAAGAAGCAAATTACTTATATGCACATCTTCAGGGGGAGCCCTTGCAACTTATGAAGACAATTCTTTTACAATTTCACAAATTATGTTTCCCTTTGAAAACTTCAACTAGTTTGTCATCAATCACCAAAAAGGGGGAGATTGTAAGTGCATCTAGTGCCACCCCTAGTTGGTTTTGGAGTATTGACGACAAACCTAGTTGAGGGACTAATGTGTTTGTGAGAATTGCAGGAAAACACAGGTAGAAGTCCCTCATTGATTCGGTTTTACTACCAGAGATGACCCCTAAAAATGTACGAAGACATTGAAGACAATGGTGGTTTATGAAGATATTCATATTGAAGACAATGACATGAGAAGACTCCCTATGAAGCTTTTGAAACTCGAAGACCTAGATCCTTCGTAGTTTTATTTCATTCATGTCGTGTCATAGGAACCACCGTACTGTTAAGTGGGGTCGAAGAGAACCAGTCAGAATGACTGAAGTGATGCCTAATTCAAATCCTATGTCTTCGAGCGAAGCCTATGAGAGAAAATCTTGTCCAGAGTCAGACAAGTCAGCTTTACTTGTAGCCCAAGTAAAGTTGCCGTGTAAGTTCGAAATCCGACCGTTGGTACACGTGTCAGTTCCTTAGTGACCCAGGGTCATTTCGGACAGATCAGGTCAGGTTGCCAAGTGGCTATAAATAGTCCACCCCCCACAACCTTAAACGGTTGGCTGCTCAGATTTCAGTGCACGGCTTTTGTCGTTTGAGAGCAACCCACCTCGAAGCCTTTGAGAGAAAATTCCTAGCGAGGAGAAAAGCCCTAACCACCCAGAGCCAGAGTAAATTGGGCATCACTTAAGTCTTCGTGTCTGTGTGATTTGAAGACTTATTACACTTGAGGACTGTGCATCCTCCAGACGGTTAGGCGTCGCGTTCTGAGCATCCAAGAGAAATTGTGGATTGTCAGTGAACAAAGTCTGTGAAGGTTTGGGAGTCTACCTTGAAGACTTACCTAAGTGATTGGGCGAGGTCTGTGTGACCTTAGCTCAAGGAGAAAACGGTGAGGACTGGGTGTCTTGGACTAAGTGTCCTTGACTGGGTGTCCGGGACTGTGTGTCCTTTGGTTTAAATACCTAGCCGCTCCAACCAGACGTACAGTTGTCACAGCAACTGGAACTGGTCCAACAAATCATTGTCTTCAACGTGTCATTGGTTTCATCTTCACTTCCTTTCGCTTACAGTTATTCATTGTGAAGCCATTGCATGCTTGCTTTATCTTTTGTCTTCAGAACATGAATGTATGATCTGTTTGGCTTCATAACTTCTTCCTACCTGATCCTTATTACACTGAAGCTGTTTGTCACTGCGCTTTCACTCTATTGAATACATGACCATGGCTGGACTAGTGTAATCTAACTTCCGCTGCATAGTAATAGGCATAATCTTCACTGTTTGTCTTCATAACTCTCACGTTTTGAAGACTTTCATAAAAATCGCCTATTCACCCCCCCTCTAGTCGATATAACGCACTTTCAGATCTCTCTCTCTCTCTCGTGTTCTTGAGGTGATACGATCTTGATGTATCGCGAGCTTTGCTATTATATTTGGATCCTATGATGTTTCTTCCCACCTCTACTCTCTTGTAATGGATTGAGTTTCCCCTTTGAAGTTATCTTATCGGATTGAGTCTTTAAAGATTTTAGAACACTTGATGTATGTCTTGTCGTGCGTATATGTGGTGACAATGGGATACCACGTGATTCACTTGATGTATGTCTTGGTGACCAACTTGCGGGTTCCGCCCATGAACCTATGCATAGGGGTTGGCACACGTTTTCATCGTGATTCTCTGGTAGAAACTTTGGGGCACTCTTTGAGGTCCTTTGTGTTGGTTGAATAGATGAATCTGAGATTGTGTGACGCATATGTATAATCATACCCACGGATACTTGAGGTGACATTGGAGTATCTAGGTGACATTAGGGTTTTGGTTGATTTGTGTCTTAAGGTGTTATTCTAGTACGAACTCTAGGGCTGTTTGTGACACTTATAGGAATAGCCCAACGGATTGATTGGAAAGAATAACTTTGAGGTGGTTTCATACCCTACCATAATCTCTTCGTTTGTTCTCCTCTATTAGTGACTTTGGAGTGACTCTTTGTTGCATGTTGAGGGATAGTTATGTGATCCAATTATGTTAGTATTGTTGAGAGGACTTGCACTAGTGAAAGTATGAACCCTAGGCCTTGTTTGCTAGCATTGCAATACCATTTACGCTCACCTTTATCATTCGATACCTTGCTGTTTTTATTATTTCAGATTACAAATACCTTTATCTACTATCCATATACCACTTGTTTCACCATCTCTTCGCCGAACTAGTGCACCTATACAATTTACCATTGTATCGGGTGTGTTGGGGACACAAGAGACTCTTTGTTATTTGGTTGCAGGGTTGCTTGAGAGAGACCATCTTCATCCTACGCCTCCTACGGATTGATAAACCTTAGGTCATCCACTTGCGGGAAATTTGCTACTGTCCTACAAACCTCTGCACTTGGAGGCCCAACAAAGTCTACAAGAAGAACGTTGTGTAGTAGACATCACGGTCCAAAAGCCTCAAAGCGGTATTCCTGAAGATTGACTTCCATAAGGCCTACGACACGGATAGTTGGTCCTTCCTTCGGGAAGTGTTGCTCAGAAAAGTGTTTGACGATCGATGGGTCTCTCAAGTCATGCAAATGGTGACGTCTGGGCGCACCGCGGTGAACATTAATGGGGAGATCAGGCCCTATTTCCCCACATTATGTGGGATTAGACAGGGGGACCCCTTTTCCCCATTCCTGTTCAACATGGTGGTGGACGCCCCGGCCTCGATCCTTGATAAGGCAAAGGCCGCTGGTCACATTCTAGGCATCGTCCCACACTTGGTGGAGGGAGGAGGTGTGTCCCTCCTCCAATATGCCGATGACACCATCATCATGGTGCAAGGCTCGGAGGCCGATATCTCGAACCTGAAATTCCTGCTGCTGTGTTTCCAACACCTGTCAGGCCTCAAAATAAACTTCGATAAGAGCGAGGTGATGGTTCTTGGATATTCACCCTCTGGCAGCCAGAGTATTGCGAACCGCCTTAACTGTCAGCTAGGGTCATTCCCAACCACCTACCTAGGGATCCCCATTAGTGACTCCCGCCTATTGGAGGCTGATCTGAGGCCCTCGGTGCTCAAGCTCCAGCACCGAATCGAGTCGTGGTAGGGCCGATGGCTATCGAAGGCGGCCCACACGATCCTCATCAACTCGTCCCTATCCAGTCTCCTATTCATTATGAGTTTCTACAGTCTCCCTGAAACGCTACATCACGACATTGGTTTGGTTCAGGCTCGATTCTACTAGGCCGACAAGGGTGACAAGCAGAAGTACCATATGGTCCGCTGGACCAACATCTGCAAACCCCGGGACCAAGGTGGTCTCGGAATCATGTCCTCCAAGCGCATGAACCTGGCTCTCCTCACGAGGTGGCTCTGGCACATTGCAAATGGCGATGGTGGCTTGTGGTTGCAGATCATCAGCCGCAAATATTTGCGCGGACAACCCCTCGCCTTTTACGTTAGGACACACGGCTCCCAGTTCTGGCAGTCCGTCATTCAGCTGCTCCCGGTCCTCCGCATTGGGACCTCCATCTCGGTCGGAGCTGGGACGTCCATGATGTTTTGGTTCGATCGGTGGGCTAGGGATCTCCCCTTCGCCCCCAGGTTCCAGACCTCTTCTCCATTGTGGTCGAACCTAGGATCTCCATCGAGACGGTCCTTATTGACTTAGGGAGTCTCGCGTTCCGGCGACCCTTTGGCCCCCCGGAGGTTGCCGCGTGGCACGAGCTCCTTGACGTCGTGGCTCTCCATGAGCCCGACCTGGCGCAGCCCCACGACCGGCTGCCGTGGCGCAGCCCCACGACTGGCTGTCCTGGCGCCTTGATCCCTCTGGCCCGGGCGATGGCATCTTCCCCCTATGTGGGACGGAAGAAACCTTGAATCACATCTTCTTCTCATGCGTGTCTGCCAGTTCCTATGGGGATGCCTCCGTGAGGCTGTCGGTGGCTGCTGGTGTAACACCTACTTCCCAGATCTCCTCTCTGAGGTCCAGGCCTCCCCCATGATGGGCCGCCACATTAGGTGTCTGCTCATTGGGGTGCTTGCGTGGACGCTCTGGACCGTGCGTAATAAGCTTGTCATTCATCGGGTTCCTCTTCGACGTGCTACTGATGTTGTGTTCAAAATGTGTGGATATTTGCAGCTCTGGCGGACGCTTAGCCGCCATCAGGACCGAGACGCCATCACCATCATCATCTCCGACATTCGCGCGATGGGTCTTCGCTTGGCACCGCCGCTCCCTCCTCCACCACCCGAGCCAGATTAGCTTTCTTAGTTGCTGCTGCGGTTGACCCGCCTTCGTTTTTCCTTTTTTTGGGCTTGTTGAGTTGTGCCCTCAGCAGAAACTATTTGTACTCTATGTTGTGCGACTGTGTGTGTGTGTGTGTGGGTGAACATTTGTTGTACTGTTTGGCTGTGGTGGTTTGCTTTATCTATAAAGCGGGGCGAAAGCCTTTTTTGGTAAAATATTAGTGTTCATCTATGCTGATTTTCTTCTACTGTTCTTTGTATTTTCACTTGGCACCAAACACATCTGAGATGGATGTCTCAGGTGACTTACTCTATATCGTCCTAAGTTTGAGAATGGCGTTTTGGAGGCCGAGCTTCATGGATGCCTTTTATTTTTGAAAAAATCAAATTCAAAATTTTTATGTTTTAAAAAATTCTGAAAGAATATATGCGTGTATGTAAGGACGTAACCCACATGTGTGTAAAATTTCATGTTGAAATACGTTGAAATACGACCTGTGCAAAAAAGATAAATTTATGGCCTAGGAGGATGAATAGTATCATGTGTTAAATAGCCTCAGATTTGTCTTTTTTGTACAACCCTCATTTCAACGTATTTTGCCCTAAAAATTTACACACATGTGTATTATGCCTTCATGTATAACCACCTCAAAGTTATCCTTTCTGATCGATCTATTCCAGAGTCTGTAGTAAAATAACACGAAGCTATTATTTCCGTTCGATCTATCCTAGAGTTCGTACTAGAATAACACCTTAAGACACAAATCAACCAAAACCCTAATGTCACCTAGATATTCCAAAGTCACCTCAAGTATCTGTGGGCATGATTATACGATATGCATCACACAATCTCAGATTCATCTATTCAACCAACACAAAGAACTTCAAAGAGTGCCCCAAAGTTTCTACCGGAGAGTCAAGACGAAAACGTGTGCCAACCCCTATCCATAAGTTCACAAGGTCACTGAACCTGCAAGTTGATCACCAAAACATACATCAAGTGGATCACGTGAATATCCCATTGTCACCACAGATAAGCAAATGCAAGACAAACATCAAGTGTTCTCAAATCCTTAAAGACTCAATCCAATAAGATAACTTCAAAGGCAAAACTCAATCCATTACAAGAGAGTAGAGGGGGAGAAACATCATAAGATCCAACTATAATAGCAAAGCTCGCGATACATCAAGATCATGTCGAATCAAGAACACGAGAGAGAGAGAGAGATAGAGAGATCAAACACATAGATACTGGTACATACCCTCAGCCCCGAGGGTGAACTACTCCCTCCTCGTCATGGAGAGCGCCGGGATGATGAAGATGGCCACCGGAGAGAAATTCCCCCCTCCGGCAGGGTGCTGAAACAGGGTCCCGATTGGTTTTTGGTGGCTACAGAGGCTTGCGGCGGTGGAACTCCCGATCTAGATTATTTTCTGGAGGTTTCTGTATTTATAGGAATTTTTGGTGTCGGTCTCACGTCAGGGGGGTCTTCGAGTCGTCCACGAGGGTGGAGGGCGCGCCCTACCCCCTGGGCTCGCCCTCCTATCTCATGGACGGCTCGGGACTCTTCTGGCCCAACTATTTTACTCTGGGGGCTTCTTTTGGTCCATAAAAAATCATCAAAAATTGACACGTCAATTGGACTCTATTTGGTATTCTTTTTCTGTAAAACTCAAAAATAAGAAAAAAAACAAAAACCGGCACTGGCACTCAGCTCTAGGTTAATAGGTTAGTCCCAAAAATCATATAAAATAGTATGTAAATGCATATAAAATAGCCTAGATGGATAATATAATATCATGGAACAATTAAAAGTTATAGATACGTTGGAGACGTATCAAGCATCCCCAAGCTTAATTCCTGCTCGTCCTCGAGTAAGTAAATGATAAAAACAGAATTTTTGATGTGGAATGCTATTTAACATAATTTTTAATGTAATTTTTCTTTATTATGGCATGAATGTTCAAATCCAAAAAATTCAAGATAAAAGTTTAATAGTGACATAAAAATAATAATACTTCAAGCATACTAACCAAGAAATTATGTCTTCTCAAAATAACATAGCCAAAGAAAGCTCATCCTTACAAAACCATGCTTCATTTTTGTCACACAAAATGGTCCCATCATGCATAACCCCGATGATAAGCAAAGCAATTGTTTCATACTTTAGTATTCTCAAACTTTTTCAATTTTCACATAATACATGAGCGCGAGCCATAGACATAGCACTATGGATGAAACAGAATATGATGATGGAGGTTGTGTGGAGAAGACAAAATAGGAGAAAGTCTCACATTGACGCTTCTAATCAACGGGTTATGGAGATGACCATCAATTGATGTCAATGCGATGAGTAGGGATTGCCATGCAACGGATGCACTAGAGCTATAAATGTATGAAAGTTCAACAAAAGAAACTAAGTGTGTATACATCCAACTTACTTGCCCACGAAGACTAGGGTATTTAAGGAAGCCCATTGTTAGAATATACAAGGCAAGTTCTGTAAAAATATGAGTTTCAGTGAAATTTAAATTTTGAATCTGGAGGCCTTTAGTGAGTTCGGTCACCAAAGGCAGTTTCCACCTAAGTTTTGGCTTCGTAACTGAGCAACGATCCGTTAGTTAGTTAGTGTCTAGAGGTGTTTCTTTACAAAAATGTTGGTTGGCAGCAAGAAGAATTAGCAATATTTTCTTTCCAGGGTACTAATGTCCATTTACCATCTTAACCAATATTTTGACAATGGCTAACTGGTTAAATCAATTTTCAGGACCATTGAAGTGATGAAAATATTTAAATAAGCTCTTGTCAGGTCAACTAAGTTGCGATCCATATCCTTACAACGACCATTTATGATAACATTTCCAGGTTCACATCTCGAATTGAGCATATATCACATTAGCCGGACAAGATGTTTTCCTACATGGACTTTGGCAAACGAAAAGGCTTGGAAATTAGTTCAAAGTTCATGGAGCTGCACTAACTGTCTTGAGAGCTAGAAACGGGTATCCAATCCGAACAGAAGTGCAGATCAGATTCTGACAATTTCTCTGATATGGTTTTCACGTTCAGCCGGCCAAGACGTGAGAGGCACTACACTTAGCCGCTGGGAGCTCACAACATTCTTTTCAGCATTGACCAGACGACAAAGATAACAGCAGAAGAACAGGCTCTATCCTAATCATCGTCATCGAGCTACATATTGTCAAAGATTGTTGTGCTGAAGTGCTGATTTAATTTGGCATACACACTAATGTGCATTCGAAACTGCTTCCGAAATGGATCTGAACGATTCTTCAGAAGTGCTTGAACTGCACATATCTGACCTGCAAGTCTGAACATATGTACGAGCTGATTTGTTCAGTCGGTGTTAGTCTGAACATTTAGTGCAGGCACGAGCTGAGTATGTTCATGTCTACACAGAATTTTGAGTTACTTCCCCCGGACTAATAAGCATGCGTGTTGCCTTGGTGCTGAATGTTCAACTTTGTCATGGGACTTGTGTGTGAGACTTCATAGTTCGAATTGATTGCAAAAGCGTAAATGACCAATTATAAAGTGGAGTACATCCAAGTTTGCGAACGATATGTAGTTGCTAATGTTCCAAAATAAAATGTATAGTTTCTACTGAAAACCATATGACAAAACTTATACTCCTACTAGGTTTATTTTTTCCGTCAGCAGCAACACAAAAGGTACCAATGCACCAACACCATTTTCTTTCAGTGTTTCAGGAGAAGAGAGGTTGCACCTCGTGAACATCTTAACTGCAGCACAATTTCGCGGCAGAACATGATCTCGACGGACAAAAGAATTAACATTGCTCGATCAAACCAACATACAGTACAAATTAATGGGGAGAAAAAACATCACGGAAGCAGCAAGAATCCTTTGCTGCCACCTGCAAGAACTGCTCTCCTAATCAGCCAGTAACCATTTTTTCTTGCATCGGCGTCTTCAATTCCTCCAGAAGAGGAACGGCACCTTGACGTCGCAGGACCTGGACACCACCTTGGCGCTGGCGGCGAGCCGGTCCACCGCCATGGCGCACCGCACCGTCACCGGCACGGCCCACGTCCTCACCCCGCCGAGCTGCAGCCGCACGGGCACCGTGATGTCCACGTCGAACGGCACCGACCGGAGCCGCTCCGCCGCGGCCATCTGCCCGCGCTCGCGCTCCGCGAACCGTATCCCGGCGCCCTTGGCCCTCGTCACGAACACCGTGACGTTGCCCGGCGCCTGGTAGAAGGCCGGCCACGCGCCATCCGCCAGGCGCACGCCCTCGTACGACACGGCGACGCGGCTCCCGGCGCCGTCGTAGTGCACGCCGACCTTGGCGTTGGCGCTGTTGTCGGCGCGGACGGTCGCGGCGAACCCCGGCGAGAGCGCGCCGGGGGCCGAGGCGTTGCCGACGCCGGCGAGGCCGGATACCGCGAGGGACACGACGGAGTAGGACGGCTGCCTGGGCTTGAACGCGAGGTAGACGGCCCCGACGGCGGCGGCGAGGAGGACGGCGAGGGAGAGGACGATGATGACGGCGTAGAGGCAGGCGCGGAGGCAGGAGCAGCCGGCGCGGCGCTTGGCGCGGCGCGTGTAGTGCTGGAAGAGGCGCGCGTTCTCCGGCGGCGGCACGCGGAAGACCTTGTCCTTGGGCACCTGCACCACGTACGTGCCGGGCAGCGGCCCCGGCGGCTTTTGGGGATGCGGGGGAGGCGGCGGGATGGGCTTCTCGAAGTGGAAGCTGTAGAGCGGGCTGGAGGAGGGGTCGGAGGAGGAGTAGGCGTACTCGCCGGAGAAGTCGGAGCTGGTGGCCGCCGGGTGGACCCGGCCGTCGCTCATCATCGGCCGCTCCTGCTCCTCGCGGCGCGCGTGCGAATCAATCTGCGACACCATGAAAACCGTCCGTGCCACGCTGTCAGTTATAATTGATGCACATTGGTAGTACATTCCAAACAAACCGGGCCGGAGACCGGGAAGACGGCGACGCACCTTGTACGGCTGTGTGTGGTCGCCGGCGTTGTTTCTCCCTGCTGGCTTGGGGTTTCTCTCTGCTTGCTTGTGGCAGAGGAAGGGGAAGGATAGGGACGTGGCGTGCGAGGAGGTGATGAGGGTGGGAGAGAGCGGGGAGGGTCGGCGGCGGAGGGCGTTATATAGAGGAGGGGGGGGGGGGGGGGGGGGGGGGGTGGGGGGGGGCTGCTTGCTGTCGAAGGAGGGGGACTGGACTCGACTGGAAACCGCGTGGCGGTCGCGGCTGCGGGTTTATGGAAGGTTTTGATTAAGGGGGAAACAAAGGTGTGAAATCAATCCTGGACTGCACCGCATGCAAGGCAAGGCAAGCGATGCGTGTTGGCAACCGCGAACACGGATCTCTGCTCGTTAATGCACACAGCTGGATCCATCGGCGTCCGATCAGTAGAGTAGTTCGAGGGGACACGCATCGCATGGTGAACCGAGCCCGAGTATGATTTTCACGGCGACCAGAGCAGGAAGGCGGCGGCGGCTGTTTGGCAGCCCAGCTGACGGTACGCGGCTGGGTGAAAACAGCCGGCCGTACGTGCAGCCGTGCTGGTGCACACGGGTAGGGGCGAGAACCAGCAGAGGCGCGGGAGGGCACACAGGTAGGCAACGCGACCCACGTATTGGTGCTCCGCCTTAGCAGCTTGGTCCAACACGTCACGTCAGATAAGCTCTTGGAGCCAAAGAATAGTACTCCTACTAGTGCTATGCAGTGGATAGATCGATCGACGGAGTATCCTGGCAGGCGGCAGCTGGAGCTGGATGGACGCCTCAGGAGGCTCCTAGAGTACGATGACGAATTCTTGGTCCATGCCCAAGTGATGCGTGCCCACGCTCGATCGAGGCCGTGCCGCGTCTTCCTAGTCGTGCCTGCTACTACTCCGCTACTGCTAAGTCAGAGACAAGCCCGGTTTGCTCTTTGTCCCAACTCTTTTTTTACAAGAAGGATGTATCCCTGACCTCTCGAGTGGGTGATGTATGCATTCATTTTATTAATTATTCATAAAGCTCTTACAAGGTAATACATCAGAAGCCATCATCTTAGCAACACATGTCGCTACTCCTATCCCCATGATGAAGGATGTTGAATGTTTGAGCCTAATATCAAATAGACATCACGTCAACACCTAACATCTAATGCCAAATGACACATCCAAGCCACAATATCTGGATTGGGTTACACACCGGTCCGACACTTTCAGTGGGCACCACATGCGCACACTGCAAGGGCCGTCACCTCCTTCGTCCATCGATCCATCCTCAGATCAGATACTGATGCATCTACCTTGCCAGGTCTCTCTGCCATCGATGCCATCACGACGCCAGACAACGTCTTCCTCCTGCACGAGTCCATTGTCACCCATCGGACGCCGAGTCTTCACTGCGCCACGCCGCCGCCATCCGCCGCCATCGATGTGTAGGATGAAGCACCGCTCCACCACCTACCGACGCCCAACCATCAAGCCGCCCACATGTCCGTCCAGCCAATGAATGTCTCCAAAGATGATGCCCCCACGGGAGCGACGAAGAAGACGTCGTCATCATCCGATCCAGGAGGCCCCTCAGCGCCTCCAACGAGGGCTATGACACCCACGGGTGCCGCCGTCAATGGTAGCCTCCTCCAGATCTGAGGTTTCCCCCGGAAACAATGGAGGGAGGGACGTCCCCATCATCGCCTCCAACTAGAAAAACGACACCTACGGGCGCCACCGACGATGGTGGCATCCTCGCCCACTTCAGCAGCTAGGCCACCATCTCCCCTCCACTTGATCCGTCGCCGGGAAGCCACCGCGAGGCAACACCCACCACCAAATCCCTTTGAACCGACGATGAGCACAACGAAAGATAGAGGAGGTCACATTGCTGCGTGACCGACGCCGGGGCCACACACATGTCGTCCCGAGACGCCCACTCAAGGTCCACCGTCACAACCACGCCTCCAAATGGCGACGGAGGAACGCCCTACCACCGCCATCATCCCCCCACACGGGCTTTGCCCAGCCGGGATCCGGCGGCGGCGGGAGGGGAGGCAGAGGGAAGGGGAGGCGGAGGAGATCATAAGGGATCTGGAGGCGGAGGGGATCTGGAGGCGTCCCTTTGTCCCAAACCTACAAGAGATCGATTTGTTTTGAAGTAGAATAATGCACTGAGGGATTCACAAGGGTACATAAGTGCGCCGTCGTGATCTGCGATGTGATCCGAAAACCCGATTCGATAGGGAAATTGCTTTTGTCTTACATTTTGAAACATAAGGAGTAGATGAAAAATTGGGAAGCGTGTGAACACGTCATAATATACATGTCCACCTTGTGCTACTACATCACGCAATTGTTCTTGTACGTCTTTCCTTCCTCCTCCTTCAACCGGTCGTCCCGTTCAATCGTCTTCACATTCATTATCATTGTTCATTTATATTTTTTGCATTGGTACTGTTCATCAACTTCTTCGTTGGTACACCCGTCACTCTGTGAGTTTTTCATGCTCTTCATATTCGGGTCATCTGTATTCTTCTTTCAATCATTCAGTCACGTTATTCGTGATACATCCGCCCACCTATCTTCCTGTTTAGGTTCTTAATTCATCACTCTGCATTCTTTTGTCCCCCATACATGTCCTTATGAATTCCTAATTCATGGGACACACTCTTTTCTGTTGCTAACTATTCAGTGTTTACACCACATCCTTGCATGGCCAACGTGCATTTTTTGTTCTGTTCATCCTTAATTTTGATATTTTCCTTGCAAACACGATTATGATTTCATCCTTCCAAATGCAACGATTCTTCTGCGAGATAATTGTCGTCATCGTCTCTTCTTAATCCTAATATTATATATTCTTCTATGAGTGTTCAAAAAAATTCTTCTATGAAGTTACATTTTTCGAAACTTGCCTTTACTTTCTTTTCTATTCTAGTTTATGTTTCTACTGTCAAATCATGTATGCTCAAACTTGCGTTCTTCTCATTCCCTCGCTTGCATTCTCCTTTTTTGGCGTAAACCCAACCATTACGAAATGTACGTCCACGTCTATGTTTTGTACCGACAAACTTAACACATCTAGTTTTGCAATTTCATGCTTACATTCCTAATTTCCGGGTTTTTTTCGACGGTGCTACGGCGGGCTTAGGCCGGCCTGAACCATTTTCATTATCATAAGTGGGACTGAGATACAACACGACGGCTACAACAAGTAGCACCCAACACACACAATAAAGAATAAGGAACAAGAGAGAAGAACCAGAAACAAGCTATGACAATTAGCCAGCACCAAGAACTTAGCACCCAACACCACTAAGCAGACCGATAAGAAACGGGAAACTAGCATTGTTGAATCAGTCGAAGGGAGAATCAACACCGAGAAGATGTAGAAAAGAAGTTGCCTGCTGCACTGCGGTCACTCTGCACCTTGAAGAGCTAGGAGAGTCAGCAACCGCCATCGAAGGGCTTCCCACTGCCGAGCCATGACGCGATAGAGAGAGCCACAGACCGGGCCGAAGGGCAATGTTTCGCCAAGACAGCCGTGCACCTCCTCTGAGCCACACCATGGCCACCACCACAATTAGAGAGAACCAGAACACTATGAGAGGCAACCAAACCTCATGCGTCGCCGAAGGGCACCGTACTTCGAGACTTCACCGACGCCACGAGCCCCCAAAGGAGAGGTCAATAGTTAGCACCAGGATGACCAAGGCAGTAGCCATAACCATAGTTTGCTTCCACCACCACCACTAGATACCCCACATCCCCAGCCTGACCAATCGTGCTCGAGCCAAGACGAGAAACGACCAACAGTGGATCAATGGCTCCAAGACTTCGCCCCCAAGGGGGTAACGACATCGAGGACATCGTTGTAGTCCGATCCAACAGTAGATCTTAGGCTTTCGCCCGGAGCACATTGTAAGGATGAGCTGCGGGAGCTTCACAATGACTCCTCCAAGAAGGAAAAAAATGGCGCCCAAAGGCGTCACCGTCATCGCTGTCGACACAAGTCCAACACCAGGCTTTCGCCTGAAGCATCGCACCTCTAACCTCACCGCAGACGCCGGCCGCCCAGTCTGGAAAAGCATAGCAGCACGAGACCTTACCACCTCCTGCAACTCGTCAACGAGCATCCCCGCCGGACCAACCAAAAAGGTACCTCGGGTGACGCCACCGCTCACCTCGGGCACCAGCGCAGACCGGAGCGGAGATCCAGCCATGCCATATCCTGACCATCACACCCCGACCACCACCAGCCAGACCATCCCCGCCGCCAAGCTTGCCTCGCCCGGACCACCAACGCGAGCCATAGACAACGCCGGCACGCGCCCTGGGCAGCGCCACCGGAGCACGGGCGGCCGGCACCGCGCCCCCATGGCCGTGGAGAGCCCTCAGCCCTCCCACAAACTCGCGCAGGGCGCCGTACCTCGAGGGCCTAGATCTGACCCTGCCGCCCGCCACAGGGCAACTTCCGCCGAGCAGCACGGCCACCGACGCCCTTTGTCGTGCGGCCCTCCCGCCGGGACGAGAGGCTGCCGCCCCGGAGTGGCGCAGATCTTGTACCACCTGGCGGCTGCGGCACCAGCGCGGGACAGAGACGACGAAGAGAGCCCCGCCGCCACCTTCCCTGGGTCATGCGCGGCTTCGCCTGCGTTCCCTCCGGCGGCGGCGAAGCAGGGGAAGGGGTGGGGAGGGGGCCGGCGGCGGCGCGAGTAGGGTTTCCCTTGAGTCGCTAGAGGAGGTGACGCGGGGGGGGGGGGGGGGGGGGGGGGCTAATTTCCGGTTCACACCCTCAAATGATGTTCTCACATTTATTTCCACTTGAACCGCAGACCCTCCGTTGTAGTCGCATCAGCTTCCTCCTCCGTAATCTTCTTTGCATGATCCTTTTTCTTCCCAATCAAATTCTCAAATCAATCCGCCGTGACATCTCCCTATGTCATCGGCGCCAGTCACCGCAAGTCCTTGCCGCCAACGATCGCCAGCCAATAAATGCACTGCCTGTGCTCGTCTGCTAGCGGCGACCCCGCTCGCCGTACCCTACAAAACCCAAATGGATTTGAATCTACCGGCTGGAATGATAGTAAATTTCCATCTATATCACTTAATCTCATTCAAATTGCTTTCGACTGCTTGTTTTCTACTGACTCCACTCGTTACATTCATAGTGCCTAAACCGCAACAACATCAAAGGTTTGTGCACCCATGAGCATGTATTGAAGAACACCTTCTACCTCACACTTCCAGAGTTCTTCAAGGATAAGACAATACATTCATGTAATCGGGATGTCTGATTTGTTAGTTCATTTATCATGGAGTATTATTACTACTTATGTGTTGTTTTATACACTGAAGAAGGTGTGCATGCAACTTATCTGAACTACAATTCAGGTAAAACATACATTCACTTGCTTTTCATTATTTGTTGATTACAAAGTATTTGCATAATCTAAACATAAATTATGCTTTCTTTGGGAGTGCTTACTAATATGTATCTATTCTCAAATTCAAAATATGCTAAAACTACCCTTCCCACATTTCAAAACTATTTCTATATATGCTCATTTGAGACAAAATACGTTCATGATCTGTTACAACCTAGGTAGAGAACTACAAAATCCATTCAATATCATCTGACATGACCCATATTGCGGCGAAATGACCGCAAAATCGTCCTATACTTTGTATCAGCAGGCAGCCGAAACTGCAATATTTTATCAATCCAAAATATGTATAACAAACATCATGATTTTCCCCATAATATTTGAAGGAATGACTACAGAGAACGATAACAATCATAAAACCCATGGACTATGCTTCTAAATGATCATCAATCCATTAAGATGTTACCAAATTGTGTGATTGTAAATCGATTAACTATTTCTCATAGCCTTATGATGTTGCTACTGAAGCCATGCCAAAAGAAAGTTTTAACCTTTCTGGTACTACAAAAAATAAAACACACACATGGTTTCCATTGTTCTAGTCCATTAACATCAGGAAATCCATTCCAAGGTAGAAGAATACTCATTTATCCATCTACAAATATGCTTGGCTATTGACAGAGCAACATAAGAGCATCTCCAACAGCCGCGCGCTGGAAAAATTCTGTTTTTTGCGCGCGCGGCCGCTCCGGGCGCTCCAGCAGAGGCGAAAAAAACACGCGCGCGGCATAAGTGGTTCAGCGCGCGGGGTGAAATGACATCGCACGCCGCTCATTTCGTGTGCCCGCTCCCGCATGCTGCACACTCGAGCGCCCACGCCGCACCCTCTCCGGCCGCGCCGTCGCCGGCAAATTCGCCCGATGGACGGCCGCGCTGACATCCCCCTCACCCCTTCCTACACCCGCGACCCCTTCGCCGCCTCCGCCGGCGCAAATCCTAACGCGGGGAGCTTTGGCTTCGCCTCCGTCGGTGCTCCTCCAAGCACCGGTCTCGCGCGCAGGCTTTGCATGGCGCCACGAACGACCTCGGCGGCGGGTGGCGTCGCGCCGACGCCCGCCGAGAAGCCACGTGCCCCTCCCTCGAAGCTCCCAAATGCGGCGCGGGCGAAGGCGGGCAAGGTGTCCGGGAAGAAGAACAAGGCAGCGGACGGCTCCTCTAGGCGGCCGAAGAAGAAGCTTGCAGGGCGTGCAATGGATGCGGCGGCGACCGAAGCGCCGGCGAGCTTGCTTGTTGCGCCGGTGGCCGATGCCCACAAGGTGTTCGATGAAATTCCCACAAGGTAAAATTTCTCCCACTTTTTGTTGTTGTTGCTTTTTGAATGCATACATATGGATAGCTTATTTGCTTTGTTGTATATACTTTGTAGTTTCAACGATGAGACATATATGTCAACTATGGGTGTTGGCTCCAATAATTCTCATTGGTCTCAAACCAATGATGTGCATCTCGATGATCATGAGTTTGAGGTGGATGAGGATGGTGAAGGTATCGTCGATGCACCGAAAGGAAGAGCGGGCAACTACACCATGGACGAAGATATCTTGCTATGCAATACATGGTTGCAAGTGTCTAGGGATGCCACCATTGGAGGGGATCAAAGTAGAGATGCATATTGGATCTGGATGAAGGAGCACTTTGATTTACACAACAAAAGTGGAATTGACCGCACGGAAAGACCTCTTTGTTCCGGTGGTCGACAATCAACAAAGATTGTCAAAGGTGGGCGGCCACAGTTAAGGCAGTTGACACGTTAAACCCAAGTGGCACTAATGATAGAGATAGGGTAAGTTCCATTTCTTTCATGATTCTTCCATGTTCATGCTTCTTCTTGGTGTTTCAAGTGCTAACTTCTTCTTTTGTTTTTAGTTCACTACTGCACAAAACTTATTTCAAGGAGAAGAGAAGAAGACCAAGAAAGGGAGATCATTTACCTTGCCTCATTGCTATGATGCGTTGAAGGATGATGATAAATGGAAACCCCGTGATGGTGTCGATGAGGAGAGCAACAAACACAAGGGAACTATTGATTTGGATGATGATGATGAGGAGACATCAAGTGATGACGGCAAGAGAAGCCCTACACCAAACTCAGTTGCATACTCCAAGCCAAAAAGACCAAATGGATGCAAGAAAGACGGAAAAGAAAAGAAGAAGATGAAAGGAGATGATGAGCTAAAAATGATATGAAAGCTATTGTGAACGCAAGAAAGGAAACAAATGAGGGTGAGGAAGATGGCAAGGAACCAAGATGCGTCGGCTGAGGAGAGGAGGGTGGCAGTCGAGGAGAGGAAGGTGGCATTGGAGGAGAAGAAATTGGCCATGGAGGAGCGAACTAGATTGTTGGAATGGGAGAAGTACTTGTTCTTCATGGACACATCTACCCTCGATGAGAAGTAAAAGGAGTACGCCAATCTTGCCCGTGAAGAGGTCTTGGTCCAAAAAAGAGCCGTGGCCATGGGAGGCATGGGAGCTACTATGGGAGGCATGGGTGGAGTGGGCGGCATGAGCGGCATGGGTGGCATGGGAGGCATGGGTGGCTTCGGAGCTACTATTTTTTTGAATGTTGGTAGTTGATCTACCAAATTCATTGATCAGAGGGAAAACACCAGTACAAGGGAGGCCAAGGGGCAAAGCATCTAAAGGAGAGATGCCAAAAGGAAAAAGATTACACGAGGAAACCCCTCAACCTGGGTCGAAAGGGATCCTAGCTCCTGCCATATTCCAAAGAATGATCTCTTCCTTCACGCGCTGTAGAAATGAGCGTACATCCAGCCTTTTATCCTGAAAAATGCGTCTGTTACGTTTGCCCCATAGCTCCCACGAGACTAGGTGCACCAGAGACAGTGCCCCTTTGCGTTTTGTTGGTCCGGCATTCGTGCAGCAGGTGAGCATCCACTCGTTGATGCTAGTTACATGTGCCCAGCCCGTAGGCTGCAGTGACGGCATGTTGGCAAGCCCCGCCAATCTCTCCCAGCTCTGCTTCGCCCATGGGCACTCGACCAGCAGGTGAAAGGCCGTTTCCAGGTTGCGCTCGCATAGCGCGCAGAAATAGTTATTTTCCCAGCCGCGGCGAAGGAGCAAGTCGGCTATTAGGATATGGCTCAGAGCTGCCATCCAGAGGAAGAAACGACACTTAGCAGGCGCCCAACCCTTCCAGATCAGCGCATTCGCATTTGGATGCACCGATCCCAGGAACTGGAGTTGATAAGCTAATTTGGCAGTGTATTCTTGGCTAAACTTGAACCTCCATACAATCTTATCAGCAGCATCATCAACCAGTAGCACTGAGTCAAGCAAACCGGCTAGTCGTGTCAACTCACCCTCCATCTGTGACGTTAGGCCGTGCGCTAGATCTAACATCCATTTATCCTCATGCAATGCTTCCCGAACCGAGCGATTCTTTCTGATGGAGATCCTGAACAGGTTTGGAGCAACTATATTTGGACAGAGGCCTTGTAGCCATCGGTCGTGCCAAAAGCTGGCTAGTCTGCCATCATTTACTGTGATCGATGTTGCCATGGAGAATAGCGTCCTGTCAGAGTCGTCGCAAGGCAAGCCTAGACCGACCCAAGGCCTCTCCGGCTGTTGCCAGGACATCCATAGCCATCGTAGGCGAAGCGCCCGCCCAAATCTCTGTAGGTCAAAGACACCCAGGCCCCCCAAATGCTTCGGTCGTGCCAGTAGTGCCCAATTGACTCTGCATTTGCCTCCATTGCACGACGTCTCACCGCTCCACAACCACGCCGTGTAGAGCTTGACAACCCGTTTCCGGATCCACGCGGGCAGCTTGTGCACAGTCATCAAGTAGACAACAAGGGAGATCAACGTTGATTTTAGTAGCACTAGTCTTCCACTCTTGGCCATCATGCCACCCTTCCAGCAAGCAGTTTTGTCACCAAATTTCAGCAACCAAGGCTCAAGGTCCACTTTTCTGAGAGCTCGTAAGGAGAGCGGCATGCCAAGGTATGTGCACGGAAAGTGCTTCACCGACACCCCAAGCGGCTGCAGTAGCTGTTGTAGGTCTAGGTTTCCACATCGGATGGGCATGGCCGAGCTCTTGGAAATGTTCGTGTGCAGGCCAGTGACGTGCCCGAAGAATGTGAGCAGTAGCTTTATCATATTAGCGTCCGGCGCCGACGGCTTCAGAAACAGGACAACATCATCGGCGTAGAAGGAGCAGCGCATCACCGGACGGCGCCCGGGTAGCTTAGAAAGGAGGCCTCGTTCGGTGGATAGGTTCATGATTTGCTGCAAAGGGTCCATGGCAAGCACAAAAAGGAATGGTGAGATGGGATCACCCTGCCTCAGTCCTTGCCGATGCAAAATTGACTCTGATAAGGCTCCGTTGACTAAGACACTCGATGAAGAGGTTCGAAGGAGCATGGCAATCCACTCCCTCCACCTAACGCTAAATCCCCTTGCTCTGGCATATCCAACAGATAGGTCCAAGACACCGAGTCAAATGCTTTAGCGATATCGAGCTTTAGCAAGACGGTCGCTTTCTTGCTTTTGTGGAAGAACCTTGCGGTGTTCTGGACGTATAAGAAATTCTCCTGGATGCTGCGGTACTTGATGAATGCAACCTGGCATGGGTCAACAAGCTGACTCAGCTTTGGCGCAAGTCTTCTGGCTAAGATCTTAGTGAATATTTTGATCAGGTTGTGTACAAGAGAGATCGGCCGGAAGTCCTGCAGGCTATCTGCACCTAGTTTCTTAGGCAAAAGGACAATCCGAGCTTTGTTGATCCTAGCTAGACCAGTGTTGTCCATGTGATACAGCTGGTTGAGCGCCGCGAGCAGGTCAAGCTTAATTATCTCCCAACATGTCCTGAAAAAGCCACCCGAAAAGCCACCCGGGCCGGGCGCCTTATCTGCAGGTGTGTCATTAATTGCAGCCTTGACCTCTTCGAGGGTGAATTCCCCTTCAATGTCATCCATATCAATCTGATCGAGGTCCAGCTCGTCCCAAATTAAAGTGGTTGTGGTCGTTTGGGTTGTCCCAAAGACATCAGTGAAATAGCCATGGGCTAGCTGCAACATTCCTTCGGCAGAGGACACCGCGCCCTGTGGACCATGGAGGACATGGATCATGTTCCGCTTATGCTGAGCATTCGCTTTCCATTGGAAGAATTTTGTATTGGCATCTCCGGCCTTGAGCCAAAGCACACGGCTCCGTTGACGGCTCTTGATCTTAAGTAGGACCGCCAAGCCCATCGTTCTGGATTTTAGTGTATGCCGCAGTTCATGCTCTGCGAATGTTAGCTGGCGGGACTCTTGCACTATCTCAAGCTACAGAATTAGCTCATTTGCAATGGCCAGCTATTTTTGCAGGTCCCCGATGTGTGTTCTGCTCCAGTTTCTCAGTGCTCTACTAGTGCGCCAAAGCTTCAAATTGAAGCGCGAAATTGGGCATCTGCCACCAGTTCCTTCTGCCCAGGCTAGCTGCACTACCTCGCTAAAACCCGTGATGAACTACCAATAGCTCTCATAGCAGAACCGACGGTTGGTGGCGATGATCCCCTCATTCACCAACATCAGTGGACAATGGTCGGAGATGGCAGAGGCAAGTGGCAAGAGCTTGGCGGCTGAGAAGAGCAGCTCCCACTCCACATTACAGAAGGCACGATCTAGATGAACAAGGGTGGGCACTTGCTTCTCGTTACTCCATGTGTATTTGCAACCAATTAGGGGGATTTCGTGCAGGCTTGATCTGTTAAGGGTGCGGCGGAAACGGTTCGTCCAACGCCGGCAGATCCGATTATTGTTTTTGTCCTGCGGGTCTTTGATCAGGTTGAAATCGCCTATTAGCAGCCAAGGTCCCCGAATTGCGTTATGAATCTGCGCAAGTTCCGCAAGAAATGACGGCTTCCTGGGCTCATCATGTGGCCCATAAATAGTAGTCAAAGACCACTGATCCCCTCCATCCACGGGCGAGAAGCAGGCCGTAATGGAGAACTCGCGTGCCTCGATTGCGGTCGTAGTGAAACGATCTGACCTCCAACCTAGAAGAATCCCTCCTCTGGTGCCGTTGGCATTAAGAGCAGCATGCATATCGAACCTCGGCCCCAGGATCTCTGTCCGGTCCGCCGCCGAGCAGGCCGCAAGCTTGGATTCCTGCAAGCAGATAATCAAACTTGCAGACTGGTCAATCAATGCGCGGACCGTCGCGCGTCGCGCGGAATCGTTTAGCCCCCTAACATTCCAATTCAAGAGAGATAGTTGATCATTCATGGAAAACAAACATAACAACCGAGGGTACATTGATGGTTCGACGGCTACTGGGAGCCGGGTTCAGGTGACAGACACCGGGCAACCAAAGGGCGCACCAACAAAGAGCAAATGCGAGCGGTACAGAGGCAGCCAAGGGCGCACAAAGGGGGGTAGAGACAGACAACACAGTAGGCACTAATCATAGGAACTCTAGTACTACCGGGGGAAGCGGCACGCACTTCAGGCAGCCCTCACAGAGAGCTCCTCGAGGATGGCCTGCAGTTCCTCATCAGGAAGACGGAGTTGCGCCAGCGAGGATAGCCCGGCAATCTCTGCTAACTTTGCCACATTCTCCGGCGGCATTGGGGCACGGAAAAACACATAAGACAACATGGTGTCGTCAGAGAACTCCTCAGCCTTCTTGATGATGCCGAGCTTGACGCAGATTGCAGCTTGAGTGCGCCTAGAGGTGGAGAAGTTCGAGCGCTCTGACGGGGTTCCTTTCCCTGCTCCAAGAAGGCGTTGGCGCAGCGAACGCCTCTGTGAGCTGGAGGTCGTAGCGGGAGGGGAGCCCAAAACACAAAAGTAGTGCAGCGATCTTGCTGACAAAAGCATGCTGCTCGTCGATGTGAAGCTCTGCCACTCGTGCCGTGATAGCCGTCACCGGGCCTGGGCCGGTCAAGTTTGCCTCCACCAGGGCGCGTCTAGCGCGTTGTTCCTCCACCGACTGGGTCAGACAGACCCAAGGCCCAACACTCATATCTTGTTGGGCAGAATCGAAGCCCGGGCTGGAAAGAGTGGGGGTGCACTGGACCCCTGGCCCAAACAACACATCGGGCCCAGAGGCGAACCATCCCATCATCTCGCTGAGCGGCAGCCCCTCCCCCATGGGTTGGGAAGTACTGATACCGAAGCTTGGTCCAAACGCCATGCCCAGTTGTGGGCCATCAGCAAAGGACGGCGGCAGTGGGAGCAAAGCAAGGCTGTCGGGCGTTGTTGGAACGAAGGGCGGCGCGCAGTTGTCGGGGGCGGCAACAAAGTAAGGTCCAACAGCAGCCGCTGTTAGGGCCTCTACATCCGGCTATGGCCAGACAGTGCTTGGGCTGAAGCAAAACAGGGACCGCTACCGAGGAGGCCAGTACAGCTGCATCATCCCAAAAGTGGTAGTGCTGGTGTTGAAAAGGTCCTCATCGCAAGTCCGCCGCTTTCCGTGGCCAAAAGTTAGCACCCTGGCCGCAAGATCAGCAGGAGGCAGCTCAATCGGCAGGATCTCCTCGAGCTGCATGGCCTCAGGCAGCCCCACATGTTCCCCTTCAGCAGTCGTGCTCATGGCATCGCTGACGGCCTTAGCCACCTCATGACTGTCGGGCTGCTCCCTCTCTGGCTCCCTCTGATCAACTCGGACCACTTCAAGCGCAGGAGTGATGGACACGCTGGCCGCCGGCAGGCTCCCACGCCGTTGCCGCACGGGCGGAGCGCCCGAACCCATCGGCGCATCGCCGCCATGAAGGTTAGCATGCCGCCTGTGGCGGCGAGGCTCGGGGGTCTCTGCTCGCAGTGTCTCTGCACATCGCTTGCTCGCGCATGCTCTAGAAGAATCGCTTGTGTACACCGCCCCGCTTGCCGCGACGACGGCTGCTGCCGCCGTCACCTTCCTCATCGTCGCTCTGACGGCTCCCGAACCGAGCCAAACTAGACCGGACCGACCGCGCCCTGTCATCTCCATCGCGCGCCCCAAAGCGCCACTTGCCCTTGAACCGGTAGGTGCGCGGCCACTCCCTTCGCCCGCCAAGCACCGGCGAGGCGTCCGGCGAGATGGGCGTGTAATCCTTCACCACATCCAGGTGGATCAGAACCGAGAAGAACGGGCCCTCCTTGCCCTCCTCCGCAGGCATGCCCTCGGGCAAGAACTCCCTGGGGCGGGCGATGTCGGGACGCTGCAGCATGTTGAAGTCAGATGCACGCGAGATCTTGTCCCGGTGCCATGTCCATAGCCAGGCGAAGAGGGCAGAACAGTTGGCCTTGGTGGTGGACTGCTGCTCGATGAGGTCAAGATCGCAGTCCTTGCCGATGACCTCCTTGACGTTGTCCCAGTCCCATGAGTTGAGCGGCAGCCTCTCGATGGCCACGCGGCAGTAGTACCGCCAGACGCGGCTGCTGCCGGGGGGAGGCAGCCATGGCCAGAACTTGAATTGCACGCCAACCACCTCGATGCCCCTCTGCTCGAGAGCCAGATCCCTCTGGGCAGGCTGGAACATGGTGAGGAGGAAGTCGTCGGGGAAGAACGGCGCCACGGCGATGTCGCTCCAGGGGAAGCGGAAGTCCCGCTCGACCGCGCGCGCCACCATGTCGGCGGTGATGCCGGAGCATTGCCCAACCGCTGTCAGAATGATCGCTGACGAGCGCAGGCGATGGGCCTCCGCCTCCATCGCCGGAGTGCTGACGACCGTGCAGCTAGAGTTGGCCGGCCTCCGCACCGCCTCGCCCGGGACATAGTCCATGGGCAGCACGGGTGCAGCAGCACGGCTCACAATAGGACACGGGGGAGATGGAGGAGCGGACGGAGGCGGTGGCGGCAGAGAGGGCACCACAGTAGCAGCAGACGGAGGCGGAGGCGGGGCGGGCAAAGGCGCGCGGCTCGCGGCAAGATTGCTCTTCGGGCGCTCAGGGCAGCCATGCTCAAGATGGCCAGGCCGCTTGCAAGAGTAGCAAGTTATAGGGTCGCGGCACTCGAAGAACTTGTGTCTTGAGCCCAGGCAGCGGTAACACAGATTGCCAAATCTCCTCTTGAATCCTTCAGCGGCAGCAGACGGAGTAGGGCGATCATGGGTCCGCAGACGCAAATCTTTTGAGCACCGGGCATCCTCACACGCCTGACGCCTCGCCGTCTTCAGAGCACGCCGAGAGGAGACCTCCGTCCGGCCCACGCCAGCCCCATCAGCAATAGATGCCGAGGCAGACGGAGCAAGAGAGAAACGGATCACCGGTGCAGCCAAGGCCATCGCCGCATTAGGGCCATCCACAGGGCAAGGCTCCAGCCCGGCGACAGGCGAATCCTCGCGGCCATGCACTACCACGATCGACTGCAGGCTAGACCTGTCGGGCGCAGCCACCACTGCGGCCCAAGATGGAGGTGGGAGCACTGCGACGGGCGGCTGCGAAGCAGACAGAGGGCAAGAAGAGGAGCTGGGGGAATCACTTACCCGGATCTCACCAGCGCTCACCTCTCGCAGAGCCACACATGGGAAGATCCGTCCGGAGACTGAGTCCGCGAGGCTGGGCGTCGAGGCATCCCATGCGTCCCGCAAGGCGACACAGGGCAGGACCCGGCCGAAGGCAGCATCAATGAAGGCCGACGCGGCGAGGGGGGCTGCGCATGGCGCGGCGGGTGAGGCAGGAGCGGTAGGTGAGGGCCGCGGAGGCGCCCGAGCGAGAGCCATGCCGAACACGGCCCAGTTTTGTGGATACTCGCGATTTGAAGATCCAGAGCTACTATGGGAGGCATGAGTTTTGAGTCTCTCATGGGAGGCATGGGAGCACCTCCGGGTGACATGGATGGACGCATGTCTTCCGGTGTGCCTCACATACCTTTGCATGATGCCGTTGGAGATCTTGCCAACACCTTCCGAGCTTCCCATAATGATGCGGTGCGCGACAATGAAGAGGAGGAAGAATCGTCTTCGGGTGAGGAAGAAGAATCGGGGGAAGAGGAGGACGAAGATGAGGATGCGGCATGATTGTTGATGTGCCATTTGTTTGTGTGAACTTTTATGTCATGATGAAGTTGGTTGGGTGATTTTGAACCTGGTTAGATGATTTTGAACTTGGTTGGATGATGATGTGATGTGGCATGATTTTGAACTTCTATGTCATGAACTTGGTTGGGTGATTTTAAACTATGCTATATCTTGTTTCGATGTTTGAAATATCACTATATTGTCTCTAAAATGAACATATTGCAAGCGCCGGCTGCTCGCGCTCTGTAGTTTAGCGCGTCTGCTGGAACGGCGCGCGTGCGCAATTTTTTGCAGCAGCCGCTGGAGCCAGTGCTCCACGGCGCACAAAAACTGGCTATTCCGACGCTATAAATATTTTTTTAGCGCGCCGCTCATTGCGCGGCTGTTGGAGATGCTCTAACTCCAGAGCAGGCAAGTGTAAAGTCAAGTAGCAGGCTGGCTATTATGTACCATACCAGTCGCTAATGCCAGTATGGCATGAAATTTCCATAAGGAGGAAGCCACACTTTCTGAAAAGCAACACAAAAACTGATGTACTACTAGCTGTCAAATTGATAGCATTATTCAAAAGCACAAGCGCAATTCAATTCTAAGCAACCCAAGTGCGAGGCGGTGCATCTGTGTTTGCATTTGCTAATTTTGTTTTGCTCCCCTCTCGCGTCGCCCCCCTCGCGGGTGACACGAGGGCCAACCTCTGTCGCCAACGACCCTCCTCGACATCCCGTCCTCCCCTCCGCCGCCGCAGGTAGTCGGCGCCGGGCAAAGCTCGTGCGTGCAACGCGGTGACGGAGGGCCTCTCCCCTCTCCCCCGAATCCATGGGTGGTGCAGACGCCCAGATCCGTGGAGATGCGGGCCCCACTTCGGCCGGCGGCGGCGGCTGTGCTGGTGCCGGTGGGAATCGGCCGGATGCACAGGGGGCGACGGTGGCCGGGGCGACGACCCCACGGCTGGGTGGCGGCGCGCCCGTTGGTCCGACCGGTTCCGGCTCGTCCCGGATCTGGTGACTACCGGACGATGCGGGAGGTGGCGGCGGCCCGGCTGGCGCTGGTGGTTCGCTGGTCTGCCGGAGATCTAGGAGTATCATCGTCTCCGACTCGATCTGCTCCGGTTCCTGCTAGCTCTGGTATGGGGAGACTGTCGTCATCTCCCGATGTTGGCTGCATGGATCTGGCGGCGGCGGCTGGATCCTTTTGATCTAGTCTCCGACAGAGAAGGCGGCGGTCCGTGCACAAGAAGCTGGATGGAGTTCTTCAAACAGATCTGGGTGAAAACCTGCTCTTGGCTAGATGCCAAAGCTGGCGGTGGCGGCGCTCTACGACGTCGTTCCCTTCTTGAAGGCATCGCGGTGGAGAAGTTACTACTATATGCTACCTTCGGGTGTACGCGGGCTCGCGGGACCAGTGGACGACGTCTTTTGGTGGAGTGGTGCTTCATCATACACATGGATGGTGACAGATCTAGCTGGCATGGCGCCCCGGAGATTAGGAGTCTGATGTGCGATGATGGACTCGCGCAGGAGGGTGACATTGTCTGGCGTCGTGGTGGCGTCGACGGCCGCTAGACCGGGCAAGGTGGATGCAGCAGTACAACACTGAAGATGGATTGATGACAGGTGGCTGCGGCGGCCTCATACCCGGCACGCGTCCTGATTGAGGAGTGCACCGGACTCGTAGGTGCCCCATACCCGGCAGGCGTCTTGGTTGGGACCTCAGGTCTTAGATGTTTAGGTTTGGCTGCGATGTCTATTTGGTATTAGGCTCAGGCTATCATCGCCTCTTCATCAATTGGATAGGAGTAACGACAGTTGTTGCTTAGACGGTGACTTTAGTTTTACTGTTGTATGATTTTATAAGGTCTTGTGAGAATAACTAATAAAGTGGCAGTATGCATCGCTCAGATGCAGAGGCCGGGGGTCCTCCTTCCTTATAAAAAACCCAAGTGTATTGTCAAAGTCACTCATTTGTGGTATTCGATTGTGCGAAATAGTAGGAATAAACAGAACTATGATTCGCAATTCATGACCATTAACCCAAGCATACTAACGACGCAAAACATAGCAATGCGCTGCAAATCACCAGGCACCAGCAGCACAACAAGCGAAACACACCACAAAATTCCCAAATAACACGCAGCTGAAATCACAAGCACGCAGATGGAGATGGAACGGAAAGATAGGATGGGAGGACGCAACTGCCTGGGAAGTGGGAGATGACGACGCCAGTGGCAACTAGCGCATCATGCACCGCGCGATGATGGCGAGCGGGCCGCGGACGCCGGCGGTGCGGACCGCGGTGGAGACACGCTGGGCGACGCGGCAAACGTTGATGTTCCGGGAGACGTGGCAGTTTCTGAAGTCCCACCACACCGACACCTTCACCGCCTTGCCCTCCTCCTCGTACCACCGCCGCCTGTCGTCGCCGTAGTGCGGGCTTCCCGCCGCCTCCAATGCCGAGAAGAGGCGGCGGCGGTGGCCGTGTCCCTAGTAGCGGCAGCATGAATCGGTGCCGACACTCCCGCTCGGCCAGGGTGGGCTTTCGGTTCGTGGCAGGGTTTTGTTTGCTTAAACTCTTTTTAACAGAGGTCGAAAACCGCCCACCGTCCGATGCACTCCGAACGGCTTCGATCTGGCGGAATGGTCACACCGCCCAAACGCACTTCTCAGGTGGCCCGGATCTACAAGCCCTCGAACCCCCCAGCCGCTCCGGCGACGGTCCGGCGGTCGCCTTCCTCCTCCCGCTTCGACTAAGGTTAGCCCCCCTCCTCTCCCACCTCCTTCTGCTTCTCCGTCTTCATGCCTTCATCGTGCCCCACACTCGTGAGCTCGTTGCTCCAGATCCACGAACACGGGCAACGGTTCCTCCTCTTCTTTCAGCCAATCGTCACGTCACAGGCGAGCAGAACCTCCTCCTTCTCCTCCTACCCCCTAGATCTTTCTGGCAAACCTTCTACTTTATTTTGGTTGGCAATGAACATTTGATAATTGCCCTTATCTGACACGCCACTTTAAAATCATTACTTATAATTTAACACCTTTTCATGTTCAGAATTTGTTTCCATACGCCAGTGATTTAGCTAGAGATTAAGCATGATGTATCAATATGGACAACATGAGTTTGATTTAAAGGTCACTAGCCTGCGTTGTTTAGACTCTCTTTTCCATTAGTGAATGAATCGGCTTATGTTATTTCAGGTTTCAGTGTTTCGGAACACAATGGATGGGCAGAGCAGAAAGCACAGGATTTTGATGGTGTCTGACTTTTTCTTCCCAAACTTTGGCGGTGTGGAAAGCCACATCTATTATCTATCGCAGTGCCTCCTTAAGCTTCGCCATAAGGTCTTTACCTAATGAACTGCTTGTTTGTTATCCTGCTCTGCTCATTTATACTATTTCTGAGTAAACTTTTGAGAAAATGCCATTTGTTATTCTATAGGTTGTTGTCATGACACATGCATATGGGAAACGTTCTGGAGTACGATATGTTACTGACGGCTTGAAGGTTTATTATGTGCCATGGAGGCCATTCCTGATGCAGAATACACTGCCTACATTATTCATGACATTTCCAATTATAAGGACCATTCTTATTCGTGAGAAGATATCAGTTGTGCATGGGCATCAGGCCTTTTCAACAATGTGTCATGAAGCATTGATGCATGCTAGGACGATGGGGTACAAAGTTGTCTTCACGGACCACTCGCTTTATGGTTTTGCTGATGTTGGAAGCATTCACATGAATAAGGTGCTGCAGTTTACTCTTGCAGATATTGATCAGGCCATATGTGTATCTCACACAAGCAAAGAGAACACTGTCTTGAGGTAAGGGATATCTCCAGAGAAGGTTTTCATGGTTCCTAATGCAGTGGATACTACAATGTTTACTCCCTCCTCGAACCGCTTAAGCTGTGATGTAATCATTATTGTTGTGATAAGTAGATTAGTATATCGAAAAGGTGCCGACCTTCTTGTTGAAGTCATTCCAGAAGTATGCCATTTATTTCCAAAGGTGGGTTATAGCTAAAACCTACAGCACTCTTTGCATGAGCCACTCATGAAATAAGAAAAGGTGAACTACATGTATTTACTATAAGGCCGAAAAAGTTCGTAACTCGGCATATAGACATACTGTTTTGATCACTGTCGTCCTTTCTGGTCTGATATATATAATAAATTGCCTGACAGTTCAGCTTCATAGAATGTTTTGGTTCATACGTTACCATCTTGCACCTTTACTTTCTTATTCTATGTTGTTTTGGAGTTATAGTGGATTATGTTCCCTCAGTTAATAAATCTTGGATTTCTCAGGTTCGTTTTATTGTTGGAGGCGATGGTCCAAAACGTGTGCGACTTGAAGAGATGAGGGAGAAGTTCTCCCTTCAGAATAGAGTTGAGATGTTAGGGGCTGTACCTCGTGCTCAAGTATGATCTGTTCTGATATCTGGTCATATATTTCTTAACAGGTACCTTTCTGAGTATTCATTCTTTTGTGTTCAAAATATCTAGATTGTTGGTTATATATGTGCCTTTTTCTGTTCTTACTGGATTTCTACTTTGCCATCGATTATCGTATACTCTTATCTGTTGAAATAGTCCTGTCAGGTTCCAATTTTCAGTTTTTGTTGCGACGGATGAAGTTGCTTTTACCAAACTTGTCCATTGAATTCTGAAAACCCATGGCGTCTGTGGCAATGATCACTACCATTAACAGAGTAGCTAAAATTGCTGTATTTGAATGTTTGAATGCTTAGCGCTCTCCTAGAACAGATATTTTGAGCCACTTTGGATACATTGGATCTTTTCTGCACTTGGTCATATTCGTGCCAGATTATTGAATAATTGTTCCTGTGAACCTCTGGTTCTTCAAACATGTATGTAGAATATCATGTGATAAAACATACTGATGTTGCGGGAATATTTCTTATGGAATTATAAGTATGTATTTCATGGATCTAATGCAAACAGAAAGAAAATAGCTTTTCTTTTTCACTTACATAATCCTAATATTGTTTGAAAATTAGAAGGTGGATAAGTTAACATTGTTTATGAAAGTTGTGCATAGTGCAATTAACCATGGTAATACTGAGACGTGAGGCTTAGCCTTTGCTCTTGTAGTTCGCTTACAGAAGCATTTTGCATAGCCATTCTGGAAGCAGCAAGCTGCGGGCTGTTGACAGTAAGCACTAGAGTCGGAGGGGTTCCAGAGGTATGCTATTTATAATTTTGAAGTTTTTCTTTTGTAGAGAAAAATAAATTCCAGCTAGTTGGACAATTTGCAGTTTCCTACAAATGACTCTTTTTCAGGTTCTACCAGATGACATGATAGTGCTTGCAGAACCAGATCCAGAAGATATGGTACGAGCTGTCAGGCAAGCCATCGACATACTTCCTGGTATAGATCCCCAAATTATGCATCGTCCGGTGAGTTTTAACTCTATGCACCTGGTCGACCTTACTGCGCATTGGACCACTCTCAGAAAAGGGCGTTCTGCACCAGTTTTTCCTTTAGTAGAAAATTGATATGCAAAGTCCTTTTGTGCTTATTCAAATCTAATGTGCATCGTAGATGAAAAAACTCTATAGTTGGGATGATGTGGCCAAAAGAACAGAGATTGTCTACGATCGTGCAATGCAGTCATCAAACACTAATTTGCTAGATCGTCTTCCCCGGTGAGTAAAAGGTAGAGCAGGGACTGTAAATTCATCTTCTGTCATTTCAGATTATTTGTAACTGAAGACCAGATTTTATTTTTGGATCGTCAGCTGTCCTTACATATATTGTCTGTCAAAGTGTTAATTCTATACTTTTTATGTTCCATATAGTGGTTAGCTGTACTGGTCAAACTGTGGGCAATACCACCACATTTTCCCAACGACGGCAAACACAAAAGGAAGTCGCTGATGTTCTGTACCCTTAATGGTGTAGATACCTCACATGTGGAGTTTGGGCAGGCAAACTGTTTTGCCTCGTTATGATCATAAATTACCTTGTGTGGTGCCTTCTAGAATTCCTCTGGGTAATTTTTTTTACCCATGCTTTTCTCATTTTCTGGAGATTGACGAAATTGTAATAGTGTTTCTCTCCCTCTCAGCCCGCTGAAGGTATTGAAGAGGTCTCAGATATAGGGCCACTGCACATTCAATTGGATTCAGCAGATGACCAGTGTGAGATGCAAGTAAATTGAACTATTCTTCCAACCATTGTGGCATGGATCGTATAGGAGGTCATGGTATCTATTTTAGGCTGGCTCCCACTCCGGAATTTCTTTCGGTGTTTCCTTGACCTGCAATGACTGTTTTGAGAACATGTCTTTATGAATGAGATTGCTGATACGGGAATTTACAGTCCTGTTGCATAAAGCTAATGGTGTGGGTAGTAATGCCATTCTCAACTTCTTGTGTGATGTAACTGTATGCTCCATCAGTATGTCGGTTGAACTGTCTCTTGTGCCAATCCTGGGACGCCAGCTGCTTGTTCGTGCTAGTTTTGACTACAAGAGATTACGGTTTTTGATATTGATTTGGATGATAAACTTTGGAGACAGTTGGCATAAAATTTTGAAGCTCGTTTTGTCATGAATTTGCTCTTTTTGGAAACATATGGAGATAACTTGGTTGGTCCATCCAAATTCAGTATGTGTTTGGCTATTACTACATACGAACATGAATAAGACCAGGAAAGAAAGAGAGTGAGAATAAAAGGGTTAGAGGTCGGTGTACTCGTACTTTCATCCGTAGCGGCGGTCGAAGACGAGGCGGCTTCTGCTGCCGCCATGTCTTTCCATGGTAAAAGTTGCAGCGGTGGATTGGCCCCATGCTGTATGTTATTAATATTATTAATGAACCAACAGAGAATACTCACAGAAGTGGTCGTGCCGGAGTGGTTATCGGGCATGACTAGAAATCATGTGGGCTTTGCCCGCGCAGGTTCGAATCCTGCCGACCACGTAATTTTTGCGTCAAATGTGCTCTATGCAATCATGTGGGCTTAATTTATGATTATATTTTCTGCAACAAAATATTTTTAATTAAAAGTATTATTCCACGAATTTTGTTCCATAACTCATATTTGTTACGGGTGACGAGATTGGCAGTTACCACGCAATTTTTGCGTCAAATGTGCTCTATGCAATCATGTGGGCTTAATTTATGATTATATTTTCTGCAACAAAATATTTTTAATTAAAAGTATTATTCCACGAATTTTGTTCCATAACTCATATTTGTTACGGGTGACGAGATTGGCAGTTTTTTGTCAATTTTGCGTCAAATGTGCTCTATGCAATCATGTGGGCTTAATTTATGATTATATTTTCTGCAACAAAATATTTTTAATTAAAAGTATTATTCCACGAATTTTGTTCCATAACTCATATTTGTTACGGGTGACGAGATTGGCAGTTTTTTGTCAAATATTTTTCTGTATGCGTTTTTTGCTTAATTTATGTTTACATTTTATTCCACAATTTTTTTTTCTATAACTCATTTTTCTTTCACCTATTTCAATAGGACCCCGGTGAATTTCAAACGTTCGGAATTTAAGCATGACAACCTAAACATTTTTTATGGCAATTTTAGTTCGGATTTTCATGTTTGCCAACTAAACTTGTCACCTTGCGTCGACTAAAGTTGCCATAAAAAACGTTCGGGTTGCCATGCTTAAAAGCCAAACTTTTGGGATTCGTCATTTCCGTTTCAATATTTTACTTAGTGTGTGTGTTGACTTATTGTTGTACAAGTGACAGATTGACAATTCAGTCACTTTGACTTAGCGTCAGGAGTGCTTGCTTCTTCACCTTTGTGGGAGAGTCTCGGGAGAGTGGTCGTGGCTTCTTTTCTTTGGCAATGATGGAAGAAGAGTTAATTCAATGGAATGGGTTACGCGGTGATTTGTCTCCGTGAGATTGGCATGTTTCTAACCACAAAGAGTGGTAGTAATTTTTTTTTCTATAACTCATTTTTCGTTCACCTATTTCAATAGGACCCTGGTAAATTCCGAACGTTCAGATTTTAAGCATGGCAACCCGAACATATTTTTATGGCAATTTTAGTTCAGATTTTCATGTTTGCCAACTAAACTTGCCACCTCGCGTCAACTAAACTTGCTATAAAAAACATTCGGGTTACCATGATTAAAAGCCTAACGTTTGGGATTCATCATTTCCATTTTAATATTTTACTTAGTGTGGGTGTTGACTTATTGTTGTACGGGTGACGAGATTGACAATTCAGTCACTTTGAAGAAATTCAACATGCCAGGTTGATGAAACACGTATTTATTCTCCAAGGCCGAGCCTTGTGCAAATAGAGCTGCTTTGGCCGGAGCCTTCCGCGTAGCTTCCTCCGGTACGGCGAGTCCGGAACTGGCCATGGATGACGCATCGCAGTGACAGTGGCAGTTTTGCTATTCCGGGCGTCTCATCATACCCTTTGGGAAAAAAGTACAGATAAGCCTAAGGAGTATCCAATTTGGATCACATAACCCTTCATGTTTAAAACTGAGTTCTTAATGCCATCCCCAAAACTATTCTAAACCAGACAAATCACCCTCTAGACCTCACTTAAGGCCTCGTTTGATGGAATAGAATTGGGGAGGTTTTGGGAGGTGGGGATTTTAAGGAGTATGTGAATCCACTTTTTTTCCATCCAATATTTTGAAAAGATTAAAAAATAAATAAACGGGTCGTGCCGTGCCGACCCGCGTGCCCAGCCTCCAAGCCCAAGCACGGTCCAAGGCGTGCCGCGGGCTGTGCCAGGATGCTCACGTGCTAGCCTGGTTGGCCTGGCCCGTTTGACCAGCTATACACCCAATCCCCCCAAATCCCTTTGAAAGGCCCCAAACCCCTCCATATACAATCCACTTCGTATAAAGTTGTTTGGTAGGTGGGGTTTGCACATATATCCTCTATAACACTAAGCTCTCTAATTTAAAAGGCCTTGCAATTAATTAAGGTATTCAATTTAAAATTAATCATTTAATTTTGACCTTTAATCCTTGACTTGACTTGGTCAATCCTTGGTTATGGCCTAATGAAATCTCTAACTTCATTAAGCTCCCGGATTTTCAAGCCCCTCATTCAACTGAGGTCTTCAATTTGGATTGGATACACAATTGATTGTGTCGTTGGCCTGTGCTTTATGGTGGGATCTCTAGATGAATGGATCCCTTGGTAAGTGCTTAGGTGATGTGGGCCTTCATTGACAAAAAGAAAATATCGACTATGACACGTTTAGCATCAACACAACACATGCGGCCAACAACATAGGTAATTTTCTAATGTGTTTGTATTAATTACACGGTCAAAAAGACCTACACAAATACCACAATAAAAAAAATGAAAATTATACTATGGATTGCCCATAGCAAACACTCTCCCACCAATCACTTCCCAGATTTTCACCGTTGGGCCACTCTTTTCCTAATTTTTAACCATAAATTGACACATTCATTTGTAACCATGATTCCGTAAAGTCTGTCCATAGATATCTCTGGTAAAAAAACATACTCCATTGTTTCCCCCACACACCAAACCAACTAGCACGTAAATAATTTTCACAACTTATAAAAATTATCACATAAAACAAAACATGTACAACCCTAAGGACATAAGCGGCGCAGCAAAGCGCACACTGCCTTTCTTGTAAGATATGACGCGCGACACCCAGCCAGGAGGGGGCTTCCCTACAACTAAGAGCAGGGGAGAATCTTCGAGAGATAATTGGGACTATTTTTCTTGTCTATTCACTGATATTCCTAGGCATTATATAGCCAACTTACAAACTTGGAGGCTAAGTCGAACTAACAAACATTAGGAAATAACCAACTTAAGAATCAAGAAATATCTCTGAAAGATTTAAACTGCTAAGGGTAAATAGGGATACTTGCTGGAAAATCATTGTCTATGAGGCACTAATGTTCACACTGCTCAGTTTATCATCAAGCATGGTCCGCTTCCGCTTCTAAGAAATGAATTTCCAGGCAAGCTGCATCACATTGTCATCAATATACGGCCGCAAGTCCCACATTAGACAATAGCCATCTAGCTCCGACGATGGTGTTTTAAGGCACAGTGCCTTGACTATCTTCTCCTGCAGGATAGCAAACTTCTGTCACAAAATAGCAACCAAAAGTAAACAGAAAGTAGTGGCATGTAGATGCTTCTTTGCGAACCTGCATCGAATAATCCAACTTTAACATATTCTGAACCAGAATCATAACGCTCGAGTAAGATACTGCGCTGTCCAGCGGATCCACAGACTGCCCTTCATCCTGGTAAAATATGGTGCCAACATTTTTGGGTGAGGCTTAGTCAATGTTCCTACAGGCCATAGTATTTTAACCAACTGAAAAAACTCGAGGCTGAAGTAATAAAGCATGGGGCGGAAAGACTACAAAGAGAATTCACACCTCAGAACAATCTGCTGGCAGGTTATTATCGCCATCAGAGCAATCTGAAGCTTCTAAGATACTAAGGCTGGCTGTTAGCGTAGTGCTATAAACATCCTCGGCCAGGCATTCAAGTTCTTCAATCAAAACTTTAGCTGGGGAAAATAAAATGGAAAACATAAAAATATTAGACAGCACAGGTCAGTAGTAAGGTATGAGCAGATGAATAATGAGTTTAAGTTCGATATCCACGAAAAGAGAACATGAAGGTTCATTGTTGTGCACATTGTAAAATGAGGACGTGAAAGTGAAAGAAAATGCTTCTACTAGCAAGTACTGTGTGTCTTAAAGAAAAGAGGAAAAGGGAGAAGGAATGAGGAAACGCAAAAATTCAAACAAAGACCAGTGTGCGTGCCTCTGAGTAAATTAGACCATCACAGCTGTTTCACTGCAACTAAGTAACAACACCTTTTCTGAGACCATGGAATAAGTTATGCAGTAATGATTAACAGAGAGATGAAGCTACCTTTATTTATATGGTCCTCAAGTTTCTCCTCGCAAGACTGTACTGCAAAAAGTTACTGTACTATCAGACAGAAATAGTTAAAAAGCTACTGACTAAATGTAAATATGTTTGTTACAAATGAGAGATACTAGTTTCAGCCAAATAGACATGTCCAAAGATAAGAATCATGCATAATAACTAGGGTCCTATATTAAAACCCTAGTGTTACAAAGAGTTACTTGAATTTATAATATCTTTTGGTACCATGAGTTCTGGCTGATTTGCAACAGAACAGGTATTTCCCCTAACAATCAGAATCTATCCACTGTCATTGGCCTGTCACTGAGCTCAAACTCTATATCTAACACTCTAATATAATCGAAACTCTTATCGATAACCTTACAATTAAACTAACAGATCAAAACCTGAACATAGATAATGCAGTTGTGCCCTGCTGCCACAGTAACCAAGATGCACAATATTTCAGCATCGTGGGTTGCACAAGAGGGCCTACTCATTTGATCACAGCAGCACGCTAAAAAAGCTGAAGCATTGTATAGTATTCTACATGGCATTTTTCTGTACTGTGAGTTACATACACACAGCAGTGTAACTTCATCTAATCAACTAGATAAAAAGACCACCAGGAAGAAATTCAAATGGAAAAACATATCTGCTAGATTAATAATAAAACAGCAGCGCTCTAGTATAGATACACGATACACTCAGGCACAGGAAAAGTGACTTTTAACTTACACTGGTTAATATTCCAGATACTTTGGTGCTGAAGGTGGCAGCCTGCTTCAAGATAGGACTTCAGTCGATCAGTGTAGTTAGATTTGACTAACTGACTGACAGCACCTGATTCCATGGGAATCATTGGTCTTCGAAAATGCTCTGAAATAAGTGAGTCATGGAATTTGAACATGAGTGCAAAAGAAATAATAGGGGACTGTGCAGTATCTATCAACACAATAATGTTCAGAAATCCAAGCAAGATTTTTATGCATAAGCTGTTCACTGGCAATTGACACCTCAAAACCTTACCATGAAATTTACTTCATAAACTTCACTGGCAAATTCACCAAAGCTTAGAGCAGAAATTTACTTCATGAAAAAATTACAGCTTCAAGAAACTACCAAATAAAATTGTCGAAATACGAAATCAATTTATCACTTTGTTCAGTATTACAGTACAAGAAATGCTAGTAAAAAATGTTGACATCTGTGAGAGCAAATGATGAAGGTTTCTACTTTAGCAGTTTAGCGCCATGTCTGGAGCACACTTTAGGACCCTGGCTGCTTACATATCTTCTAAGTTCCTAACTATCAATAGGTCTGACATGTCAGCAAATGGGGGAATCACTAGACCTATTAATTGTACAAATAGGGATTCTAGGAAAGGGACTTCCATAAAAAATGGTCAGAGAATACAATACAAAGCAAAGGAACCAACACTGGGGTATTCATGGAGAAGAATGAACCAACCTAATTCCTGACGAAACTTTACAAGAAACATTTTTCCGGCATCAACTAGCTCCTCATATTGTGTAACTCTGTTGACAATAACAACACACACATATATGATTAGTACAAAAAATTCACAACCACAGGAAAAGTAGAAAAATAAAATTTCAATAGAAGTGTCTATGCGGAGCAAGGAAACACATACTAGTTGTATCCTACAAACCAGCTGGGCATATATCACCAAAAAATGTTCTCCAAAACACACAAAAGAAGGGAGTAATATATCGTTCCTTCCAAATTCAAGTCAAGAAGTAAAAGTTCACGCACAATTCAAAGGGGAATACTAGACACGACTCCTTGAGATGGCTGACGCTTGTTGGGTAATCACATTGTTGTTCCAAAAATAAGTGGATTGTTCTACTAGTAATTGTAAATGAAGTTACAACACAGTTATAGATTGATAAAGTTTTCAGTTATGAATAGCATCATTTTTTAAGATTAGCTAATAATTATTTTGATAAACATGTACTGCGACATTTGGTGAAAAGCTATATACATGTTCTGCGACATTTTAACTGAGTTACCCGATGTCAGTACTAAATGTTGAAAACTTTCTGTCGATATCTGGTTCTCTGCTCCTACCAACTGTGTCATCAAACCATGTTAATTCGCAATGGGCTTTTGTTTCCACTACAGCTCCGCCAATTCACTATGTCCACTGCAAATGGTGAATCAATCAAGTGTATGATATTCAAAAGATTCAGGTCACTAATTACTTGGTCATGAAATCAAAGAAGCAGCGCCGAGCTTCCTCCTTGGACATTGGCGCCAACAGCGGGGAGTCCTGGTGTACTGCTGCTTCATCCACCATAAAGTCCAGCTAAACCTGACGCGGAGAAAGATCTGACTGAAAGAAAAAGGAAAAAGAAATAGAAGTAAGGTTGGAGGAATTTGATGATCTGTAACAAAGTCGATGGATCTTTGATCATATATATCCAAAGTTAGTCAGCCTTTGATGAAATATTCAAAGTCGATTATTTGGTTTGATGATACATGTTCAAGATGTTTTTACAAATACAGAACAAATAAACTATACAAAAATATACTAATATGCCCTTGTTGGATCGCTGCTCTCCAGCACATTGTTCGGATGTGCCGCGAGGAACTCCTCGGCGGATATGGTGTGAGCATACTCGTTGACATGGATACCAAGTCGCGACGAAGCGCCCATCCCTATACACAGCAAGCACAGATCTTCAAGAGCACAGACGAGTCAGGTTCATCAGAGCCAGGGTTGCAGTGAACCCCGGGCCAAAAACTAGGCGCTTATGACCAACGGCGGATCTAGAATTTGAATACAGAGTGATCCACCTTACAAAAAATTGACAACAAAATTATGTACATGCGTATGTGTTCATCGGTTCATGTACTGTACTGTACTGGATAACAATTAGCAACTTGCTCTTGATTGTTTGTGCTAGCTAGCAGGGATCATCATTGTTCTCTGAATAGCAATTAGCAAACAATTACTCCCTCCGTCCCATAATATAAGAACATTTTTGATACTACACTAGTGTCAAAAACGTTCTTATATTATGGGACGGAGGGAGTAGCAACCTAGTCCACCTCAGTCTTACCTTCGGCTCTGGACAAACCGCAAATCGACTCTGCAAAAAAGTGGCTGCAGGCTGCTGCTCAGCTCCCAGCTGCTAGCCTGTTATGTTGCACGTCTCCACGCCTGCACACCGCCGGCCGCCGGGGAGACTGATGTGGCTGGCCGCTGGCGCAGGGCGCAGGCGCGCAGCCACTTGCAGGCAACGCGGCTTGAGTTGGAGGGCGGGAAGGGTGCGGCGTGCCGGGCTACGGCGGGGCGTCCGGGTCCGGCGGGGGGCGGCTGGTGCGGGAGAGAGGACAGAGCAGGCGCTCGGCTGGAGCAGAGGAGTCGGTCCTGCTGGCCTGTTGTGCTGCGGGCCGGGACGACTGGGCCGGGACGACTGGGCCGATTGTACCCTCTCAGCCTCCAGCACAAACCTAGCATTGAAGAAATACAGAAATTTTCAGTTGGTTCATCTAGTAAAACAAAGAATTTTTGTATCAATTGATGCATACGAAATACTTTCCAAAAAGATCTGTTATGCTAACTTGACAATCCCATGTTCAACCACCCTGAAAGTAGTCTCAAATGAACACAAGTTATGGTTTGTACCTATTTTAAAGAGAGCCGAGCTAATACGAATAGCCACAGCTCAATAGACCAACTGCACCAATTTTTGCAATTGAGCCAAATACAAGATCATCAGATCCATAGGAGAACTAGCTAGTAAAATTAGATCGGGAGTACCCTAACGAAAACATAAGGCGAGCTAATAAGCAACTCTTATTCAGAATTACCCAGCAATTGGCAATAACACGCACAAATCAAACGCTGCAACGGGCAAGCCGGTCACTAGGCAGATCATCGCTGGTGGGACACTATCTAGCATCAAAAGAGCCTCAGGTGTGAAATCGATAAGCTAAACCCCGACTTGAGCAGGCGAATCATAGCACGAACAGTGAAAACGCCATCATCTTTACTGCTTATCGAGCAAGGGGGGCACAGATCTTCCCCAAGGAGAACTCAATCCCCACCCATAAGGCCACAACGAACACTAGATAGAGAATAAGACACGAGCATAATCGATCCCATCGGTCAGAGACCCCCAGGGCTCACTATCTATGAGCAATAGCGTACCTCCGAGGAGGCTCTGGCGGGCGGGCTGGCGGCTACCACGAGGTGAGGGCAGGGAAAGCTCCAAGAAGCGGAAGGAACAAAGCAGCCGGAGCTGAACTCCTGTACTGGAACCCAGCGACCCGGCCAAAAGGAGGGGAAGCCAATAGCAAGAAGCGATCGACCGGGCGCCGGGGTCAAATCACAGCGGCGTCAGCGCAGAAATGCTGCAGTGCCGGGCGTCTTCGTCTCCCCGCGCGGTGGGGCAGCGGCTGATAGAAGTGCGGGTCGGGAGCTTGGACCGCTGCTTTCGGCGACGACTTCGCGGTGCAGCGAAGCGGATTTGGTGGCGGTGGTGCGGCGCAGATTCTCTAACTTGCTTATAGCAAGTCAGAGGCAGCCTTGAGGCAGCTGGATGCCGTTTCTTTTCCATCGTGTGTCCCCTGCTCTGTTTCATGTTTCCTTCCCTCACACAACACAGTTCAGCCAGGCCAGCCCACATAAGCAACAAGGGAGGCCCATTCGGGAGCAAACAGCCCAGCTGCAGCAACAAGTGCATCTATGGACAGTTAACTGAATGTAAACAGTAGAATGGAACAGAACATATTCAGACTGGATAGAAACCTGTAAAAATACTCCGTTTTCAACCAGAATTCAACCAAAATCAACCAGAATACAGACAGTAGTCATGATACAAATAACCATAATAACCTCCAACAAAATATAGTACTAGAGCTGCAGGTTCTACACAAAAGAACACCATTTTGCAGTGTTTTTCACAAATTTCTTCAAGCTGAACATATTCAGGCCAAAAGAAGAAGATGGACTATCTTCTTCTTGTCATGAAATAGGAACCTAAAGAAGATCTCCAAAATCCATATCATCAATTCCATTAGAACCCTGCAAAGAAAGAGGATCAAAATGAAACGTTGGAATAGAATAGTAGTTTAGAGAAGATACAACAACATTTAAAGTACCATTAGCAAGTCTGTGTAGCTCCTGAATGCATTGCTGGCATTATTAGCATTTTCAGTTGTTGCTTGAGTTTCTTCACCAACTTGATTCTCTTTCTCTTGCTGCTGCACAAAGAAACCCAACAAATTTATATATGATGTAGTAATAAATAAGTACACTAAATTGCAAGAATTTTTAGCAACATACGCTAGATTCCTTTGGGTCTTTCTTTTTGTACTTGCGTGTCTTCTCGATCCAAGGTTTATGTCTCTTTGAACTTTTCGGTTGAACCTTTTTTTCTTGAGGCGTGCAGAACTAAGCAAACCCTCATCTTGTTGAACATTAGGCTGCACATTAGAGGATTCACTCAAAATACTTCTAGATATCCTTAGTTTTTCCCGTACTTGCTTGGCAAGGATGTCCAATGCATTGTCCACCAACAAGATACATTCCGGATCGCTTGCGGCTTCACTTGCAAAATCATGAAATTTGTGAGAAACAAACTTGTACCGCAATATAGCATCCAATTTTGGATCTTCAATTATATCCCTTCCTTTGGTATCTTGTATAGTTCCAGATTTTGCTTCTCGGGTCCATCTCTTTAAAAGATAATGGTTTGGCAATAACTTGATATTCATCAAGTCAAGAACTTTTAAAGCATGCGCACACAATACTCCGGTCCTTTTAAACTGAAAACAGCTACAAGAAGCCGTTTGCTCCAAAGGATCACCGACAACTATGCGCTCTAGTTCGGAACTCAAATCACCATTAGCCCTCACAATTGTAACAGCATATGTATTATCTCCATCCAATGCTCTACCACATGCAGCCATGGATCTTCTATATTCAGATTTGAATGCTTCAAATATGGTCGGTGTGTAAGCTTCGCTTGTTTGCAACAACATAGGAGTCTCCATCCCTATTCTAGGCAGTTTTTTAGTAGCTTCAAATTCTACATCTAGCTCCTTGTTTCTTTTTCCTTGCACAGCCCTTTCAAAATGTTTTAAGAAGCGAATGATGTCAAAATCTGATTTGAGATGTTTTTTCAAATCACTATTGAAACTCTCACTTAATTGTGTGCTTCTCATTCCCAATGTGAAAACATCCCTCATGTAACATTCAGTCCACTTTTCTTTTAACTTGTAGATGCTATCTAGCCATGAGGCCTTCTTCTTATCCACCTTATTTCTCATGATGTCAAATGCCTCTTCAAAGGCTGCCTTGTCCTCAATATTATACATACAAGCGCTGAAATTCCAGAGTCATCGGCAGCCTCAATTTCAACGGCTTGCAATTCTGAAATCCTCCGTTGTGATGACATCAAATGGAAAGTTTGTGGTAAGTAGACACCATGATTGTGAGCAAGCACTACCTCCACCACTTCATAATGTCCTGCCACTCGATCTAATGAAAGACACATATGGACATCACAATCTGTTCTTGTTTCAGCTCTAGGGTTCTTTGTGAGATGATCCCTCTTGTCTTGTACTCGACGACCCTCCTTTGCACACACATATCTACATGAAGTTACCACTCCATTAATTTTACTTTTCCAGCTTGACCTTTTTCTGACCTCAAAACCTGCCCGGCCTCCATAGTTAACCCAAAATGACCATGCCTCAGCCAAGTCTGTGAATTTCTGACCAACTTGAGGTAAGGACGTACGAATCACATTCTCCCTGCACCAAAATAAATATATAGGTAATTCCAGTGTAAGCCTAACTTGCTATAGATCTAGATGTCAGCAAAGGAATTCCAGTGTAAGCCTAACTTACTTGTTGGTTTCTGCCATTATCTCTTAATTTGAAGACATGAACTCAATAATTACTGCAGGAATCATGAACAAATATAAGTAAGAAAATTTCCAATTTGTGAAGAAAATACAAGACAAAGAGGGGAGATTTGTGGTTGCTACCTGTAATCTGGAAGGAGGAGGAGGAGGAGGAACGATGGCTGGAATCGATCGCCAGAAGTTTTCCTCGATCGGCCAGCTGATTTCCTTGGAGTTGCCGCAGCGATCGCCCAAAGCTGAGACAGCGCGCGACAGAGCAGCGCAGCACACGTTTCCCCGCCAAAATCCTCTCGTGCTCCCGCCTGAAGTTTTGTTTTCCCTCCACTGTGTTGAAGTAGGCCTTTAGGTGGGCTATGAAATCTGGGCTGGGCTGCTTATTTTAGGCTGAGTGAGGGATCGAAAGAAGCAGCCGACCGATTGAGAATGAGCGGCATCTGGCGTGCGTTGGGCTGCCTCTGACTTGCTATAAGCAAGTTAGAGAATCTGCGCCGGCAGTGGTGGGGGGCGGCGATGGCGATTGCCAGAGGGCGAGGAGAAGGGAAAGAAAAGAAAAGAAAAAAAGAAGAAGGGGAAAAGGAAGGGCGGCAGTGGCGGAGAAAGCGGAAGGGAGTAGGCGGGCCCGGCCTTTCTGTCTCTCTGTTAATGCGGCTGCCCCGCCTCGTTTGACTGGTAGGTGGGTGCCACGTCGCATGGGGCCAGGGCTGTTAGGGGGAGAGGGGCGGGCCATGCCTGCATGGAGGAAGGCGACGGCAGCGAGGGATTTCCCTTTTCCTGCTGGGCAGCCTGGCGGGCAGGGTCTGGCTGGTGTCGGGCCGGCGGCACCGTCCACGGCGCGGATGATCGTCCTTTTCACTGCTGCTGCCGCCGTCAGGTGGGCATGGTCGGTTGCTTCGCTGTGGAAGTTCTCACGCGCACGCGCACGCGCGCAAGAGAGAGAAGAAGGGCGGAAATGATTTGACCGTAGCTCATAGTGTTACGGTTTTTTTATGAGATAAGTAGGGTTCAAGTCTTAGACTTTGCTCACGTTCTAGACTTACTTTAGATTTTTGTTTTGGCAATGTCCGTTCAGTGGGAGGAAATGTTTCCGTCGACTACAAAACGCGTGTGACGACTTCATCAATCTGAAGTATACGGGTGGGTGTATATACATGTATGTGAGCATCTGCAGTTGTACTGTCTTTAAAAATGCATTCATTGTTGCAGAAACTAAACTGATCTTGTGTTGTTGGCTTTTTATAAAGCGTGAATTTTAGTGATCAAACAAAGCATCAAGTATACAAACACATATGAGTACACATCTTGTCTTTAGGTCGTACACAGTCAACGCTTAGAGCAATGCTAACAATCATTGATAAGTATAAAAATGCATCATCATGTTTTACGTTTAGTTTTGTATCATGGGATTAGTCAGAATTTTACCGGGCTCGCACACCTTTTTATTGATTTTATCAGGATCCTTAACGCGAGATGCAAAGAAAAATAATCTTGAGATATGATGTGAAAATCATGTTAATTTACGTGAAAAAACATCTCATAAAGAGTACAAGGCAAGAACGGCAAAAATCAGCCACATGAGGGACTCCATGGAAGAAGACAACTTCTAGTACAAGCACGCGCGCTCGTATGAGTTACCGCCCCCACCTCGTGATCAACTATTTTAACCCCGTGCCTTCAAATCGAGAGAATAAGCAACACAGAGATCGGAAACTCCGCCAGACTCAAGAACCCTAGCCTCTGGAAGGGTTCCGGAGAGTGGAATCAATAGAAGGGTTTCACAACACCATCATCTCGGTCAAGAGGACTACGACATCAACCATTTCCATTCTTTGTAATAAAAAACCCTAGTGGATCCGTTCTTGTATTACTTTGATCGTTCATCTATGTTCATCATGATTTACCCTTTGGTGTTTATCATTCTCATGTCCAAGTAGACTCCCTAGTTCTCGGGGATATGAAGAAAGCCTAGTAAGTTTAGCTGATGAACGCCGATAGGATTTGATATCCTCTTTGTATGTTCATGTTAATAATCTTCTCGATGTTAATTAGTTGAAGTCGATCACCCAACATTTACCTCTTTGGGAGAAAAGATTATTACCATTGATGTGATTGTGGGTTTTCGGAGGTACCGCAATGACATAAGCTACTTCCCTCCTTCCTGAACATTGCAATAGGGATCAGCGGAGACTATCTTTAGCTGCATCCATGGGAAGTCCTTAATCACTGTTCTGAAAACAGAATGTGGGGAGGAACCATTGTGGTGTATGTGATGCGTAGTTGTTGCATGTATGCATGCATTTGTACTTGGCTCTGCCCACTTTTAGAATGATACTATCTCTCCAACAAATCAATGATTTTTGCATGATTCGTGCTATATTGCTATCAACTTTAAACACCATGGAAATGAATTTTATTGAATTTATTGGACTGACATATTAACTCAGTGCCCAGTGCTAGCTCATATGTTTTGCTATTTTGTGTTTCAGATAATACTCAGAAAAGTTCTTGAAAAAAATCCAAAAAACGAGATTCATAAGTTTCGAGAATAGGAGGACACTTGGAGACTGGGGCCCACACCAGAGGCTACCCCAGTGCCTAGGCGCATATGGCCCGTGGGGGGTGGCTGGCCTCCGGTGCCCGATGGTCCATATATACCCCCATTTGCGCACCCTAATGGTCGAGAAATTTTCCATCGCCGCCACATTGCGTTTTCTAGGTGATCTTCATTTTTAACCCTGATCTGGACCGCTGCCGGAGGGGGAAATTCATCACCATCTTCATCAAACTCGATCATCGTGCTCCAAGATGAGTTGCGAGTTGTACACCCCCGGATGACAGTAGCCAATGTTGTAATCTCTCCTCCTAGATGTATTTTCCATGTTTAATACAATAACTACATGAGCTACCCTACATGATTGTAGTTTATCAGATGAGTTTGTGGTGGTGATGTAGATCATGTAATGGATTAACTATATATGTTCAGATTTGTTCATGATTCATATTTGATATATGGATGCATATTTCCTTCTGGATGCCTGTATTCTCTTGGCCAACTTAGATTTCTAGCGTTGTGGAAGTGGTGCGCATTAGTTTGGTTCAAGAGTTACAAGTAATCTACAATAGTGACAAAAAATGAAAAAGGCTTGCAAGAATTGTTGTCACTGAGGGTTGAGGATTAGTAGAGGATGAATAATTCCCTAATCATAACAGCATGTCATCATTCTAAATACAATTACCCATGTTTACACTCAATGTCTAGATGTTGCAAAGTATCTATGTATGGGATATTTAGCTAAAGATGGAGATGGATTCGATCTTTAGTATTATGGACGTACCTCTGTGGCACCATCCCCTTTGGCGTTGCCCCCACTCCCGACACTACAGATGGAGCCGCTCAATATTCCATCAACCTGGTTTGCCATGCCGGAAGAGTTACACCCCCTGTAGGCAAAGTTGTGGAGGGAGCGAGCGATGGAGATGAAGCCATTCAATATGCCACCAATATAGTCGGTCACAACGGAGGATACAAATGGTTTGTAGCTGAAGCTGTGGAGGAAACGGGCGAGTCATGTCATGGTTTTGTCACAGTAGATGTCCTAGTGTGAGGACTTAGTCATGAGGCCATCGCAACCATGTGATTAGCTTGTTGGGGTTGATTGGAATCGAGAGACGCGGATTTACCCAGGTTCGGTCCCTCTCGATTGAGGTAATAGCCTAATTCCTGCTTGTTTGCTTATTGCTTGGAGACCAATTAATTACAATGGAGTGGATTCGCTTGACCTAGCTATTGATCTATTGTAACTTAGTCATATCTGCCTCTAGGACTCGCCTTTATATACAGGTCGAGACCCAGGGCTTACAAGAGTCCGGGTCGTACTACGATCCATGACTTGGTATGTTTCTAACTTGTCTCTTAAGCAAGTAAACTCTTGGCGACTTGGACTTCATGGCCATGAGATGCTGTCTTCAGATGCTGGGTCCTAAGCAGGCCCACTCTATGAGCCGCCCAACTGGTCTTGCTCCTGGGCGTCTCGGCCCGTCTTGAGTCTTGCTCCTCAACCGCCACCTTGATGACCCGACCCAATCATGGAGGGTTATATCGTGGGGTTATATCCCCAACAAGATCGATCTGCAATGACATGTTCACCTGGATGGAGTTGATGCAGGAGTTGCATGAGACACGTGCCCTCGCCCGCGATAAACCGAATAATCCAAATAATATTTATAAGCCTTAGTAGTTCTTGTTCAAGTAATAATAGCACCCAAGCACCGGTCCACCCACATATCAAATTATCTAAGTAGCGAATGTGAATCAACTAAACATGATGAACGTGACTAGATGACAATTCCCATGTGTCCTCGAGAACGCTTTATTTATATAATAGAATGTTCCGGCTTGTCCTTTGATATAAAAAGGATTGGGCCACCTTACTGCACCATTGTTACCATTGTTACTTGTTACTTGTTACTTGTTATGAATTGTCTTGCTACAAAACTATCTATCACTACTTCTTTTAGTACTTGCAGAAAATACCTTGCTGAAAATCACTTATCATTTCTTTCTGCTCCTCGAAAGGACTATATTTGATCCCCTATACTTGTGGGTCATCAATATGGCACGCTGCCACCGCTGGATCGATTATTTTCACCCCCGCCCGTTGAATCTGATCATGGATCAGACGCCCACAGACACTAGAAACTCATCCAAAAGACAGAATCCTAGCCTCTCGAGTTCATCTGGAAAGAGGGATTGGCAAGGAGAAGGAAGGGATCCTTCCCACCGCGAGGAAGGGGACAACATCATCACCACTATCCTCGTCATCCACTTCATCATCATCCACATCCTTATGATCTGCAACATCAAGAAACCTAGTGGATCCTTCGGTATATCATTTGAACCACTCATCCATGTATTTCATTACCATTGCTAGATGTTTGTTGTCCTCATGTGTGAGTAGACCCCAAGTTCTCGGGGATATGGATGAACCTTGGTATGTGTATGATCTGAAATGTTATTGTGGATATGATATCCCGTGTTGAATGCTTAGTTTAATAACTTCATGAATGTTGTGAAGGGGCCCCACTTAGCATTTGTGCCTTGTGGCTGCAACATCCCAAATTTTCTAAATTTGGAATGTTAAGAATCATATGCATATCATATTTTTCCTTTGCATTTTGAGCTTTATTTGACTTGATTCAAAACTTTGTGCAACTCAATGATTCTTTGCGAGAAGAAAACATGACGTCTTCGATGTGCAAAAGGAGAGAGTTGGGAGTTTATTTGAATCAAATTTGAAGGTTGGATCAAAGTTGGAATTTAAATTATTTTCTCCATCTACTCAAATATAATCAAGAGAGAAGATAAAAGGGCTTCTTCAAAATAAATGAGTTGGAGAAAGAATTTGAATACTATTTGATATTTTAAAACTGTTGAGAAATTATTTTTGTTACCCAAATAAACTCTTTTGCAAAAATGTATTCTCAAAATAATTAATTTAGGCCAGAAAATAGTTCACAAGGTATTAAGTAAGCCCATATATTTATGTGAATTCTTCTGGTATTTTTTGAAATTATGTTACTTTGTCTTTACTTCATTGTTGTGCTTCTGTAAATTAGTAAATAGAAAATCCTCTATTTATTTCAAAACAAAAATAAAATCCTGCCGGCCTGGTCAGCGCCAGCTGCCGGCCCAACTAGCCAGCTAGTCTTTCGACCCATGGTGTGCTCCAGTGCCTGAATCACTACGTCCGATCGCCAGCAGCTTCTCTCCCTCTCTCCCGCGTTCCCGCTGCCACTGACTCGTGGGTTTCCGCCCTTCTTCTTCCCCAAGCCACGGGACAGAGTCCACCGTGTCCACACCACGCCGCCCGAGTTCAAACGAACTCAAGATTCTTATCTCTGGCTTAACCCCTTGCCCACGAACACGTCCGTATAAATACCTAAGCCACGCGCCTTCGATCCCCCCTACCACATGCACCCAAAACCTCACTCTGTGCATTTGAAAAATGAACCGAAAAACCATACCGAAAATAAACCGAACAAAACCAAATTTATGGTTTTTATGGTTTCTGGTTTCGGTATGGTATGAACTTTTCATACCGATTTGAACTCTGGTTTTTATGGTATATACCAAAAAACCAAACGGTTAACCGAATAAACCAAAGTAAAAAATAATTTTATATTTCTTGTGATGAACAACCATACAAGTTGTCATTTTTCTTGTACATGAGCCAAATTCACTACTAAGCACGTATTTTTTTCTTGTAACATAGTCATTTTTCTGTTTTTAAAATGCTAAGCACATACATAGCCATCAACAGATGAATAAATGCATGCATATATACTTATATATATATAGTTATATACTATTTGTGTAAAGCAGCATGTGTTTTGAGTCATAAATTTGCAAATTCTTATTACGTCATTTTCAAATTCGCGTCAACTTTGGTTATTATGGTATATAACGAAACCATACCGAAATAATTTGGTATATACCGAAACCGAACCGTATTTTAATTTCATACCGCATTTACCAAAGTATTAATACTGTACAAACTGAAAACTATATGATCTGAACCATGTAAACCGAATGCACAGAGTGAAAAACCCCTCGAGAGCACGCACGAGCAGACCCAATCTCTATCGGGCGAGTTACTTCGCCTATCATTGTCGACGCCGGTAAGCCCCCTCGACTCTCCAATCTCCGTCTATCATCGTCTATCTTCTTTGCAATCTCGCTTTACACCAATACGACACGCAGGAACCACCGGAGACGCCGTTTCAATCTCGTCTGCTCTCGCGGGATCCCAAAGCTCTCCGAGCTCGCCCCACCGCCGCCTGTCGTCCCCGACCACCATCTCCATCACCACCGGGACCCCCTCACTGAGCTGCACCACCCCGACCTCACATCTACAGTGGAGGACAGCCGGAGCGCCGCCCACCTCGACGCCTGAGCTGCCGCGACCTTCATCGCAGACGTGGGTCCTGTGTAAGCATCGGCGAACACCCCCTCTCCGTTAGATCGTGTATAAACGATGAGATTATATCTTGTTTTTTTATTTTCTTCCGAAATGTTATACTCCAGTATTCGGCCATCCGTCATATAAGCCAAGCAGCGGACAAACCCCAGCCATCCGGTCGAGATCTAACAATTTAGGTAAGATATGCATTTTTTTTAATTAACCCCGATACGTCTCCAACGTATCTATATTTTTTTATTATTCCATGCGGTTATATTATCAATCTTGGATGATTTATATTTATTTACTAGCAATTTTATATCATTTGTTGGGACTAACCTATTAACATTGTGCCGAGTGCCAATTGTTGTTTTTTGCTTGTTTTTTACTTCCCAGAATATCCATATCCAATGATGTCTAAATGCAACGAAACTTTTTGAGATTTTCTTCTGCCCAGAAGAGACCCAGGGAGCCCAGGAGGTGTGCCAGAGGAGGCCCGTGGGGCCCACAAGACACTAGGGCGCGCCAGAGCCCCAGGCGCATCCTGGTGCCTTATGGGGCCCATGGTGATATTTTCCACCGCCTCTCAACTCTATAAATACCCAAATATTCCAGAAACCCTAGGGGAGTCGATGAAACACAATTCCAGCCGCCGCAAGTTCCAGAACCACAAGATCTAATCCAGAGCCCTATTCTGGCACCTTGCCGGAGGGGCAAACGATCACGAAGGGGTTCATCATCCTCATTGGTGCTCCTCCGATGATGCATGAGTAGTTTACCACAGACCTACATGTCCGTAGGCAGTAGCTAGATGGGTTCTTCTCTCTTTTTGATTCTCAATACAATGTAATTCTCGATGTTCTTGGAGATCTATATGATGTAATGGCTTTTTGCGGTGTGTTTGTTGGGATCCGATGAATTATGAGTTTATGATCAGATCTATCTATGAATATTCTTTGAGTCTTCTTTGAACTCTTATATACATGATCTTTATAGCCTCGTATTTGTTCTTTGAAACTTTGGTTTGCTTTGGCCAACTAGATTGATTTTTCTTGCAATGGGAAGATGTGCCTTGTGATGGGTTCAATCTTGCGGTGCTTATTCTCAGTGACAGAAGGAGACATGACACACATGTATCGTTGTCATTAAGGATAAAAATGGGGTCTATTCCTACATGAATAGATCTTGTCTACATCATGTCATCGTTCTTATTGCATTACTCCATTTCTCCATGAACTTAATATATTGGATGCATGCTGGATAGCGGTCAATGTGTGGAGTAATAGTAGTAGATGCAGGTGATAATCCTCAAGTGCAAGGAATCATCTTAGAACTTTCCAAAGGTGGAAGTGATAAGTATGGAGTGTCGAACCCACAAGGAGCTAAAGGTAAGATCAATATTCTCTCAAGTCCTATCTGCCACTGATACGACTCTATGTACACCGAACATCTGCTTCCAACTAGAAACGAGAAATAAAACTACGTTGTGGGTATGAAGAGGATAACTTTGCATGATATCGGAGAACTAAAATATAAAAGTAGGTGCTTTTATCATGTGACGCCCCAAGACCGGAGCTTCAGATGCCTTCCAGGGTTTCCGGTTTTCGTCGTGTGATTTGTTTGGTTCGTTGCATCATGTCATCATGCCATCATCTCATAAATTTTTTGCAACTCAACTAAATAAATTGCATGGATCTTCGGTCCATTTAAATCGATGGAATTCACATGGTGATTCTATTTATAACATATCCTCCCAATATTAGGGAGCTAAATAAAAATATTCCATTCGTTTGGATTTAGCGCAAACACACTTGCAAAGTATCCCAATGCCTTTGTTATCTTATTTCTCGGTCTCCAACATGGCCATATATTTCTTTCATCATATTTCGGAGCTCTACCAAAAATCCGAACATTTTTGGACACCTCTATTTCCTAGCCCTTCTTCAAACCATTTGAATTAAATTCAAATGACTTTGAATTAAATCCTTGCAATCATGCCTCTCCTATTTTTCTTGGAACCAGCGCATTTTTGCGAGTCCGAGAATATTATCTTCGTGCGCTAATTCTTTCCCTAACCCCCTCCCTCTTTCTTTTCTTCTCCAATTTTGTTTTATGCTTAGAAATAAAGTTAGAGAGAGGAAGAGAGAAGCCAGGCTCAGGTCCAGCCGCCGGCCTCTCTAGGGCAGCCCCTCCCTCTCTACTGGGCCGGTCCAAGGCCAAAGCCCACCTAACCTAACCTAACCCTAGCTCTCCCGCGTCGCTACCCCCTGGCCCGATTCCCCTCTCCCTCTCGATCCCCAGTGCCGCCATCTCTCTCTCGATCCATTGCCTCTCCCTCGACTCCCTCCAGCGCCGACGCACGCTCATAGCCAGCGCCAGGAGAGCGCCCGCGCCTCCCGATCCGTGGCCCTTCTCCCTCTGCGGTCCAGATCCCGCGCCGGTCCCTCCTTCCCTCGCGCCTCGACCCTCTCCCTCTCGTCTCCTCGAGTCGCTGAACGCTTCGCACCAGGGAGAGGAGCTCCCGTGCTCGACGCCACGGGCGCACCAAGGGCGCCTCCCATGGCCGCTGTTGCCCACTGCTGCCCTCCTCCTTCTCCTGTGTGTTGTCGCCGCCCAAGACCAGCAGGCCACCGCAGCTCCATTTTTGCCTCCTCGTCAGTGCCCTGCTTCATTGGAGCCTAGCGCCAGACTTCCCCTGCCTCGTCATGTCTAGGACGAGGAGGACGAACCGCTTCACCTCTTGCCCGTGCTTCTCCTTCCATTCGCTGCCCCGCTGCCTTTTTTTGTCGTTGCCAAGGCCACCGAATCCAGGGACGCAAGGCCGCCTTCGGAGATCCCTTTCACCAAGTACCATGCCCGGTGAAGACCAAGATAGAGGCCTTCTCAAGCAGGAACGTTTTTGGGATCGTCAAGGCCACCTCAAGTTCGACTACGTTTTGCCGCCTCAACCGAGATCAACAAGTACCACGACGAAGCATCATGTTCATCTACCGCCGTCTTCGGAACCGCTGTGACACTCCAAAAATTTTATTTGGTTTTCAGCAAAAACTTTGTTGGTTTTTGAAAAGAGGCCATTTAAATTTTTTCCAGAAAACCTTCCTCTTAAAAACTTCTTTGGCAAGGATTTTTATTTTTGTATCTTCTTCAAACTATGGTGTTTGACCATTTAAAACTCTTTCTCTGATGGTTCCCTTCTCAAAGTATATTTTTGGAAATTATTCTTTTTCTTATAAAAAGAACTCTATGAATTTTGAGGTTTTTCTTATCTTGAAAACCACCCATGGTTTTACCATGTCTCCTATAGTAAATCTTCTCAAAATCCCTCCCTCCACCTTTGAACAATCTAAATTCTCTGTCTCAACAAGTCCAAACAAGTTTTGGATTTTATTTCAATTATTTTATCTCTCAAATCATTTCTGCCAATTATTTTGAGCCTGAGTGATTTTCAAAGCAAGTACCTCATTGCCTTTGAGTTTTTATCTCAAACCAACTCCCCTGGATAGTCCTTAGTACCCACAACCTAGAACCATCTTGATCCACTCTTCTTCTTTTCAAAATTTTCAAATTTCACTCACTGCAAGTTTGGACCAGATTTGCCAAATTTGGTGAAATTCATATCTACACTTCCCCAAAAATTCCACAAAAATTCAGGCAGTCTCCTGGTGAAATGAGAGGCCACTCCACCAAAAATCAGCTCAAGCAGAGCCTCCCTCATACCAAAAACATTCTGTCGAATACCTGAGCTGCACTGTTCCTTTGCACACTCAGAAAATTCAGAGAAACTTCAGGGTTCAGTGTCGTTTCTCTTCGTCAGATTTCGGTCACATGTCCACAGTGCCCTTGGCACGTTGCTCGCCGCCTGGCCTGCTTGTCCGGAGCTCCACACGCGCGCTTGGCGCCTTCTTGGCGTCGGTGGCACCCTGGCCCGCCTGCGCCGGCGTGCCTTGCGGCGGCCGAACCACCGTAGCGGCCGACAGGGAGCAGAACGGCGGCTCAACGCCGTTCGGCGCCGCCCAATCCTCCTGGTAGCTCCGCGTGGCCTCATGCACGCCAGCACACCCCGCTGTACCGTCGTCGTGGCCCGGCAAGCACTGGGCACGCTCTCTACCGCCGACGGGCCCGCGCCGCCCCGTTCCGTCGAAACCCATCCCAAGCTCCTAATCCAAGTCCGTTTAGCGTCTGAATGGAACCAGTGGACCTCCACGTTGGTGCCCAACCTCCTAAACTCCCCGACCGAGCACTGCGCCGCCGTAATCCATCGCCGGAGAACCCCGTTCACGGCCACCGCCTCGGATCGCCTATAAAAGGGGACCCCGAGCTCACCCTCGAGCACACACCCTCACTACACCCCACAGACACCCCGCCAGGCCACTAGGAGGACCTCGAGGAGGTCTCCTCCCCCAACTCCGGCCGCCTCGTTCCGCCTCGGCCTCCACCTCGTTCCACTCCGGTGAGGCCGTCCCCGGCGCCCAAACTTCATCAGTAACTTCCTCGAGCAACCCAAGAGCTAACCCCCACTTCAATTCGATCCTTGCAGCCCTCCTCGGCGAGCTCCATCAACGCCCGAACCATCGTCCGCCGGAGCACGGGCCGCCGTCGACGTGGTGCTCGCCGGCGACCACCACCACCACCAACCGACGCGGAATGACGCCCTGAACACGGAGGTACCCTCCGATTCCCCTGCCTCGCCGTGGATCGCCGCCGTCGACCATCGCGGCTCTCGGGCACCGTCGAGCTCTGCCGCCTCTTTTTGAAAATTCAAACCTGACGGGCGGGACCCGCCTGTCAGCCTCTCTGTCCTTTCTAAATGAACCGTTTTCTGAAAGCGTCTTCTGCCAAATGCGTTTTCCCTCTGGGCCGGCGTATTCTTTATCGAAGCGTTTTCTGTTTTTATAAGTTAAACCCTGGAAACTTTCTGTTTCATTACAGATGAGTCCCTGGACAAAAACCTTTATAACTTTTAAACAAAAATATATTTTTGATTGATTCTTTTTCTGTCCTCTTTAGAATTTTGTCTAGTTTTTTATCAGATTTATTTGAAAAATATTTGGAATAAATTTTTGTGCACCTCACGGTATTCACGATAGCGCGTATATTTTCTTTATGCCGTAGATACCGAAGGAGGTGACGGGACCGCGAACTTCACCGACCTAGGCTCCGACTACTCTGAACCAGGCAAGCATGTTTGAACTTTTGATTTGATGATTGTTTTGGCATGTTTGCATTAAGTAGTTTCATGGCATGTTGATGAGCATACCGACGAATGTCATGTTACATGCAACGATGAGGCAAGTGAGTTTCGAAAATCCATAAGTGGATGGATGTGAGTATGCATGGCCATGTGTTGGCATGAGGATGGGTAAGATGGCAGTGTTGCAGCATGCCAGTCTTATGCCAGACTATATGACTTCAGCGTCAACCCGTATCGATCCAGTTCCTTCCATTTTTACTTCCCTGTACTACCACATGTTTTCCGCAAGGAATATGGCTTAGTAAGTTGCAAACCGCTTTCTTGGTACACACCAAAAGGAGATGCCGTGATGATGGTTCCATGGCCCTGGATTAAAGCCAGTCATCCGGTCAGGGGGCATGGGTGTTTCCGGTTGGGACCGAGAGGGGGGCACCCCTTAGAGCGCGCGTATATAAATTTGATCCCATGCTATTCGAGATTGTGATCTCCCCGTCTCAAAAGTTTTTCTTGGACGATGTCTAGGGTGATTCCTGGCATCAAGAGGTAGGATGGGTGTGTACTGGTTAGCTGTGTTTTCTTCCGAAATACCGTAAACGGAACTAGTCCTTCGTGACTACGGAAATCCGTTGGCTGTGGGAAAATTTTTCGTACAAACTCTGCAGAGTCATATTTTGATGACAGAGACTCCGGTGAATCACATGAGTGCTAAGTCCGGTTAAATGTTTATTCCTGTGGATGGACTAACCCGTTTATTATCATGAATTGAATATTTATTATGAGTATTATTTACTTGTGAATAAAAGCCCTTTCTGCGATGTCGCTCAGACGTCCGACTGTGGCATTGTTATTATTTACTTTCAATAAAAGCCCTTTCTGCGATGTCGCTCAGACGTCCGACTGTGGCATTGTTATTATTTACTTTCAATAAAAGCCCTTTCTACGATGTCGCTCAGACGTCCGACTGTGGCATTGTTATTATTTACTTTCAATAAAAGCCCTTTCTGCGATGTCGCTCAGACGTCCGACTGCGGCAGTACTGTTATTTACTTTCAATATAAGCCCTTTCTGTGATGTCGCCCCGACGTCCGACTGTGGCACGCATGTCTTTTATTTTCAGTTTAGTCCTTTCTGTGATGTCGCCCCGACGTCCGACTGTGGCACGCATGTATTTTATTTTCAGTTTAAGCCCTTTACATGGTGTCGCTTAGACGTCCGACTGTGGCATGATCTTTATTTATTTGTTCACCCTTCGAGGCGTCGCTTCAGACACCCGATCGGTTTGCTATTATTTCTTTTTGTTGGGTTTTCAGGCGGACTACCGCCGATTCCCTTTTTACTTACCTTGTCTGCTAAATGTTGAATGTGCATTGGTAAATTAATCATGACGCATCCATGCATGCATTTGTTATATCTTACGTCCGAACTGTCTTGCGAGTACTTTCAAAGTACTCACCTGGCTTGTTGATTTGGCCAGATGCTGACGAAGGCGATCTCATGGATGAAGAATTTGATAGCGAGTCCGACGCCTAGAGGAATCCCAGTCAGTCTCGTGCGACCCTGGATTTGGTCACTGTATTATATCCGCTTCCGCTACCAAATAAATTCATCGAGCCTCACCTCGACGCTCGATGAGATGCCAGTTTTAGAGTCATGTATCTCACTCCCCGCTGTGATTTTCCACCACCACCCTATCCTTGAGTCAGTAGTATGCCTCCACACCACTGTGTCATATCCGCCATTATGTATAATTATTGGCGTGCTTGTAATAATTTGGTTGAGCAACCGTAGCTCGACCCTGTAATATATTTTATGCCACTGGCTTATTGTATCAAGAATTTGTCTACCAGTAAGGAGGATTTTTCTCATACTGGACTCAAAAGATTGGTTTCTCAATAAACATTTTTATTGGAAAACCGGTCGTGACAAGCTTGGTACCAGAGCCAGGCTGACTGTAGGAAGCCACTAGGTGCGATCGCTAATTGGTTATTAGCATAAGAGCTCATTTATATTTTTTTTTGCAACTGTAGTCATTTTCTGACGGTCAGCATAAATTTATGATCTGACCATTCAGGATTTTTACCTACTTTTGTAGATGGCCAACAACAGCTGCGAGTCTCAGACCTTCGCCAACATGCCCGATGGGTTCGTCAAGCTTCTCTCCTTCATCGTTCAGGTCACGATGGGGCCATCCGTGCGCCCAGTCTTCACACTCTGTCAGCACAGAGTCAACGACAGTCTGACCATGCACCAGGCCGTGGTGCAGTTCAAGGGAGGGCGTGGTGAGTTACGCCGCTTCCGGTTCGTGGGAAGAGCCATGCCTACGGAGAAGCATGCTATGCAGATGGCAGCCCGCAAGGCGATAGCGCGTCTCAGGGATGTCCTACCCGTCATGAAGGCTCGTCGTTACCGTTATCTTCCATGCCATGTGCCTTACACCTATCACTACGCATTCTCCTGCCCCAGAGGAGAACGAGACGAGGCTTTTGAAATGCTTATTGAGTATCTTCGGGCCCTGGAGGCAGCCTTCGACAACCTGGTGGACGACTTCGTGGCTGCCCGCATGGACTCAGTCCATGGCTGTGCCGCCAACAGGAGGGAGCTCCTGCCCACCGCACCGCCACTGGCTTTTGTCTCGTCCTCAGCATCTTATGCACCTACTCGCCGCCTGCCTACCACCGAAGAGTTCAACCAAGTCATTGCGCCCACTCCAGCGCGCACTGCACCACCCTTCGCGCCCACTCCTATTCGTGTTGTTCCGTCCCTGGCGCCCGCTCCGTCCAACCGGCGCAGCACTACACGTATGGAGCCTATCAATGAGGAGGAAGTCGAGTCCCCAGCCTCGCTACGCCTCACCCTCGGCAGGGCAAAGGAGAGCGTCAACATCTCCGACTGAGTACGCTTAGCCGCCATGCAATGTACCGCTTTGTACGATATGTTTATATGTACATAGGTTGTGAGGAGTAGCTTATTTGCGCATCATGTAGGAACCGGGAGAAGTGCACTAGACTAAATAACATGTCAGGAATATGTACGCATATCCTGAGTGATGTATTGTATAATTACCACCCGCGTGTAAGATATGTATGAGCAGTCCTTCTCCATGCGCAATCGATTTGTTTTTCTTGCGTGATCTTGGTCATTTAAATTATTTGCCAGCTTTGTGCATTTATGGAATTGTTTTTGCGACCCTTTTCGCTTTTCTTATGAGTTTTACAAAATATATCCCCAGAGTGAAAAATGTCTCGTCCTTGGACTCGCTCCATGCCAACTCCACCAGAGGAAAATTATGATACACAACCCAGCAACAATTTCACTCAAGGACAGTCGAGTCAACAGGATAGTGAAACAGCATTTTCCCAAATGTGTCGCCTTTATGAGCAGAGTCAGCAACAACATCGGGAAATGATGAACCAAGTCATCAACATGGGAAATCACCATGGACAGTATCAGCAGCATTCCAAGTTATCTGAGCTACAGAAGACACATCCCCAAACATTTTCTCATACTGACAAGCCTCTTGAAGCCGAGGATTGGCTTCGAGATATGGAGAGAAAATTAATTATTGCAAAATGTTCAGACCCCGAGAAGGTACTATATGCCCCGCACTGTCTCACAGGAGCAGCTGCATCATGGTGGGAGAATTTTCTGCACATGCACCCCAACGAAAGTGATATAACCTGGGATGATTTCAAGGAAGGTTTCCGTGGTGCACACATTCCTAAGAGTATTATGAAAATCAAGAAGAGAGAGTTCGATGACCTCAAACAAAGGAACATGACAGTGTCAGAATACAACGGTCAATTTACTCTATTGTCTCGCTACGCCAATGAAGAGCATATGACTGAAAGCAAGAAGATGGAGAAATTCCTTGACGGTCTGGCGCCCGTGCTTAAATGCCAACTGGTCGTGCACACTTTTCCAGATTTTAAGACACTAGTGGACAAAGCCATTACTCTCGAAAATGAGAGACGTAGCTTGGAGGATTTCCGCAAGCGAAAAAGAGACCAGACTACTCTTGCGCGCAACCACCGAAGCAAGACAGATTTTCAGAAAGGTGGGACACACAAACCTACGACAAACATCTCACGCCCAACCAAGAATTTCCATGCAAGGGACAAGGAGTTCACATATCGCCCAGGCGTTACTTGCTACGCTTGTGGGGAGGAAGGGCACTATGCCAAGCAGTGCCCCAAGCCAAGGAACTCGACCCCAAAGCCGAACAATGGTGGCAATAATTCAGCACCCAAGCGAAACAATTTCAACCCCAACAACAACCACAGGAAGGGTCATCTGAACCACGTAACCAAAGAGGAGGCACAAAATGCTCCGGATATCGTACTCGGTACGTTTCCTGTCAACACAATACCTGCAATGGTTTTGTTTGATTCTGGAGCTTCTCACTCTTTCATTTCGAAATTTTTTGCTTTGCAAAATAATTTTTCGATGCTTCCTTTGGAGAAATCCATGATCATCAAGTCCCCTGGGATTCAGCAAGTCACTCAGAATTACTGTCAGGATGTGGTTATTGAGTTTGAAGGATTGAAGTTTCACGCCAATCTTATTGTATTGGAAAATAAAGGACTGGTTAACCACCAACAAAGGTTTTATTGACTGTTTCAACCGGACCGTAATTCTCACACACCACCATGGGAAGACAATAAGAGTGTCAGCCAAAGAAAGAAAAATACCCCGGCAACCGAGATTGAATAAGGTGGACGTTTCTGAGCTAAACAAGGTTCCAGTAGTATGTGAATTTCCAGACGTATTCCCCGAAGAACTACCAGGCATGCCACCAGACCGAGAGATAGAATTCAGCATTGAGCTAGCACCAGGAACCACCCCCATATACAAGAAACCATACCGAATGGCACCATCCGAGTTGATTGAGTTGAAGAAACAAATAAAGGAATTGCTAGACAAGGGATACATTCGAGCCAGCTCCTCACCTTGGGGATCACCAATTTTATTTGCCAAAAAGAAGGATGGAACACTGAGATTGTGTATCGATTATCGAGCACTTAACATGGTCACAATCAAGAACAAATACCCGATGCCCCGGATAAACGATTTGTTTGATCAACTCGACCAGGCCAAGGTATTCTCAAAAATTGACTTAAGGTCAGGATACCATCAATTAAAAGTGCGAACAGAAGATATCCCCAAAACAGCCTTCACCTCCAGATATGGACTATATGAGTTCACAGTAATGCCATTTGGATTAACGAACGCCCCTGCATATTTTGTTCACCTCATGAACAAATTATTTATGAAGTTTATGGACAAGTTCGTTGTGGTATTCATCGACGATATTCTGATATACTCCAAGACACCAGAAGAGCACGCGGAACATCTCAGGATTGTGCTAGGAGAACTCAGGAAACATCAATTGTATGCCAAGTTCAGCAAGTGCGAATTTTGGCTAAGACAAGTAGGTTTTCTAGGCCACGTACTGACCCAAGACGGTATCGCAGTGGACTCGGAGAAAGTCAGGGCCGTACTTGGCTGGAAGTCACCAGCCAACATAACGGACATACGAAGCTTCTTGGGAATGGCAGGATATTACCGCAGATTTATTGAAGGATTCTCCACCATAGTCAAGCCTATGACGCAGTTACTCAAGAAAGACAAGAAGTTTGAATGGACAGAAGCCTGCGAGAAAAGTTTCCAAGAGCTAAAATGGAAATTAACGACAGCACCGGTATTAATTGTGCCAGACATACACAAGAATTTTGAAGTGTATTGTGACGCGTCCAGAAAGGGTCTTGGATGCGTGTTGATGCAAGAAGGCAAGGTTGTCGCGTACGCTTCAAGGCAACTTCGCAAGCATGAGGAAAATTATCCCACTCATGACTTAGAAATGGCAGCAGTCATTCATGCACTCAAGGAATGGAGGCATTTCTTACTTGGAAATCGATGTGAAATATACACGGACCATAAAAGTCTCAAATATATTTTCACACAGCCAGAACTAAACTTGCGGCAATGACGCTGGTTGGAATTGGTAAAGGATTATGATGTTGGTATCCACTATCATCCAGGAAAAGCAAACGTAGTGGCAGATGCTCTTAGTCGGAACCCCAGCCCGGACGACAACAGTCTGCCAGACTTGAGACCTGAATTCCAACAAGAATTTGCCAAACTCAACTTGTTAATGATCGCGGAAGGCACCATATCAAACTTGGAAATACAGCCCGACCTTGTGGAGAGAATTAAAGAAGCTCAGCCTGGTCACCCCAACATCGAAGGAATTAAAAGAAAGGTGAGTATGGGCAAGGCCTCGGAGTTCGTCATAGACGATGGAGGAATATTATGGTACGGAGACAGACTCTGCGTGCCAAATATAGAGGACCTCAAACAACAAATTCTAGCTGAAGCCCACACCGCCCCATATTCGATCCACCCTGGAGGAACCAAAATGTATAAGGATATTCAGGAAAGATTTTGGTGGCACGGTATGAAGAGGGACATAGCCACATTCGTTGCATGTTGCGATTCTTGTCAACGCATAAGATTTGAGCATCAAAGACCAGCCGGACTACTGCAACCAACCAAAATACTTGAGTGGAAATGGGATGAAATAGGGATGGATTTCATTGTCGGACTACCTCGGTCACGACACGGGAATGATGCCATATGGGTCATCACTGATAGATTAACCAAGGTGGCACATTTCATTCCAGTGAAGACGACCCACACCACTCAAAGGCTTGCCAGGATTTATCTCTCCCGTATAGTTTGTCTGCATGGAGTCCCGAAGACTATAATATCCGACAGAGGCACTCAGTTCGTCTCGAGATTTTGGGATCATTTACAACAGGCCCTGGGAACTCAACTGGCCTTCAGTACAGCCTACCATCCCCAGACTGATGGACAGGCTGAACGCGTAAACCAAATTCTAGAAGACATGCTGAGAGCATGTGTCCTCACCTATGGAGCCAGTTGGGAAGAAAGCCTGCCATACGCCGAGTTCGCGTACAATAACAGTTACCAGGCCAGCCTGCAGATGGCACCATTTGAGGCTTTATACGAACGGAGATGTCGTACCCCATTAAATTGGTCAGAGACCGAAGACAGCCGCATCTTTGGCCCAGACATGCTCAGAGAGGCCGAGGAAAATGTCAAGCTAATCAGAGATCAACTCAAGACCGCTCAAAGCCAACAGAAGAGTTATTACGATCAGAAACATCATGGGGTCAGCTTCGAACCCGGTGAGTTCGTGTACCTAAGAGTATCACCTATGAGGGGATTACAACGATTCAAGATTAAAGGAAAGCTAGCGCCAAGATTCATCGGACCATTCTGTATAGTGGCACGAAGAGGCACGGTAGCCTACTAGCTAGACTTACCCGAAGAATTATCCGATGTCCACGACGTGTTCCACGTCTCGCAATTGAGGAAGTGCGTAAGCAACCCAGAGAAACAAGTATCCCATGAGAACATTGACGTGCAGCCAGACCTCACCTATCGGGAACGCCCAGTAAAAATATTAGAGGAGTCTGAAAGGAGGACCCGATAGAAAACCATCAAGTTTTTCAAAGTTCAGTGGAGCAACCACACCGAAAGTGAAGCAACCTGGGAAAGGGAGGATTTCCTTCGGACAGAGCATCCATACTTATTTAAGGATCAGCTGAAATCTCGGGGACGAGATTTTTCCTAAGGGGGTAGGTGTTTGTGACACTCCAAAATTTTATTTGGTTTTCAGCAAAAACTTTGTTGGTTTTTGAAAAGAGGCCATTTAAATTTTTTCCAGAAAACCTTCCTCTTAAAAACTTCTTTGGCAAGGATTTTTATTTTTGTATCTTCTTCAAACTATGGTGTTTGATCATTTAAAACTCTTTCTCTGATGGTTCCCTTCTCAAAGTATATTTTTGGAAATTATTCTTTTTCTTATAAAAAGAACTCTATGAATTTTGAGGTTTTTCTTATCTTGAAAACCACCCATGGTTTTACCATGTCTCCTATAGTAAATCTTCTCAAAATCCCTCCCTCCACCTTTGAACAATCTAAATTCTCTGTCTCAACAAGTCCAAACAAGTTTTGGATTTTATTTCAATTATTTTATCTCTCAAATCATTTCTGCCAATTATTTTGAGCCTGAGTGATTTTCAAAGCAAGTACCTCATTGCCTTTGAGTTTTTATCCCAAACCAACTTCCCCTGGATAGTCCTTAGTACCCACAACCTAGAACCATCTTGATCCACTCTTCTTCTTTTCAAAATTTTCAAATTTCACTCACTGCAAGTTTGGACCAGATTTGCCAAATTTGGTGAAATTCATATCTACACTTCCCCAAAAATTCCACAAAAATTCAGGCAGTCTCCTGGTGAAATGAGAGGCCACTCCACCAAAAATCAGCTCAAGCAGAGCCTCCCTCATACCAAAAACATTCTGTCGAATACCTGAGCTGCACTGTTCCTTTGCACACTCAGAAAATTCAGAGAAACTTCAGGGTTCAGTGTCGTTTCTCTTCGTCAGATTTCGGTCACATGTCCACAGTGCCCTTGGCACGTTGCTCGCCGCCTGGCCTGCTTGTCCGGAGCTCCACACGCGCGCTTGGCGCCTTCCTGGCGTCGGTGGCACCCTGGCCCGCCTGCGCCGGCGTGCCTTGCGGCGGCCGAACCACCGTAGCGGCCGACAGGGAGCAGAACGGCGGCTCAACGCCGTTCGGCGCCGCCCAATCCTCCTGGTAGCTCCGCGTGGCCTCATGCACGCCAGCACACCCCGCTGTACCGTCGTCGTGGCCCGGCAAGCACTGGGCACGCTCTCTACCGCCGACGGGCCCGCGCCGCCCCGTTCCGTCGAAACCCATCCCAAGCTCCTAATCCAAGTCCGTTTAGCGTCTGAATGGAACCAGTGGACCTCCACGTTGGTGCCCAACCTCCTAAACTCCCCGACCGAGCACTGCGCCGCCGTAATCCATCGCCGGAGAACCCCGTTCACGGCCACCGCCTCGGATCACCTATAAAAGGGGACCCCGAGCTCGCCCTCGAGCACACACCCTCACAACACCCCACAGACACCCCGCCAGGCCACTAGGAGGACCTCGAGGAGGTCTCCTCCCCCAACTCCGGCCGCCTCGTTCCGCCTCGGCCTCCACCTCGTTCCACTCCGGTGAGGCCGTCCCCGGCGCCCAAACTTCATCAGTAACTTCCTCGAGCAACCCAAGAGCTAACCCCCACTTCAATTCGATCCTTGCAGCCCTCCTCGGCGAGCTCCATCAACGCCCGAACCATCGTCCGCCGGAGCACGGGCCGCCGTCGACGTGGTGCTCGCCGGCGACCACCACCACCACCAACCGACGCGGAATGACGCCCTGAACACGGAGGTACCCTCCGATTCCCCTGCCTCGGCGTGGATCGCCGCCGTCGACCACCGCGGCTCTCGGGCACCTTCGAGCTCTGCCGCCTCTTTTTGAAAATTCAAACCTGACGGGCGGGACCCGCCTGTCAGCCTCTCTGTCCTTTCTAAACGAACCGTTTTTTGAAAGCGTCTTCTGCCAAATGCGTTTTCCCTCTGGGCCGGCGTATTCTTTATCGAAGCGTTTTCTGTTTTTATAAGTTAAACCCTGGAAACTTTCTGTTTCATTACAGATGAGTCCCTGGACAAAAACCTTTATAACTTTTAAACAAAAATATATTTTTGATTGATTCTTTTTCTGTCCTCTTTAGAATTTTGTCTAGTTTTTTATCAGATTTATTTGAAAAATATTTGGAATAAATTTTTGTGCACCTCACGGTATTCACGATAGCGCGTATATTTTCTTTATGCCGTAGATACCGAAGGAGGTGACGGGACCGCGAACTTCACCGAGCTAGGCTCCGACTACTTTGAACCAGGGAAGCATGTTTGAACTTTTGATATGATGATTGTTTTGGCATGTTTGCATTAAGTAGTTTCATGGCATGTTGATGAGCATATCGACGAATGTCATGTTACATGCAACGATGAGGCAAGTGAGTTTCGAAAATCCATAAGTGGATGGATGTGAGTATGCATGGCCATGTGTTGGCATGAGGATGGGTAAGATGGCAGTGTTGCAGCATGCCAGTCTTATGCCAGACTATATGACTTCAGTGTCAACCCGTATCGATCCAGTTCCTTCCATTTTTCCTTCCCTGTACTACCACATGTTTTCCGCAAGGAATATGGCTTAGTAAGTTGCAAACCGCTTTCTTGGTACACACCAAAAGGAGAGGCCGTGATGATGGTTCCATGGCCCTGGATTAAAGCCAGTCATCCGGTCAGGGGGCATGGGTGTTTCCGGTTGGGACCGAGAGGGGGGCACCCCTTAGAGCGCGCGTATATAAATTTGATCCCATGCTATTCGAGATTGTGATCTCCCCGTCTCAAAAGTTTTTCTTGGACGATGTCTAGGGTGATTCCTGGCATCAAGAGGTAGGATGGGTGTGTACTGGTTAGCTGTGTTTTCTTCCGAAATACCGTAAACGGAACTAGTCCTTCGTGACTACGGAAATCCGTTGGCTGTGGGAAAAATTTTCGTACAAACTCTGCAGAGTCATATATCCCTTTGAATCATCTATTCCATGTCCAAGTTCGGTATTATCTTATCCTGACAAATGTCAGTTTATTCCTGTGGATGGACTAACCCGTTTATTATCATGAATTGAATATTTATTATGAGTATTATTTACTTGTGAATAAAAGCCCTTTCTGCGATGTCGCTCAGACGTCCGACTGTGGCATTGTTATTATTTACTTTCAATAAAAGCCCTTTCTGCAATGTCGCTCAGACGTCCGACTGTGGCATTGTTATTATTTACTTTCAATAAAAGCCCTTTCTGCGATGTCGCTCAGACGTCCGACTGTGGCATTGTTATTATTTACTTTCAATGAAAGCCCTTTCTGCGATGTCGCTCAGACGTCCGACTGTGGCATTGTTATTATTTACTTTCAATAAAAGCCCTTTCTGCGATGTCGCTCAGACGTCCGACTGCGGCAGTACTGTTATTTACTTTCAATATAAGTCCTTTCTGTGATGTCGCCCCGACGTCCGACTGTGGCACGCATGTATTTTATTTTCAGTTTAAGCCCTTTACATGGTGTCGCTTAGACGTCCGACTGTGGCATGATCTTTATTTATTTGTTCACCCTTCGAGGCGTCGCTTCAGACACCCGATCGGTTTGCTATTATTTCTTTTTGTTGGGTTTTCAGGCGGACTACCGCCGATTCCCTTTTTACTTACCTTGTCTGCTAAATGTTGAATGTGCATTGGTAAATTAATCATGACGCATCCATGCATGCATTTGTTATATCTTACGTCCGAACTGTCTTGCGAGTACTTTCAAAGTACTCACCTGGCTTGTTGATTTGGCCAGATGCTGACGAAGGCGATCTCATGGATGAAGAATTTGATAGCGAGTCCGACGCCTAGAGGAATCCCAGTCAGTCTCGTGCGACCCTGGATTTGGTCACTGTATTATATCCGCTTCCGCTACCAAATAAATTCATCGAGCCTCACCTCGACGCTCGATGAGATGCCAGTTTTAGAGTCATGTATCTCACTCCCCGCTGTGATTTTCCACCACCACCCTATCCTTCGAGTCAGTAAGTATGCCTCCAACACCACCTGTGTCATTCCGCCATTATGTATAATTATTGGCGTGCTTGTAATAATTTGGTTTGAGCAACCGTTAGCTCGAACCCTGTAATATATTTTATGCTACTGGCTTATTGTATCAAGAATTTGTCTACCAGTAAGGAGGATTTTTCTCATACTGGACTCAAAAGATTGGTTTCTCAATAAACATTTTTATTGGAAAACCGGTCGTGACAACCGCTAAGAACGGCAAGTACCTCGGCTAGTACCTTGATGCCCGATGCATAGAACAACGACCGTCGCCGAAGACCCGGGTAGCAAAACGTCAAGTACCTATGACCGAAGAACGCCATGTACCTCTCCGAAAAACGAACATGTACCACTACGTCCGGAGACCTCGAACCCGTCAAGTCCGACAACGATTGTGTACAACTACCGACGACGTGCTTGTTGCCAAGTACCCTCTCCGGACCGTCATGTTCGACTACCGATAAACATGTACCACTACCGTCGCCGAGATCGCGAGAACCTCTACTGTCGACTCTAGAGCATGAGAGAACGACTACTTCCACTACGAAGGTCCCGAGAACGTCTACTTCCCCTTCTCCGCTTCGAACTTGATCCGTTTTGATAATGCACGCTCCGAAAGGTATAACCGCCGAGACGACCGCCCGTGAACTAATGCATGTGTGATGTATGAGATGCTCGTGCTTGCTCCATGCTCGAATTGTCGATGCATGTTGCCCCTCTTTTCCCTTGTTACCGTCGTCTCGTGGGACACCCAGTATCCGCGATCACTCCCCGTCACTCTTGCACGTTTTGCGCACCCGCACTTGTTCCTTTGCACTAGCATCTCATTTGAGTTGCCGGATCACCGGAATGTTGCCATGGTAACATTTTTGTTTCGCCGCCGTGGCACCCCTTTTCCTTCCGCCATGGCGACAAATGCCTCATATCTTGTCATGTCTACTTTTCCTTAAAACTTGCATAAACTTGCAAATGTCATCCACATCATTATAACAACATCAAGATGGTTTAATTGTTGTTTGCATTAAATTACTAATGCATATGGGGATTTACCGGGTTTGTTGTTTATTATACCCGGCCCCATTTAAATTGTTTAGATGGTATAGTTTTGTTATGTATCATCTCTTGACATGCTTAACAACATTTAATATTAATGAGTACATAACCGAGAGAGAACTAAATAATTGATGTGGTGTTCCGTCAATATGCAACCCGTTGCATATTGAGCTCCACTTAATTTGTAGTTTTGGTTGTTGCACTTTGCCATGTCATGCATATTTAAACCGGACATGCATCATACTTGGTTGTGCATCATGCCATGCTTATGTGATGGTTGTTTACCATGTTGTTTGCTTCTTTCCGGTGTTGCTTCTTCGGGTTAGTTCCGTTAACGTTGCGTTTGTGAGGATCCGTTCGACTACGTCCGTTTGTCTTCTTCATGGACTCGTTCTTCTTCCTTGCGGGATCTCGGGCAAGATGACCATACCCTCGAAATCACTTCTATCTTTGCTTGCTAGATGCTCGCTCTTTTGCTATGCCTATGCTGCGATACCTACCACTTGCTATATCATGCCTCCCATGTTGCTAAGCCAAGCCTCTAACCCACCTTGTCCTAGCAAACCGTTGTTTGGCTATGTTACCGCTTTGCTCAGCCCCTTTTATAGCGTTGTTAGTTGCAGGTGAAGATTGGAGCTTGTTCCATGTTTGGAACATGGATATTTGTTGGGATATCACAATATCTCTTATTTAATTAATGCATATATATACTTGGTAAAGGGTGGAAGGCTCGGCCTTATGCCTGGTGTTTTGTTACACTCTTGCCGCCCTAGTTTCCGTCATACCGGTGTTATGTTCCTTGATTTTGCGTTCCTTACGCAGTTGGGTTATAATGGGAACCCCTTGACAGTTCGCATTGAATAAAACTCCTCCAGCAATGCCCAACATTGGTTTTACCTTTTGCCACCTAGCCTTTTCTTTCCCTTGGGTCGGCCGGCTCAAGGGTCATCTTTATTTTAACCCCCCCGGGCCAGTGCTTCTCTAAGTGTTGGTCCAACTGAGCGATGTCCGGGGCCACCAGGGGCAACTCTGGGCTGGCCTACCCGACGTCTGGCTCATCTGGTGTGCCCTGAGAACGAGATATGTGCAGCTCCTATCGGGATTTGTTGGCACATCTGGGTGGCTTCGCTGGTCTTGTTTTACCATTGTCGAAATGTCTTGTAACCAGGATTCCGAGCCTGATCGCGTCTTTGTGGGAGAAGGAATATCCTTCGTTGACTGTGAGAGCTTGTGATGGGCTAAGTTGGGACACCCCTACAGGGTTTTGAACTTTCGAAAGCTGTGCCCGCGGTTATGGGCAGATGGGAATTTGTTAATGTCCGGTTGTAGAAAACCTGAAACTTATCTTAATTAAAATGCATCAACCGCGTGTGTAGCCGTGATGGTCTCTTTCTGGTGGTGTCCGGGAAGTGAACACGGTGTTGGAGTTATGCTTGTCTGGGATCACTTCTTGATCATAGATTCTCGACTGTGCCTTTGCCTTCTCTTCTCGCTCTCATTTGTGTAAGTTAGCTACCATATATGCTAGTCGCTTGCTGCAGCTCCACCTCACATACCTTTTTCCCTACCTATAAGCTTAAATAGTCTTGATCGCGAGGGTGTGAGATTGCTGAGTCCCCATGACTCACAGTTTACTTCCAAACCCAGTTTGCAGGTGCCGATGATACCGTGCAGGTGACGCAACCGAGCTCAAGGAGGAGCTCGATGAAGACCTCTTTCTTTGTGTTGTTCCGTTTCCAGTTGATCAGTACTGGAGCCCAGTTGGGACGATCGGGGATCTGTGTAGCATTTGGGGTAGTCTTCTTTTATTTCGGTTCCGTAGCCAGACCTTGTGTGTATCTGGTTGATGTAATGTTATATTCATGTATTATGTGACGTGGCGATTGTAAGCCAACTATGTATCTCTTTCCCTTATGTATTACATGGGTTGTGTGAAGATTACCTCACTTGCGACATTGCTTTCAATGCGGTTATGCCTCTAAGTCGTGCTTCGACACGTGGGAGATATAGCCGCATCAAGGGCATTACAAGTTGGTAATCAGAGCCTTCCCCGACTTAAGAGCCCCCCTGCTTGATCGAATCGTTGGCGTTGTTGAGTCTAGAAAAAAATATTTTGAGTCATTTAGGATTATATATATCGGAGAGTAGGATTCTTTTTTACTCCTCAGTCCCTTCGTCGCTCCGGTGAGGCATCCTGACGTAGAATTTTGACTCTTCTCTTCTTAAATTTCACTATTTTTTTAGGATCACGCGGGTACCTTGGACTCGTTCCGATGGTTTTGTGATGAGAACATTGTTCTTGGTGCCTCCTGACATTTAGGAGTTGTGGCAGTGTCCCGGGGAGTTGAGCTCCGAGGTGTTGTCGTCACAATTTTATCGTTGCAGTTCTGGAATACCTGAGTTTAGTTCGCCGACATCGAAAATCTCTTTTATGCAGTTGTTGGTGAGATAACCTCGACGCCACCCAGTACTGGGGCGGGAGTTCGGGAGTATTGCCATAACTTGTATAATGGATGCTTTTCGAAGGTTGAGGTAGACGATTTCCGAAAGTTTTTTGGTTATGTGTTGAAGGATGGATACATCTGGATGTAGGATTTGCTAGTTTTGGGTGAGATATTATGCTTCCCCTGTATCCCCAACACCTGATTGCATAACCGGAAAATTTTGGGAGTTTATAAGTGGGAATTTAAGTAGCTCTTAGGATATCTTTCCGATAGATGTATGATATGAAATTGGGGTTCGACGTCTAGTGGTCCGCCTATCCACGGTTGGTTTTACAGTGATCTCGTTGTGTCTTAAAGAGTCCTTGGCTATGCTGACTCGGGGACGCTTCTTATGTCATGTGCACTGCCTTGTACATGATGGTGCTGTACAATCGAGCCCATGTAGGCCCCACCACGAAAACTTCGGACGAAATCTCTATCATATGTTTGTTCCGGCTTATTTTGCAAGCCAATCCTTGTTTTGTTTTGATTGTGGTATTCGAGTTGCTTCGAAGTCAAATGTTGATTCCATACCTTTCCTAAGCGATGTTCTCATATTTCTATGTGAATACTAATCCCTCTCGATCATCGAGTTTGTCATGTTAATTCTTTTTCAACCGGTGTGCTCCTCTTCAAGTGGATCCAATCTTGTCAACACTCGCAAGATCTATTATCAGTTCTTATCAACGGTGTTTGTTTCATCCGTCCCAAGTTGTCTTTGTTTTCCCACCCACCCACCCCTTTTTTCTTCAAGGACTCAGATATCTTAATCAAGTATCCATCTTATCGATGGGGAGTCTCTCCATTCTTTTCCGTCAATGTTCTTACCCGGTGATGCTCATGAAGATTTTAACGGAGCTTCTAGTTCACCATTATTCGTTCTTTTTCTTTTCCGGTGGATTCAATTCAAGCTTTTGGTGTTGATCATATCCTTTAACTCATTTCAAATGTTTTCCATGCCGGTGCACCTTATTATCATTCCACTTCTCGCTATTCAATTGTTCTGGAGTGCTGAAGATATCTCGAGGTTGTTATCTCATTCAAGCCTTTTAATTCAACCAGTGCATTCTCTCTTTTAAATCGTTCAACGGTGTTTCTTTTGAGTGGACCCTAACCCACAGGTCTTTTCCCAGGATCTTACCCGACTCTTCTTATTTTTCCCGGAGCTATCCTCAAATTTCATTTCGAAGTTTGGCGTAAGAATGAATTATCATCAGTCAAATGTCCAATATCTTTCAAATTCTTTTCATCGTTGGTTCAACCTTTCTAATTTTCATTCCGGAGTATCTCAACAATTCTTGGTGGTATTTCTCATCGGCATTCTCAACATTTGAAGACCGAAGAAGAGTTTTTCCTGCATATCTTATCTGTTCTCTCAGAGATTCATGATTCTAGCTTGTTGACATCCTCTCATAATTGTTTTTGATTGTGAGAATTTTTTTACCCATCCAGAGCAATTCAAGAGTCTTTTCAGTTTGATTCTCCGAAGGCCATCATTCCGGGTTTATTCATTCTCAGCTTTCAGATCTCTTTCTTCAAATCTTACCGGTGCTTCGTTCAAGTTTTCTCTAATCAATTCGGGATCTCTTCGTTCACTTGCATCTAAATTCTCTCAAGTATCTTCGCTCATTTTCCAATTCCTCCTGCTGATGTGTTCGTTTTCTTTGTTCATTTTCAATTCTTACGGTGGTTCTTCCAAGTTTCTTCTTCCTTCATTTATCATATCAATGCATTCGTGCTTTCCAAATCCTACCGGTGGTTCATTGAAGACCTTCCCAAGTTTGCGCTACATCTATCTTAATCCTTGCAACGAGAATAAGTAGTATGCAAAATTCGTTGCTTGTCATCAATTCAAATTGGTGAAGGATATGCATAACATAATTCTTATTCTTGTTTCATCCAAGTGTTCAATTCCTTATTCCGGAGGTTCATCAAAATTCTTGATTTCTTTTGTTCATCTTTTCTTTTCTGGAGTTCCAAGATCTCGCTCTTATATCACCACAGAGATTAATCTAAAGCATCGCAAGGCTTCACCTTGTGTTTTCAACTTCTCCATCCTTAGGATCATCCTTTGGTTTATCGGAGTTCTTCATGGAGGCGCTACATGATGGTTCATAAAGGACTTAATTCCTTCTCCAAGTTTTCATCGAGATTCTTTTTAAGGAGCTCAAGCATTTTTCATCTTGCAATCCGGAGTGCAATTCTTTCTACCATATCATTGGAGGTGGTATTATGTCATTCTTGATAATTTGAGTTCATGTTTCATGATTCACATGTTGTTAAGAATGAGGTATCTTAAATCCATCAACCTCTTCGTCGGAGTTATCTAGTGTCATGTTTCACCTAAAGCCTTCCCTAAGGATTGCTGCTATTTGTGGTGCTCATAAATGATCCAAGTTCTTCATTTATCCTCCCGGTGAAATAGTTTCTCGTCTTCTTGTTCATATCAATCCAATCTTGTTTGGCAGGTTGTCACCTCATATTTTGAGCTGTATTCCATAAGACCATATCAAGCTTGTTCTTTTCATTGTTGGTTTTCCAACAACTCCGTTCTAGCATTTGTTGTAAGCGTGCTCTACCAAGATCTTGTTTTCTTCCCCATTCATTCCATTCCATCCTCTCATTTCTTCCGGAGGCATTGTGATGTTGCTCTATTCAACCCATCTTCTTGTTTTGTCAGGACCTTGTTCTTTTCATGCTTATCCATTTAACCGGAGTGTTGTGCTCTCTGCTCAAGTTCTTTTCATCTTATCAAGTTTCATATCACTTTTCAACCGGAGTGCTGTCCAAATTTGTTCTTCCTTGTTCCTCTTTTCTAACGGAGTGTTTTCAACTTCGTCCATCTTCATTGTTTTCTTCTTTAAATTGGTTCAACCTCGCAAGGTTCTTTGGTTTCACTCATTTGTCAAAGAAGCAATTAGTTTTACCTCTTCTCTTCCTTTTCCGTTTCCCTCCAATGCCATCCTAAATCTCGGGACGAGATCCTCTCGTAGTGGTGGAGTGTTGTGACGCCCCAAGACCGGAGCTTCAGATGCCTTCCAGGGTTTCCGGGTTTCGTCGTGTGATTTGTTTGGTTCGTTGCATCATGTCATCATGCCATCATCTCATAAATCTTTTACAACTCAACTAAATAAATTGCATGGATCTTCGGTCCATTTAAATCGAGGGAATTCACATGGTGATTCTCTTTATAACATATCCTCCCAATATTAGGGAGCTAAATAAAAATATTCCATTCCTTTGGATTTACCGCAAACACACTTGCAAAATATCCCAATGCCTTTGTTATCTTATTTCTCGGTCTCCAACATGGCCATATATTTCTTTCATCATATTTTGGAGCTCTACCAAAAATCCGAACATTTTTGGACACCTCTATTTCCTAGCCCTTGTTCAAACCATTTGAATTAAATTCAAATGACTTTGAATTAAATCCTTGCAATCATGCCTCTCCTATTTTTCTTGGAACCAACGCATTTTTGCGAGTCCGAGAATATTATCTTCGTGCGCTAATTCTTTCCCTAACCCCCTCCCTCTTTCTTTTATTCTCCAATTTTGTTTTATGCTTAGAAATAAAGTTAGAGAGAGGAAGAGAGAAGCCCAGCTCAGGTCCAGCAGCCGGCCTCTCTAGGGAAGCCCCTCCCTCTCTACTGGGCCGGCCCAAGGCCAAAGCCCACCTAACCTAACCTAACCCTAGCTCTCCCGCATCGCTACCCCCTGGCCCGATTCCCCTCTCCCTCTTGATCCCCAGCATCGCCATCTCTCTCTCGATCCCTTGCCTCTCCCTCGACTCCCTCCAGCGCCGCCGCACGCTCATAGCCAGCGCCAAGAGAGCGCCCGCGCCTCCCGATCCGTGGCCCTCCTCCCTCTGCGGTCCTGATCCCGCGCCGGTCCCTCCTTCCCTCGCGCCCCAACCCTCTCCCTCTCGTCTCCTAGTGTCGCCGCATGCTTCGCACCAGGGAGAGGAGCTTCCGTGCTCGACGCCACGGGCGCACCAAGGGCGCCTCCCATGGCCGCCGTTGCCCGCTGCTGCCCTCCTCCTTCTCCTGTGCGTTGTCGCACCCAAGACCAGCAGGCCACCGCAGCTCCATTTTTGCCTCCTTGTCAGCGCCCTGCTTCGCTGGAGCCCAGCGCCAAGACTTCCCCTGCCTCGTCATGTCTAGGACGAGAAGGACGAGCTGCTTCACCTCCTGCCCGTGCTTCTCCTTCCGTTCGCTGCCCCGCTGCCTTTTTTTGTCATTGCCAAGGCCACCGAATCCAGGGACGCAAGGCTGCCTTCGGAGATCCCTTTCGCCAAGTACCACGCCCGGTGAAGACCAAGATAGAGACCTTCTCGAGCAGGAACATTTTTGGGATCGTCAAGGCCACCTCAAGTTCGACTACGTTTTGCCGCCTCGACCGAGACCAACAAGTACCACGACGAAGAGTCATGTTCATCTACCGCCGTTTTGGAACCGCTAAGAACGACTAGTACCTTGATGCCCGATGCATAGAAACAACGACCGTCGCCGAAGACTCGGGTAGCAAAACGTCAAGTACCTATGACCGAAGAACACCATGTACCTCTCCGAAAAACGAACATGTACCACTACGTCCGGAGACCTCGAACCCGTCAAGTCCGACAATGATTGTGTACAACTACCGAGGACATGCTTGTTGCCAAGTACCTTCTCCGGATCGTCATGTTCGACTACCGATAAACATGTACCACTACTGTCACCGAGATCACGAGAACCTCTACCGTCGACCTTAGAGCATGAGAGAACGACTACTTCCACTACGAAGGTCCCGAGAACGTCTACTTCCCCTTCTCCGTTTCGAACTTGATTCGTTCCGATAATGCACGCTTCGAAAGGTATAACCGCCGAGACGACCGCCCGTGAACTAATGCATGTGTGATGTATGAGATGCTCGTGCTTGCTCCGTGCTCGAATTGTTGATGCACGTTGCCCTTCTTTTGCCTTGTTACCGTCGTCTCGTGGGACACCCGGTATCCGGGATCACTTCCCATCACTCTTGCACGTTTCGTGCACCCACACTTGTTCCTTTGCACTAGCATCTCATTTGAGTTACCGAATCACCGGAATGTTGCCATGGTAACATTTTTGTTTCGCCGCCGTGGCACCCCTTTTCCTTCCGCCATGGCGACAAATGCCTCATATCTTGTCATGTCTACTTTTCCTTAAAACTTGCATAAACTTGCAAATGTCATCCGCATCATTATAACAACATCAAGATGGTTTAATTGTTGTTTGCATTAAATTACTAATGCATATGGGGATTTACCGGGTTTGTTGTTTATTATACCCGGCCCCATTTAAATTGTTTAGATGGTATAGTTTTGTTATGTATCATCTCTTGACATGCTTAACAACATTTAATATTAATGAGTACATAACCGAGAGAGAACTGAGAGAGAACTAAATAATTGATGTGGTGTTCCGTCAATATGCAACCCATTGCATATTGAGCTCCACTTAATTTGTAGTTTTGGTTGTTGCACTTTGCCATGTCATGCATATTTAAACCGGACATGCATCATACTTGGTTGTGCATCATGCCATGCTTATGTGATGGTTGTTTACCATGTTGTTTGCTTCTTTCCGGTGTTGCTTCTTCGGGTTAGTTCCGTTAACATTGCGTTTGTGAGGATCCGTTCGACTACGTCCATTTGTCTTGATCATGGACTCGTTCTTCTTCCTTGCGGGATCTCAGGCAAGATGACCATACCCTCGAAATCACTTCTATCTTTGCTTGCTAGATGCTCGCTCTTTTGCTATGCCTATGCTGCGATACCTACCACTTACTATATCATGCCTCCCATGTTGCTAAGCCAAGCCTCTAACCCACCTTGTCCTAGCAAACCGTTGTTTGGCTATGTTACCGCTTTGCTCAGCCCCTTTTATAGCGTTGTTAGTTGCAGGTGAAGATTGGAGCTTGTTCCATGTTTGGAACATGGATATTTGTTGGGATATCACAATATCTCTTATTTAATTAATGCATATATATACTTGGTAAAGGGTGGAAGGCTCGGCCTTATGCCTGGTGTTTTGTTACACTCTTGCCGCCCTAGTTTCCGTCATACCGGTGTTATGTTCCTTGATTTTGCGTTCCTTACGCGGTTGGGTTATAATGGGAACCCCTTGACAGTTCGCCTTGAATAAAACTCCTCCAGCAAGGCCCAACATTGGTTTTACCTTTTGCCACCTAGCCTTTTCTTTCCCTTGGGTCGGCCGGCTCAAGGGTCATCTTTATTTTAACCCCCCGGGCCAGTGCTTCTCTAAGTGTTGGTCCAACTGAGCGATGTATGGGGCCACTAGGGGCAACTCTGGGCTGGCCTACCCGATGTCTGGCTCATCCGGTGTGCCCTGAGAACGAGATATGTGCAGCTCCTATCGGGATTTGTCGGCACATCTGGGTGGCTTTGCTGGTCTTGTTTTACCATTGTCGAAATGTCTTGTAACCGGGATTCCGAGCCTGATCAGGTCTTCCTGGGAGAAGGAATATCCTTCGTTGACCGTGAGAGCTTGTGATGGGCTAAGTTGGGAGACCCCTGCAAGGTTTTGAACTTTCGAAAGCCGTGCCCGCGGTTATGGGCAGATGGGAATTTGTTAATGTCCGGTTGTAGAAAACCTGAAACTTATCTTAATTAAAATGCATCAACCGCGTGTGTAGCCGTGATGGTCTCTTTCCGGTGGTGTCCGGGAAGTGAACACGGTGTTGGAGTTATGCTTGACTGTTGGTTGTTTTAGGATCACTTCTTGATGATAGATTCTTGACCGTGCCTTTGCCTTCTCTTCTCGCTCTCATTTGCATAAGTTAGCCACCATATATGCTAGTCGCTTGCTGCAGCTCCACCTCACATACCTTTTTCCCTACCTATAAGCTTAAATAGTCTTGATCGCGAGGGTGTGAGATTGCTGAGTCCCCCTGACTCACAGTTTACTTCCAAACCCAGTTTGCAGGTGCCGATGATACCGTGCAGGTGACGCAACCGAGCTCAAGGAGGAGCTCGATGAAGACCTTGTTCTTTGTGTTGTTCCGTTTCCAGTTGATCAGTAGTGGAGCCTAGTTGGGACGATCGGGGATCTGTGCAGCATTTGGGGTAGTCTTCTTTTATTTTGGTTCCGTAGCCGGACCTTGTGTGTATCTGGTTGATGTAATGTTATATTCATGTATTGTGTGATGTGGCGACTGTAAGCCAACTATGTATCTCTTTCCCTTATGTATTGCATGGGTTGTGTGAAGATTACCTCACTTGCGACATTGCTTTCAATGCGGTTATGCCTCTAAGTCGTGCTTCGACACGTGGGAGATATAGCCGCATTGAGGGCGTTACATATCATAAAGTTAGAATATATTACTATATATTATAAATAGCGAGTGTGGAATAATGATGGATTGGTGTGCGGAATTATCCTAGGCAATTGTTAACAAGATCGGTAATCATTATTGCAATTTCATATGAGGGAGAGGCATAAGCTAACATACTTTCTCTTCTTGGATCATATGCACTTATGATTGGAACTCTAGCAAGCATCCGTAACTACTAAAGATCATTAAGGTAAAACCCAACCATAGCATTAAAGTATCAAGTTCCCTTTATCCTATATGCAACAACCCCCTTACTCGGGTTTAAGCTTATGTCACTCTAGCAACACACTATAAGCGAATCATGAACGTATTGCAACACCCTACAACGGGCATCCCTCATGTGTGCGCGACACGGAAGGCACCATAGGACATCACCAAAATAAAACATACAACTTAAACCAATCTAGATCATCAATCAATCCATAGGACAAAATAAATCTACTCAGAACATCATAGGATGGCAACACATCATTGGATCATAATATGTGACATAAAGCACCATGTTCAAGTAGGGGATTACAGCGGGGTGCGGGAGAGTGGACCGTGTAAAAGTGATGAGGATGGTGATGTTGATGAAGACGATCACCGCGGCGATGGTTCCCCCGATGGCACTCCGGCGCCACCAAGAGAGAGGGGGAGCGGTTCTCCCCTTTGTGCTTCCTCCTCCATGGCCTCCCTCTTAGATGGGGAAAGATTCTCCCTCTGGTCCTTGGCCTTCATGGCGTTGGGGACCCCTCCGGCTTCCTCCCCCATGGCCTCCGGTGATGTTGGCCCCCTCCGGCAGGGTGCCAGAGAGGGCCTAGATTGGTTTTTCGTGGCTACAGAGGATTGCGGCGGTGGAACTTCCGATCTCCCTTATGTTCTGGGTTTTTTATTTATAGGAGGAGTTGGCGTCCGTTTCACGCCAGGGGGCCCCACGAGGTGATCACAAGGTCGAGGGGCGCGCCCTAGGGGGCGCCCCCGGACTCCTCTTCAGTATCTTTTTCTTCCAGTATTTTTCATATTTTCCAGAAAAAATCTCCGTTAATTTTCAGCTCGTTCCGAGGACTTTTATTTCTGCACAAAAACACCACCACGGTAGTTCTGCTGAAAACAGCGTCAGTCCGGGTTAGTTCTAATCAAATCATACCAAAACCATATGGAATCGTTGTAAACATGGCATGAATACTTCATAAATAATAGATATGTCGGAGACGTATCAGCATCCCCAAGCTTAATTCCTGCTCGTCCTCGAGTAGCTAAATGATAAAAGAAATAATTTATGCAGTGTGAATGCTATTAAGTGCACTAGTTTGATTAATGAAAATTTTAAGCACTTTTTCTAGCATTATTCTTTGTCATAAGCAGTAGCTCATCTCATAAAACTTCTCATGATCAAGTAACAAGCTATCCACAAATTAAAGTATAGACCATAAACTTTCTTGAAAACTAACAAACAATGTTCCTAGTCATTAAAAATTGCAATTCATCTTATTTTCAAGAAGGGTCTATGTAAGAGCTTTGATTTTGCAAATTCCACATACTCAACTATCATATAGTCTTTCACAATTGCTAACACTCACGCGATACTTATGGATTTAAAGTTTCAATCGGCCACAGAGAAAGATAGGGGCTTATAGTTTCGCCTCCCAACCTTTTACCTCAAGGCCCAAAATACACTTTCGTGATGATACGTGTTTTCCACAGTAGGTCACGTTTTCTGTCATGCATGTACATCCATGACGATTTTATGACAGAATCAAGATAGTCATACATGTGCTATCGTAGAAGTGTTCCATGACATTACCAAAATTATCATCACGGAAGTGTCCACTTCCATGACGATAAACCGCCTGTCATAGAAGTGCTTTCGTCAAGGGTGACCGACACATGGCATCCACCATAACGGGTCGCCGTTAAGCTATCGGGTCTGGTTTTGGATCTGATAACCCGCTAACACCCACGACCAATGCCGATTTTCCACGTGTAAAATTCTCATTGGCTAGCGGAACCATGTGTCAGCTCCGCGTTGGCACATGTGTCACTCATCCAATGGGCGAGATGCACCTATGATATGTTGACACGTGGACCGGCCCAAAAGTGGCCCATAAATATTAAATGGGCCGGCCCAACTAAAGGCCCACAAGATTTAGCGGACCATAATGGGCTGGCCCAGCTAAAGGCCCATAAGATTTTGCAGACCATAATGGGTCGGCCCAGCTAAAGGCCCAACATTCTTAGTTAAGGCCCATACGGTGATGACCCACAAGTATAGGGGATCTATCGTAGTCCTTTCGATAAGTAAGAGTGTCGAACCCAACGAGGAGCAGAAGGAAATGATAAGCGGTTTTCAGCAAGGTAATCTCTGCAAGTACTGAAATAAGTGGTAACAGATAGTTTTGTGATAGGATAAATTGTAACGAGCAACAAGTAACAAAAGAAAATAAAGTGCGGCAAGGTGGCCCAATCCTTTTGTAGCAAAGGACAAGCCGGAACAAACTCTTATAATAGAAAAAGCGCTCCCGAGGACACATGGGAATATCGTCAAGCTAGTTTTCATCACGTTCATATGATTCGCGTTCGATACTTTGATAATTTGATATGTGGGTGGACCGGTGCTTGGGTGATGTTCTTACTGGAACAAGCATCCCACTTATGATTAACCTCTATTACAAGCATCCACAACTAAACAAAAGTATTAAGGTAAACCTAACCATAGCATGAAACATGTGGATCCAAATCATCCCCTTACGAAGCAATGCATAAACTAGGGTTTAAGCTTCTGTCACTCTAGCAACCCATCATCTACTTATTACTTCCCAATGCCTTCCTCTAGGCCCAAATAATGGTGAAGTGTTATGTAGTCGACGTTCACATAACACCACTAGAGGCTAGACAACATACATCTTATCAAAATACCAAACAAATACAAATTCACATGACTACTCATAGCAAGACTTCTCCCTTGTCCTCAGGAACGAACGTAATTACTCACAAAGCATATTCATGTTCATAATCAGAGGGGTAATAATATGCATATAGGATCTGAACATATGATCTTCCACCAATTAAACCAACTAACATCAACTACAAGGAGTAATCAACACTACTAGCAACCTACTAGCACCAATCCCGGACTTTGAGACAAGAATTGGATACAAGAGATGAACTAGGGTTTGGAGATGAGATGGTGCTGGTGAAGATGTTGATGGAGATTGCCCTCTCCCGATGAGAGGAGCGTTGGTGATGACGATGGTGATGATTTCCCCCTCCAGGAGGGAAGTATCCCCGGCAAAACAGCTCTGCCGGAGCTCTAGATTGGATCCGCCAAGGTTCCGCCTCGTGGCGGCGGAGTCTCGTCCCAAAAAGTTCCCTGGTATTTTTTTCTCATCGAAAGATCTCATATAGGAGAAGATGGGCATCGGAGAGCCACCAGGGGGCCCACGAGGTAGGGGGGCGCCCCCACCCTCGTGAGCAGGGTGTGGGCCCCCTGGCCTTCATCTTTGGCGTGGATTTTTCTTTATTTCTTTTAAGACATTCCGTGGAGTTTCAGGACTTTTGGAGTTGTGCAGAATAGGTCTCTAATATTTTCTCCTTTTCCAGTCCAGAATTCCAGCTGCCGGCATTCTCCCTCCTTATGTAAACCTTGTAAACTAAGAGAGAATAGCCATAAGTATTGTTACATAAAGTGAAATAACAGTCCATAATGCGATAAATATAGATATAAAAGCATGATGCAGAATGGACGTATCAACTCCCCCAAGCTTAGACCTCGCTTGTCCTCAAGCGAAAAGCCGATAACAATAAATATGTCCTCATGTTTAGAGGTAGAGGCGTCGATAAAAATAAAATACGGACATGAAGGCATCATGATTATTCTCATAACAGCAACATATATAGATTATGTCATATGATTACTTATGTTCAAGTGATGATCTATTCACAATGCAAAAGTATAAATCATAAACCTTATTGGGCTCCGACAAACTATAATCTCAGTCATTGAAGCAATTGCAATTTATCATAACATCGGAAAGAGTCTATGTCAGAGCTAAAAAGCAAGTCCACATACTCAACTATCATTTAGTCCTCCATAATTGCTAACACTCACGCAATACTTGTGGTTACAGAGTTTTAATCGGACACAGAGAAAGATAGGGGCTTATAGTTTTGCCCCACAACCTTTTACCTCAAGGGTAATGTCAACAATAATGGTTCATGCTCCCCTACATCCAATTAGATATATATATATATATCATGTTCTTTCCAACATGCTGAGCTTGCCAAAGGATAAAATGAAAAAGGAAAGGTGAAGATCACCATGACTCTTGCATAAGGTAAAAGATAATAATAAAGGATAGGCCCTTCGCAGAGGGAAGCAGAGGTTGCCATGTGCTTTTATGGTTGGATATATAAAATCTCAATGCGAAAGAACGTCGCTTTATATTGCCACTTGTGATATGAACCTTTATTATGCAGTCCGTCGCTTTTATTACTTCCACATCACAAGATAGTATAAAGCTTATTTCTCCTACACCAATCAATCATACATATTTAGAGCAATTTTTATTGCTTTGCACCGATGACAACTTACTTTAAGGATCTTACTCAATCCATAGGTAGATATGGTGGACTCTCATGGCAAAACTGGTTTAAGGGTATTTGGAAGCACAAGTAGTATTTCTACTTAGTGCTGAGAATTTGGCTAGCATGAGGGGGAAAGGCAAGCTCAACAAGTTAGAGGAACCATGACAACATACTTTATCTCAGATATAAGAAAGACATAACTCATTACGTTGTCTTCCTTGTCCAACATCAACTCTTTAGCATGTCATATTTTAATGAGTGCTCCCAATCATAAAAGATGTCAATGATAATATATCTATATGTGAAAACCTCTCTTTCCTCATTACTTCCTATTAATTGCAACAATGACCAAAGCTATGTCTGCCAACTCCCAACAACTTTTAATCATCATACTCTTTCTATGTGAAGTCACTACTCTCAATAAGATCAATATGAAATTTTTGTTTCTTTTTATTCTTTTTCTCTTTTCTTTTATTCACCCAAGATCATGGCAAAATAATCAAGCCCTTGACTCAACACTAATCTTTATTATATATAGCTCATGGATTCGATTACATAGAGGGATCATAAAGCAAAACTCAAAACTAGATCATGCCATAAACTTTATTTTACTAGATCAAGATACTACTAATAGGATCGAACTAAGAAAAACGGTAAAGATAGGAGTTGTGATTGTGATACGATACCGGGGCACCTCCCCCAAGCTTGGAAGTTGCCAAGGGGAGTGCCCATACCCATGTGATTATATCTCCTTTGTCGGTGAAGAAGGTGGTGGTGATGTTGGCTTAGTTGATGGCTTAGGCTTCTCCCTTAATTTGCGCTTGAGGACGACATTTTGATCCCTCAGATCATCAATCTCCCACTCCAGGGTTAATATCTTTTTGCATAGGTCCTACTTATTTTCCTGCAAGAGACGAAAAGGGATAAACTCGAACTTGGGTTTCTTTACCCTATCAGGGAGACTTGACTTTTTGAACTCCACGTGCATGTCCCCAGGTTGAGGTAATGGTGCTTCATCTTCATCTGAGCTCGTCTCCTCCTCCCCCTTGGGTTCATAGTCCTCTTCTTCCTCCGTGGTCCATCCATCATGTTCCACATCTCCATAGACCTTTGGATTTGCTAAGCAATCATCTACATAGCTTTCTCCTTTCGAATCCTGGGAAGACATGTTGATTTAATCTGCAAAGGGACAGCTCGAAACGAAAATAGAGGATATTTGCGTGATACGGGAGTCAAAACATTCGGGAGGTTATATAATGAATTTTTACCGACCAAAATACGTATCGTGCAAGAAAACGGAGTCCGGAAGGCACACGAGGTGCTCACGAGGTAGGGGGGCGCGCCCACCACCCTCGTGGGGCCCTCGTGTCCTTCCCGGACTGCTACTTATTTTTCTATTTTTCTAAATATTCCAAAACGAAGAAATATTGCCTTAAAAATTGTTTTGGAGTCGGTTTACTTATGGTACCACATACCTATTCTTTTTCGGAGTCTGAAATGTTCCGAAAAGTGTCCCTTATGTATTCCTCCGGGGTTACGGTTTCAATAATATTGGTTTCAACATTTATGGGATTACCTGAGATATAATGTTTAATTCTTTGACCGTTTACCACCTTCGGATTTGTGCCTTCAAAGTTGTTGATTTTTATGGCACCGGAACGATAGACCTCTTCGATAACATAGGGGCCACCCCATTTGGAGAGAAGTTTTCCTGCAAAAAATCTTAAACAAGAGTTTTATAGCAATACATAATCACCTACATTAAACTCACGCTTTTGTATCCTTTTGTCATGCCATCTTTTAACTTTTTCTTTAAACAACTTGGCATTTTCATAAGCTTGGGTTCTCCATTCATCAAGTGAGCTAATATCAAATAACCTCTTCTCACCAGCAAGTTTAAAATCATAGTTGAGCTCTTTAATAGCCCAATATGCCTTATGTTCTAGTTCGAGAGGTAAGTGACATGCTTTTCCATAAACCATTTTATACGGAGACATACCCATAGGATTTTTGTATGCAGTTCTATAAGCCCATAATGCATCATCAAGTTTCTTGGACCAATTCTTTCTAGACCTATTAACAGTCTTTTGCAAAATTAATTTGAGCTCTCTATTGCTCAACTCTACTTGACCACTAGACTGTGGGTGATAAGGAGATGCAATTCTATGATTAACATCATACTTAGCAAGCATTTTACGGAAGGCACCATGAATAAAGTGTGAACCACCATCAGTCATTAAATATCTAAGGACTCCAAACCTCGGGAAAATAACTTCTTTAAGCATTTTAATAGAGGTGTTACGATCAGCACTACTAGTTGGAATAGCTTCTACCCACTTAGTAACGTAATCAACATCAACTAAAACATGTGTGTATCCATTGGAGGCAGGAAAAGGTCCCATATAATCAAAGCCCCAAACATCAAATAGTTCAATAACAAGTGAATAATTCATAGGCATTTCTTGACGTCTACTAATATTACCAATTCTTTGACATTCATCACAAGACAAGACAAACTTACGGGCATCCTTGAAGAGAGTAGGCCAATAAAAACCAGATTGCAATACCTTATGTGCAGTTCTATCTCCAGCGTGGTGTCCTCCATAAGACTCGGAATGACACTTGCGTAGGATCTGTTCTTGTTCATGCTCAGGTACACAACGTCTAATAACACCATCTAATCCTTCCTTATAAAGATGTGGGTCATCCCAAAAGTAATGTCTTAAATCATAGAAAAACTTTTTCTTTTGCTGGTATGTGAAGCTAGGTGGTATAAACTTAGCAACAATATAATTAGCATAATCAGCATACCATGGAGTACTACGAGAAGTACTTATAACATTTAATTGTTCATCAAGAAAGTCATCATTAATAGGTAGTGGGTCATCAAGAATATTTTCTAACCTAGATAAGTTGTCTGCAACGGGGTTCTCAGCTCCCTTTCTATCAACAATATTCAAATCAAATTCTTGTAGCAAGAGAACCCATCTAACAAGTCTAGGTTTAGCATCTTTCTTTTCCATAAGATATTTAATAGCAGCATGATCAGTATGAATAGTTAATTTAGAATCAACAATATAAGATTCGAACTTATCACAAGCAAATACAACTGCTAAAAGCTCTTTTTCAGTAGTAGCATAATTTCTTTGAGCATTGTCTAGAGTCTTACTAGCATAATGAATAACATTTAATTTCTTATCAACTCTTTGCCCTAGAACAACACCTACAGCATAATCACTAGCATCACACATAATTTCAAAGGGTAAATTCCAATCAGGTGGCTGAACAATAGATGCAGAGACTAATGCTTTCTTAAGTAATTCAAATGCTTCTACACAATCATCATCAAAGACAAATGGTATATCTTTTTGCAATAAATTAGTGAGAGGCCGAGAAATTTTTGAGAAGTCCTTAATGAATCTCCTGTAAAATCCGGCATGACCAAGGAAACTTCTTATACCTTTGATGTCCTTGGGACATGGCATCTTTTCAATAGCATCAACCTTGGCTTTATCAACTTCAATACCTCTTTCAGAAACTTTGTGCCCCAAGCCAATACCTTCATTAACCATAAAGTGGCACTTTTCCCAATTCAAGACAAGATTAGTTTCTTCACATCTCTGCAAAACTCGATCAAGATTGCTCAAGCAATCATCAAAATAGGAACCATAGACGGAAAAGTCGTCCATGAAAACCTCACAAATCTTTTCGCAAAAGTCAGAGAATATAGCCATCATGCATCTTTGAAAGGTAGCAGGTGCATTACATAAACCAAAAGGCATACGTCTATAAGCAAAAGTACCAAAAGGGCATGTAAAAGTAGTCTTTGACTGATCTTTAGCCGACACAGGTATTTGAGAGAAACCAGAATAACCATCTAGAAAGCAATAGTGTGTGTGTTTGCATAATCTTTCTAGCATTTGATCAATAAAAGGTAAGGGGTAATGATCTTTCTTAGTAGCTTTATTTAATTTGAGGAAATCAATTACCATCCTATAACCTGTGATAATTCTTTGTGGAATCAATTCATCTTTATCATTAGGAACAACAATAATACCTCCCTTTTTAGGGACACAATGGACAGGACTTACCCACTCACTATCAGCAACGGGATAAATTATACCTGCCTCCAAAAGCTTGAGTATTTCTTTTCTTACCACCTCTTTCATTTTAGGATTCAGACGTCGTTGAGGATCACGAACTGGTTTGGCATCTGCTTCCAAATTTATTTTATGTTGACATAAAGTGGGACTAATGCCCTTAAGATCATCAAGAGTATATCCAATAGTAGCACGATGCTTCTTCAGAGTTTTCAATAATCTTTCTTCTTCATGCTCTGAAAGGTTAGCACTAATAATAACATGATATATCTTCTTTTCATCAAGATAAGCATATTTAAGATTATCAGTCAAAGGTTTAAGCTCAAACACGGGATCACCCTTGGGTGGAGGAGGATCCCCTAAAATTTCAACAGGCAAATTGTGTTTCAGAATAGGTTCATGTTTAAACAATACTTCATCTATTTCCCTTCTTTCATTCATGAACATATCATTTTCATGGTCTAGCAAATAGTGTTCTAAAGGATCACTAGGAGGTACGACAATAGAAGCAAGGCCAATAATTTCATCCTTACTAGGTAATTCTTCCTCACGATGTTGTTTACTAAATTTAGATAAATTAAACTCATGAACCATATCATCCAAGCCAACAGTAACAACATTCTTTGTGCAATCTATGGTAGCGTTGACAGTATTTAAGAAGGGTCTACCAAATATAATGGGACAAAAGCTATCTTGTGGGGAACCAAGAACAAGAAAATCAGCAGGATATTTAGTTTTCCCACACAAGACTTCAACATCTCTAACAATTCCCATTGCTGAAATAGTATCTCTATTGGCAAGTTTAATTGTGACATCAATATCTTCTAACTCAGCAGGTGCAATTTCATTCTTAATTTCTTCATATAAGTCAATAGGTATTACACTAGCACTAGCACCCATATCACATAAGCCATGATAACAATGATCTCCTATTTTAACAGAAATAACAGGCACGCCTATCACATGTCTATGTTTATCTTTATCACAAGGTTTAGCAATTCTAGCAGTTTCACCTTCGAACCGAATAACATGCCCATCAATATTATCAGACAAAAGATCTTTAACAATAGCAATATTAGGTTCTACTTTAACTTGCTCAGGAGGTGTACAAGTTTTAATATTGCTTTTACGAACACCAATTGAAGCTTTAGCATGATCCTTTATTCTAACAGGGAAAGGTGGTTTCTCAACAGAAGAAGTAGGAACAATAGGATCATTATAATTGACAGTCTTTTCTTCAACTTTAATAGGTGCAGCTACTTTTACTTCTATGGGGGGATGATATTTAAACCACTTCTCCTTAGGGAGATCAACATAAGTAGCAAAAGATTCACAGAAATAAGCTACTATCTCAGAGTCAAGTCCATATTTAGTGCTAAATTTACGGAAAATATCGGTGTCCATAAAAGATTTAACACAATCAAACTTAGGTGTCATACCTGACTCCTTACCTTCGTCGAGGTCCCAATCTTCAGAGTTGCGTTTAATTCTATCCAATAAATTCCATCTGAATTCAATAGTCTTCATCATAAAAGAGCCAGCACAAGAAGTATCGAGCATGTTGCGATTGTTTTCAGAAAGCCGGGCATAAAAACTTTGCATAATTATTTCTCTCTGGAGCTCATGATTGGGGCATGAATATAACATTGATTTAAGACTCCTCCAAGATTGAGCGATGCTTTCTCCTTCGCGAGGCCAGAAATTATATATATAATTGCGATCACGATGAACAAGATGCATAGGGTAATACTTTTGATGAAATTCCAACTTCAATCTTTTATAGTCCCATGATCTCATATAATCACATTGCCTATACCATACCAATGCATCTCCCTTCAAAGATAAAGGGAAGACCTTCTTCTTAGCAACATCATTGGGTATACCTGCAAGCTTAAATAATCCACAAACTTCATCCACATATATTAAGTGCTCATCAGGATGCTTTGTTCCATCTCCTGTAAAAGGGTCAGCTAGCAGTCTTTCCATCATACCCGAAGGAAATTCAAAAGGAGTTCCATTTTCAATAGGTTTAGTAGGTTGAGGAGCAACTCTTTGCTCTATTGGACGGGGTGAAGATACCCCAAACAAGCCCCTTAGAGAATTACTTTCCATAGTAACAAGTGACAGTAAATTTCAGCACACTATATAAATTTTTCCTTACCAAATTCCACCTACCAAAGGCGCTGCACTCCCCGGCAACGGTGCCAGAAAAGAGTCTTGATGACCCACAAGTATAGGGGATCTATCGTAGTCCTTTCGATAAGTAAGAGTGTCGAACCCAACGAGGAGCAGAAGGAAATGATAAGCGGTTTTCAGCAAGGTAATCTCTGCAAGTACTGAAATAAGTGGTAATAGATAGTTTTGTGATAGGATAAATTGTAACGAGCAACAAGTAACAAAATAAAATAAAGTGCAGCAAGGTGGCCCAATCCTTTTGTAGCAAAGGACAAGCCGGAACAAACTCTTATAGTAGGAAAAGCGCTCCCGAGGACACATGGGAATATCGTCAAGCTAGTTTTCATCACGTTCATATGATTTGCGTTCGATACTTTGACAATTTGATATGTGGGTGGACCGGTTCTTGGGTGCTGTTCTTAATTGAACAAGCATCCCACTTATGATTAACCTCTATTGCAAGCATCCGCAACTACAACAAAAGTATTAAGGTAAACCTAACCATAGCATGAAACATGTGGATCCAAATCAGCCCCTTACGAAGCAATGCATAAACTAGGGTTTAAGCTTCTGTCACTCTAGCAACCCATCATCTACTTATTACTTCCCAATGCCTTCCTCTAGGCCCAAATAATGGTGAAGTGTTATGTAGTCGACGTTCACATAACACCACTAGAGGCTAGACAACATACATCTTATCAAAATATCAAACGAATACCAAATTCACATGACTACTCATAGCAAGACTTCTCCCTTTTCCTCAGGAACGAACATAATTACTCACAAAGCATATTCATGTTCATAATCAGAGGGGTAATAATATGCATATAGGATCTGAACATATGATCTTCCACCAATTAAACCAACTAGCATCAACTACAAGGAGTAATCAACACTACTAGCAACCTACTAGCACCAATCCCGGACTTTGAGACAAGAATTGGATACAAGAGATGAACTAGGGTTTGGAGATGAGATGGTGCTGGTGAAGATGTTGATGGAGATTTCCCTCTCCTGATGAGAGGAGCGTTGGTGATGACGATGGTGATGATTTCCCCCTCCGGGAGGGAAGTATCCCCGGCAGAACAGCTCTGCCGGAGCTCTAGATTGGATCCGCCAAGGTTCCGCCTCGTGGCGGCGGAGTCTCGTCTCGAAAAGTTCCCTGGTATTTTTCTCATCGAAAGATCTCTTATAGGAGAAGATGGGCATCGGAGAGCCACCAGGGGCCCACGAGGTAGGGGGCGCGCCCTAGGGGGGGCGCCCCCACCCTCGTGAGCAGGGTGTTGGGCCCCTGGCCTTCATCTTTGGCATGGATTTTTCTTTATTTCTTTTAAGACATTCCGTGGAGTTTCAGGACTTTTGGAGTTGCGCAGAATAGGTCTCTAATATTTGCTCCTTTTCCAGTCCAGAATTCCAGCTGCCGGCATTCTCCCTCCTTATGTAAACCTTGTAAAATAAGAGAGAATAGACATAAGTATTGTGACATAAAGTGAAATAACAGTCCATAATGCGATAAATATAGATATAAAAGCATGATGCAGAATGGACGTATCATACGGCTAGTGTTAAATTGGCCCGTCGTCATCACCGCGACCCATGGTCACTTCTGGCCCGTTAACAGTACACTAAGTATTTGGGCTGAATTACGGACCGGTGTGTTTCTGGCCTGTTAAAGGTCCTGCTTCATTTGGGACCATTTATAGGCCATTGAAACTTTCAACCCATAAATGACCGTGAAGGATATGGGTCATATTCGTCCATGTTTATCATTCGGCCTGTTAGAGGCCCACTATAGATTTGGACCACTTTCAACCTGTTGTGACTTCCGGCCTGTTAACGTCGGACGAAATCCATGGGCCATTTGTGGCCCAATGTCACATCAGGCCTACTAACGACCCTTATAAAATGACACTAATCAAGCCCAACCTAACTTCCGGACTGTTAAAGGCCCGTGTAGTAGGTCGGCGCATTTACGGTCCGTCTGAATTTCGGCCCGTGGACGATCCGCATTGTAAATGGGCCACCATTTCGGCCTGCTAAGACCAGTGGGTTATTTGGCACAATCAGGGCCCAATCTTACTTTCGGCCTATTAAAGGCCCATGTTTTTTATGGGCTCGAGATATTTACACTTGTAAACGGCCTATTATTATCGAGGGCCCAAATTATGTTTAGGCCTGTTAAAGGGCCCACTGTGGGCACAGGCCTACCAGAAAAATATGAAAGCTTATGCTGATTTAGGCCCAGATATTTTTAGTGTCTACATGCAAATTTCGGCCCGACGAATGTTGGCATGTTGGGCTCCTACGAAGCTTTCGGCCGAATAAATTACTAAGATAAACCTACACTATACAAAAATAGCGTCGTAATTATAGGAGCCTTTGGCAGCATCATAAATGTTGTATCACAACAAAATAAATTCCAACCATACAACAAAAGGCCTGTTGGCATAAATTTTATAGTCCTTGCAGATAAAAGCACCATCAGATGTATAGAAGCATAGATCATTTGACCTGAGTGCTAATGTTTCAGGCTGTAGAATCTGACGGAGCAACATGATCTTCCCCCTTTCCCACCATTTCTCTTGAACAACGAAGCAAATGTCTGATAGTCTAGTTTGAAAACCATTCATATCTTCACGACATTTGTCAACCACTATTCTTGTTTCTGAAACAACGTCCATTAGGGATTGGACTTCTGTCTGGAGCACAGATATATCACTCTGTCTAGTCCGAAGATTTTGTTTAGTAGGCTATTTGGACGAGGTTACCTTGACAACCAACCCAGAATTGCGCAGGAAGGTGCTTTTTGCACTGTTAGTGGAGAGATACTGATGCACCGCAGCAAGAGGTGACATTATGCATGTGGTAGCCTCATCACCTTCAGGTGGTTGTGGCTGTTCTATCATTTGTTCCATAGCTTGCTGAAAGTTTAAACTTGTAGATTAGTGTACCAGATAAGTTACTAATGAGACAAAAACAAAGAAAGTAGGTTTCACGTTTATACATAACTTATTTTGGTGAACTACTGTAATACATTAGCATGTATTGTAGTGCCAACTACATAATAAAATAACTTTCAGAACATATGTCCATGTAGCATGCCTAATGTATTGTCTATTTCCTCACATTTGTTGACATCTAAGGATAAAAAGACATGGTTTAAAGTAGGATGAACATAGTATGACATCATTCATATCATGGGCAAACAGATATAAAACAAACATGTTATTGTATCATTGTGTGTGCACGTGAACATCATAACTAGATTACACATCAAGACCAAAAGAATACCCTTCATCTCTTTTAAACCATGTAAGGTGAAATGATACGTTAAGACAACTGTGTATAAAAGTGAACAGAGTAACTGACATTGGCTGCAAACCAAGCAGTTAAATGAACACATCACATTACCAATCAGTTCAAAGGCAGGAGGAGTAAGGACTTACAACATCCGCTTGAACTGGTGTGCTCATGCCCTCATCTTGCTGGTGTGGCAATCCTTGAAGATTTGCACTATGTTTGGTTCAGGTTCTTTTTGGTCCACATGGGTTTTCCTCTGTATTTGAACAAGTCAATATAGATACGATAATATGGCACAGAAAAAAGAAGGAACTAGCAGCTATTTACAAGAGCCTCGCAGTGTGCAATATAGCTACGAGATCATGTTATCTGTTGGAATTTCACTTTAGAACGGTTGGTCTTGTTCTTCAAACAGTTAGCCTAGAAGAAGATACACTTGTAAGGCACATACATAAATACAAGTTCAATATGTGGTCTGATCAAACACATATACCCTACTTGATACTTTGGATCAGACCAGTGTTTAACAAGGGTTGTCCAGTCTTCACCCGTAATATATTCCACTGGAGATGTTTGGGCGATTTCATTGTTAGCCTTGCCTTCAAAGTGAGATTTTCTAAGGTGGTACTGATACTGTCGTAGAGCAGACTGAAAAACATGAGTGCATGCTTGTTTAGTTGCATCATCTTTCGGATCCAACTTGAACCTCATTTGTTGAAAAAAGAATGTGAGTCTTATTAGGAGGAAGCTAGAAAGTATGGCACAGAGCAAGACAATATTAAAAATTGCGATGAAAAACATTACTTATGGATAAATGGTCAAGGAAGGTGTTAAACTGGGTATTGTCTTTCTCATTCCTGTACTGGATCCACGTTGGGAGGATACGTGCATGACACCTAACAACAATGGCTGCCTCTGATACTAACTTGGCTGACTCTGTAGCATCACCTGGCCTTTTTAAACCAACCTCAAAATGGATCTCCATTCTTCCTCCATTAGATTTTGTTAATCTATCAAGCATTATCCCTGATGTCTGTTTCCCCTTGCGTCGTGGTGATAGTTCAACAACGAATATGGAAAGTGTTAGTGCACATCAAACTGTGAGAGTACATATAAAGGAGCATGCAACTGCAACTTGACTCGGTCAGGTACCGTCTCGGTGTTGATGCTCATGAGGTTCATCTGATGGTGCTTCGGAAGTAGTGTTAGGTGTGAAGGCAGCTTGGGAACTAACCAGTTCCGGAGCAAACGAACGAGTAACTCGTTGAGATGCTGGTACAGTTGAAGCGAATGCTGCAGCTGGTGGAGCAGGTGATACTGTGTTTGTATATTTAGCCGGTGGACTTGGACCTTCTACTACACTATAAGTACCAGCAGAATCTCGAGGGCAGATCCTTTTCGGTTTCACCCGATGAGTAACACCATTCCCTACTATATTCTTTTCCTTGCTATTTTTTGACTTTGCCATGTCAAGCCGTACCCACAACACAAAAGAATAAAATCGCTCTTCAGAACTCATTGATGCATGATACAGACAAGCAATACTTTGATGTAAGACAACCGTATGAGGATGGAATATGTAAGAAAAACAGGACGACATGACATATTCACAGCTACGATGTGTAAACTAAGCAGAAGGATTTTCAAGAAAATAGAAGTAATGCAAGCTAGACACCATATGAACGATGCAACCAATATCACTCTACCTAGTTAAAAGTGTCTTGTCATAAGTGGCATTTCGACAAATTAGAAGCAATACAACGTAGAAATCAAGGCAGGATGCAACCACTATCAAACTGCCACATTAAAAGCGTCCAATCATGAGTGACTGATGCATGATACACAACAGCAGTACTTTGATGTAAGAACATGGTATGATTGATAGATGCAGTGTATTCTAGACACAGAAAGGCATGTCATATGCACATGTATAACGTATAAACTCAGCAGGTGCAATTTAATCAAAATAGAAGAAATACAGGCTAGACAACATATGCAACATGAAACCAATTATCACACTGTCAACTTAGAGCAAGCACCTGCGATGGTGGAGTACGGGAGATGAACTCATCATGTAGACTTGGGACTTCAACTTCATTAGCAGTAGCAGTGGCAAATCTAGAGAGTCTCTGTTTGCATCGGTCCGGAGGACCACCAACGTCCCCTAACTTACTCTTTTCCTTCCTATTTTTTGATATTGCCTTATGAAGTCAAAACCAAAAGAAGATGAATAAAATTAGCTCTGCATAACTGGTTGATGCATGATACATACGAACACTACTTTGATGTAAGGCAAGCACAGGATAGGAGGATGGAATATATAAAAAAGACAGCATTGCATATTCAGACGTACGATAGGAGGATGGAATATGTATGAAAAACAGTAAGAAGAAGGCATTTCAACAAAATTAGAAGAAATGAAAGCTAGGCACCATATGAACATGCAACCAATATCACTCTATCAGGTAAAAAGTATCTCGTCGTAAGTGTCATTTCAAGAAATTAGAAGCAGTACAAGCTAGAAGACAATGCAAGATGCAACCTACATCACACTCCCAAGTTAAATGTGTCTTATGGGTAAGTGATCGTTGCAGGTATAAGTTGTAAGCTACGCAGATGCAATTCAACAAAATCAGAAGCAATACAAACTAGACATCATACGGAACACGCAACCACATATAACAGTTCCAAGTTAGATCAAGCACCTGTGATGGTGGAGTAGGGGAGATGTGCTCATCATCTACACGTATGTTCTAGAAACAGGAACAATTGTCATATTCACAGGCATTATGTGTGAAGTAAGCAGATGCAATTCAACAAAGTTAGAAGCAATACAAGCTAGACATCATACGCAACATGCAACCACATATAATAGTGCCAAGTTAGAGCAAGCACCTGTGATGGTGGAGGAGGGGAGATGTGCTCATCATCTACACAACTACGTTGACTGTCCAGCCTTGTGTTGTCTTGCGAATCTTGTTGGTAGGATGGTGGAGTAGAATCTATAGAGACCCTTTGTTTGAGTTGCTCCGAAGGACCACCATCATCCACTGTCGGACTAATTTCCTTCAGATGTATTGATTTTGCATCCTGAAGTCAAACCGATAAGAAAAAGGAATAAAATTCGCTCTTCAGAACACATTCATGCATGATACTAACGAACACTACTCGGATGAAAGGAAAACACATGATACGAGGATGGAATATGTATAAAAAACAGGACGGCGTTACATATTCACACCTATGATGTGGTAACTAAGTAGAAGGCATTTCAACAAATTAGAAGCACTGCAAGCTAGACACCATATGAAAGGTGCAACCAATATCACTCTGCCAAGTTCAAACTGTCTGGCGTTTCAACAAATTAGAAGCAGTACATGCTAGAAATCATATGCAAGACACAACCAATATCACAGTGGCGACTTAAAGGTGCCTTATCATAAGTGACTGATGTGGGATATGCAAGAACAATAGTCTGATGTAAGAACATGGTGTGATCAGATATAATATGTTCTAGAAACAGGAACACGTGTCATATTCACATGCATTATGTGTAAAGTAAGCAGATGCAATTCAACAAAGTTAGAAGCAATACAAGCTAGACATCATATGCAACATGCAACCACATATAATAGTGCCAAGTTAGAGCAAGCACCTGTGATGGTGGAGTAGGGGAGATGTGCTCATCATCTACACAGCTACGTTGACTGTCTAGCCTTGCGTTGTCTTGTGAATCTTGTTGGGAGGATGGCGGAGTAGAATCTGTAGAGACCCTTCGTTTCAGTTTCTCGGAAGGACCACCATGATCCAATGCCTTACCAAATTACTTCCGCTTTATTGATTTTGCATTGTGAGGTCAAACCGACAAGAAATGGAATAAAATTCGCTCTTCAGAACTCATTCATGCATGATACTGACGAACACTACTCTGATGAAAGGCAAAGTCATGATACGAGGATGGAATATGTACGAAAAACTAGACGGCTTGACATATTCACACCTATGATGTGATAACTAAAAAGAAGGCACTTCAACAAATTAGAAGCACTACAAGCTAGACACCATATGAAAGGTGCAATCAATATCACTCTGCCAAGTTAAAACTGTCTCGTCATAGGTGGTGTTCATAAAACTAGGAGCACTACATGCTATAAAACATATTCAAGATGCAAACCAATATCACATTGCCAACTTAAAGGTGTCCCATCATATGTGACTGATGCAGGATACACAAGAAGAGTAGTTTCATGTAAGAACATGGTGTGATAGACAGATATAGTATGTAGCAAAAACAGGAAAGCGTGTCATATTCACACGTATCATATGTAAGCTAAGAAGATGCGGTTTACACTAATTAGGAGCAATACATTCTAGACACCATATGCAACATGCAACCAGATATCACACTGCCAAGTTAGAGCAAGCACCTTGGATGGTGGAGTAGGGGAGAAGAGACTTGGAACTTGTAATGCACTAGCAGTACAAGGAGAATCTGTGGGGATGCTCCGTTTACGTTGCTGCTGAGGACCACCATCATCGCCTTCCTTACTCTTTTTCCTTCCTCTTTTTGATTTTGCCTTGTCAAGTCAAACCCACAAGAAAGAGGAATAAAATTTGCTCTTCAGAACTCATTGATGCATGATACTGATGAACACTACTTTCATGTAAGGCAGCCGCATGATAGGAGGATGGAATATGTATGAAAAACAGGACGGCATGACATATTGACATGTATGATGTATAAAGTGTAAACTAAGCACAAGGTGTTTGAACTAGTTAGAAGCAATGCAAGCTAGAAACCATATGAAAGATCAAACCGATATCACTCTGCCAAATTAAAAGGGTGGCCTATGATGTCTACTACACAACCTTCTTCTTGTAGACGTTGTTGGGCCTCCAACTGCAGAGGTTTGTAGGACAGTAGCAAATTTCCCTCAAGTGGATGACCTAAGGTTTATCAATCTGTGGGAGGCGTAGGATGAAGATGGTCTCTCTCAAGCAACCCTGCAACCAAATAACAAAGAGTCTCTTGTGTCCCCAACACACCCAATACAATGGTAAATTGTATAGGTGCACTAGTTCGGCGAATAGATGTTGATACAAGTGCAATATGGATGGTAGATATAGGTTTTTGTAATATGAAAATATAAAAACAGCAAGGTAACTAATGATAAAAGTGAGCACGAACGGTATTGCAATGCGTTGAAACAAGGCCTAGGGTTCATACTTTCACTAGTGCAAGTTCTCTCAACAATAATAACATAATTGGATCATATAACAATCCCTCAACATGCAACAAAGAGTCACTCCAAAGTCACTAATAGCGGAGAACAAACGAAGAGATTATGGTAGGGTATGAAACCACCTCAAAGTTATTATTTCTGATCGATCTATTCAAGAGTCCGTAGTAAAATAACACGAAGCTATTCTTTACATTCAATCTATCCTAGAGTTCGTACTAGAATAACACCTTAAGACACAAATCAATCAAAACCTAATGTCACCTAGATACTCCAATGTCACCTCAAGTATCCGTGGGTATGATTATACGATATGCATCACACAATCTCAGATTCATCTATTCAACAAACACAAAGAACTTCAAAGAGTGCCCCAAAGTTTCTACCGGAGAGTCAAGATGAAAACGTGTACCAACCCCTATGCATAAGTTCACGAGGTCACGGAACTCGCAAGCTGATCACCAAAACATACATCAAGTGGATCACGTGATATCCCATTGTCACCACAGGTAAGCACATGCAAGACATACATCAAGTGTTCTCAAATCCTTAAAGACTCAATCCGATAAGATAACTTCAAAGGGAAAACTCAATCCATCACAAGAGAGTAGAGGGGGAGAAACATCATAAGATCCAACTATAATAGCAAAGCTCGCGATACATCAAGATCGAGCCAAATCAAGAACATGAGAGAGAGAGGTCAAACACATAGCTACTGGTACATACCCTCAGCCCCGAGGGTGAACTACTCCCTCCTTGTCATGGAGAGCACTGGGATGATGAAGATGGCCACCGGAGAGGGATTCCCCCCCTCCGGCAGGGTGCCGGAACTGGTCTAGATTACTTTTCGGTGGCTACAGAGGCTTGTGGTGGCAGAACTCCCGATCTAGGTTATTTTCTGGAGGTTTCTGTATTTATAGGAATTTTTGGCGTCGACCTCACATCAGGGGGGGTCTCCAAGTCGTCCACGAGGGTGGAGAGCACGCCCTACTCACCCCGGGCATAAAAACCAAAGTCCGAACCCAAAAAGACCGAGACCGAACCCGAAATGACCGAACTAAATAAGACCGAATAAAAAATGGTCTGCACTACTGTATGACAGAACTAGTTACCGTCTGATCGGTCATCTGATGTTGTGGACCGAATAGCCCGTATAGGCTGAATTTAGAAAAGCCCATACGTAGGAGTAGTACATACAGGCTACAACCCATCTGGCCAGCCCAAGGTCACAAGCAAGATAACACACAAACACACCTCGTCCTCACCTCACGATGCAATCGATTCACAGAACCTAGCCGCCCGCTTTGCCCAATTCCTCTTTTCTCTCCCACCATGAACCCTAGCCGCCGTCCCTCGCTGTGGCGCGATGCCGTGAGCCATCATCCGTGACTGAGGAGCGCCTCACGCCTCTGACCGATGAGCGACGAGGACCGGCGCCCCGAGCTGCTGCCCTGACCAGTGACGACGAGCCGACCACCATCCGCGACCACCGTGCCCCTTGCGTCACGCCGCCAAGCCCAACCCTCTTTCGTCGCTCCACTGCCAGTGACGGGGACATCCCCCGGCGGTGCTCCATCTCCTGGCTGCTGAAGTTCGTCACCACCTCTCGTCCTCTTCGAGGTTGTTGTCAGTCGCCGCCTGCTATTCTTCCAGTGTTGTACCTTGCAGCTGAATCCTGAAGGTGAGCAAGATACTTCATCTCTCTATGTGCATATGTGATGTCTAGATTGTTATTCTTTTATCTGAATCAATTATATTGTTCAAGTTCTGTGATATTCAAATTAAGGTAGATATAGTGGCTTGCCTTTTTTGGCTTGTATATATTCATGACATATTCATGCCATGCTACTTTATGTACTAACTAGGCTATAAGTAGTATCTTTTTGTTAGTTTGTATGTTCTTGTGTACCATTAGATGAAGAAATGGTTCAGTAAGGAGTAACCTGTTTTTTTGTAGATGCTTTCTATACCGGAATCTGAACATGATGAGGGACTGAAGGACAAAGATGATGCATTTATGAGTGTAGATGCAGAGGCAGATGCAGAGGTAGATGCAGAAGCAGCGGCTACAGAAGCAGGAGACGAATCATTCTTACGTAGCATCATTGAAGATGAAGATGCCGAAGCAAAAGTTGGTGAAGGTGCAATCCAGAAGCTGCTCAAGATGACAAGCCAAAAGGACGGAAGCAAATGGCGTCAAGATCACAAATCTGGGAGCATTTTACCAAAGTTTTTGATGACAAGGGGTTAGTAAAGGAAGGAAAATGCAAGTATTGTGACCGACCAATTCAAGCTACTACATCAATCAATGGGACAACAACAATGCGCAGGCACTTTGGTACATGCAAGCGCAATCCGAATAAGAAAATGGATCCAAACCAGACCACTTTGCAAGCAAATCTAGGAGATGGCATCAATACTTGGAGATATGATGCAGAAAAAGTTAGGAAGGCATTTGCTGTGATGGTCATAGAGGATGAACTGCCTTTTGCATTTGGCGAGAAATCTGGATTTAGAAAGTTCATTTCAGTCGCTTGCCCCCGCTTTAGTCCACCGTCAAGAAGAACTTGTACCAGGGACACTGTCAAAATATATCTAGATGAGAAATCCAAGTTGAAAAAGTTTTTCAAAGAGAATTGTGGAACTGTGTGTGTAACCACTGATTGTTGGACTTCTCAGCAGCAAGATGGCTATATGGTAGTGAATGCACACTTCATTGATGAAGGTTGGAAGTATCATAAGAAGATTATTAATTTCATTATGGTGAAGGGCCACAAAGGGAAGGATCTTGGGAAGAACTTGCAGAGATGTTTGATGGAATGGGGGCTAGAGAGAGTTATGATAGTCACCGTGGATAATGCAAGCAATAATGATGGCTGCATTGTTCACTTGAGAAAGTGCATGGTTGAGGCCAAAACTAGCATAGCTGCTTGAAAGTTTTTGCATATGAGATGTGCGACACATATTGTCAACCTTATTGTACAAGATGGCCTAAAAGAAGTTGAACTTTCAATCAAACGTGTCCGAGCTGCTGTGTGATACATCAAGAATGGGACTTCTCGGTTGGTAAAATTCAAAGAGCTAGCATTGGAAGAAAAAGTTAAGAGCAAGGCATTCTTGAACCTAGATGTATGCACTCGGTGGAACTCAACTTACGTAATGTTGAAGGCTGCAATCACCTACACGAAGGTGTTTACAAGGTACTATGAGGATGACCCATTGTATGCGTTGGACTTGTCTGAAGAAAAAGGAGGATTTGGGTATCCAGATGAGATGGATTGGGAAAATGCTAGGAAAATGGCTACCTTTCTTGGTCATTTTTATGATCTTACTGTTCGCGTGTCATCCTCACTTCATGTCACTTCCAACAACTTTCTTTTCGAGGTTGGCAATATACACATATTGTTTCAAAATTGGATGAGCAGTACAGATCCTTTGCAAAAAGCTATGGCAGAGAGGATGAAATAAAAGTTTGACAAATACTGGGGGTCTTGGCATGAGAATGAAAAGGTGAAGGAGAAGGGTCCTATTGTAAATGAAAGAGGGAAAGGGAAGAAGAAGGAGAAGGAGGAGAAGGAGAAGGAAAATCTCAACTTGCTCATTTTTATTGCTGCAGCTCTTGATCCAAGGTATAAGCTTTCTGATTTCACTAGGCTCACTACTTTGGAAATGTTTGGTGTTGAGTCTGGAGAGAAGGTGTGGTATGCTGTCAACAAATGTGTTCGCGAGTTGTTTGAAGAATACCGAGTAAGATTGACTACACCAGAACCAACAACACCAACCATTAGCCAAGTAACAATAGGAGGAGGAGCAAGTATGATGAAGGAACTAATTGCAAGTAGGTTGAGGCAAAATAATAGTGGAGGAAGTGCAAGTAGTGCTTGAAAAATACCTTGCCGAAGACTCTGAAAACCCTGACAAAAAAATTGACATCCTAGGATGGTGGAAAGAGAATTCATCTAGGTTTCCAATCTTGGAAAATATGGCTCGTGATATTCTTGCTATCCCCATTACAACTGTGGCTTCCGAGTCTGCCTTTAGCACAAGTGGACACATACTTGATGACTTTAGGACATCTCTAACTCCGTTTATGGTGCAAGCTTTAGTTTGTACACAAGATTGGCTGAGAAGGTCAACAGATCCGGTCGACATCAAGGAGAACTTGGAAGAATTAGAAGTGCTAGAAAAAGGTAAAACAATCAGCCAACTTGTCAATACATTTGTTTTTTATTGTAGAGATATTAATATGCATGACATGCATCAGTACCAAACCAATGTATGGAGAACTTTATATGCATGACTTGACAAACTTCTTCATTGACTAGACCTAGCTAGTAGATCTCAACAAAAGCACATTGCATTTGTCACTATCAGTATATCACCATAGCTAGCAGATTATGAAGTTTGATTGAATACTTGACTTGTTGTAGAGTTGATTGAAGAATTTGGTGACAAGGTGAAGGGAAAGCGCAAGTTCAATGGTGTTGTTGTTGCCTCTTCCATGGCCAAGTCAAACAAGTGTGCTAGTCGACCAACAAAGTGACATCCACGTCTACTCATGACTGAACTAAAATCATGTTGAATGTATGCTGTTTTAGTTATCATCTTTTGATTTTGATTTGTGACTCGTGACTTGAGAATTGAGAACTGAGAGTGAGAGTGTGAGACCTTAATGTTTGTTGTTTGCTGCTGAATTGAAAGCATGTACTAAACTTGATTTGTTTCATGTCAAGTTCTATGTTGTCAAGTACTAAGTGGTGATGGTGTTTGCTGCTTGTCGACTCCATGGGCTGATCCACTGATGTTACTTGATCTTCTTACTTACTGGTGTCAAATATAAATGAGTATGCATGCGTGAATCTTGTTGCTGGTGAAGTGGTGATTATATATAGTGCTAATTTTCTATTTAAAGATTTTCATATGGTGTACTGTATTCCATCCAGATTGCATACAAGTGTTACTTGTTTGAAATTTTCTTATGTACACGTGCGCCAGTATACAGACATATGTTATCTTCGTACACACAACTTTGTGCACACATGTACCTCTATACTCTATGTAGTTTGTATACAATTGGTACTGGAAGTAACATAAATCTGGGTTCTAGCAATTAATTTGGTATGTTTGGTCAGGACCGAAGACCGGATAGTAAAGACCGAATAGTGAATAACCGAAAAGACCGAAATTATATCGGTCTTCAATTGTGGGAGACCGAAATTTTGAAAGACCGAAAAGACCGGACCAAACAAACCAAAAAGACCGAACGCCCGGGGCTACGCCCTACCCCTTGGGCTCGCCCTCCTATCTCATGGACAGCTCAGGACTCTTCTCGCCCAACTATTTTACTCCGGGGCTTCTTTTGGTCCATAAAAAATCATCAAAAATTGGCACGTCAATTGGACTCCATTTGGTATTCCTTTTCTGTAAAACTCAAAAACAAGGAAAAAATAGAAACTGGCACTGGGCTCTAGGTTAATAGGTTAGTCCCAAAAATCATATAAAATACCATATAAATGCATATAAAGCATCCTAGATGGATAATATAATAGCATGGAACAATAAAAAATTATAGATACGTTGGAGACGTATCAAGCATCGCCAAGCTTAATTCCTTCTCGTCCTCGAGTAGGTAAATGATAAAAACAGATTTTTTGATGTGGAATGCTACCTAACATAATTTTCAATGTAATTTTATTTATTGTGGCATGAATGTTCACATCTGAAAGATTCAAGAGAAAAGTTTAATATTGACAAAAAAATAATAATACTTCAAGCATACTAACCAAGCAATTATGTCTTCTCAAAATAACATGGCCAAAGAAAGTTATCCCTACAAAATCATATAGTCTGGCTATGCTCTATCTTCATCACACAAAAAATTTCAATCATGCACAACCCCGATGGCAAGCCAAGCAATTGTTTCATACTTCTGATATTCTCAAACATTTTCAATCTTTATGCAATACATGAGCATGAGCCATGGACATAACACTATAGGTGGAATAGAATGGTGGTTGTGGAAAAGACAAAAAGGAGAAGATAGTCTCACATCAACTAGGAATATCAACGGGCTATGGGGATGCCCATCAATAGATATCAATGTGAGTGGGTAGGGATTGCCATGCAATGGATGCACTAGAGCTATAAGTGTATGAAATCTCAAAAAGAAACTAAGTGGGTGTGCATCCAACTCGCTTGCTCACAAAGACCTAGGCATTTTGAGGAAGCCCATCATTGGAATATACAAGCCAAGGTCTATAATGAAAGGTTCCCACCAGTATATGAAAGTGACAATATAGGATACTCTCTATCATGAAGATCATGGTGCTACTTTGAATCACAAGTGTGGTAAAAGGATAGTAGCATTGCCCCTTCTCTCTTTTTCTCTCATTTTTTTGGCCTTCTCTTTTTTATGGCCTCTTTTTTCTCTTTTTATTTATTTTTCGTCCAGAGTCTCATGCCGACTTATGGGGGAATCATAGTCTCCATCATCCTTTCCTCACTGGGACAATGCTCTAATAATGATGATCATCACACTTTTATTTACTTACAACTCAAAAATTACAATTCGATACTTAGAACACAATATGACTCTATGTGAATGCCTCCGGCGGTGTACCGGGATGTGCAATGAATCAAGAGTGGCATGTATGAAAGAATTATGAACGATGCCTTTGCCACAAATACGATGTCAACTACATGATCATGCAAAGCAATATGACAAAGATGGAGCATGTCATAATAAACGGAACGGTGGAAAGTTGCATGGTAATATATCTCGGAATGGCTATGGAAATGCTATAATAGGTAGGTATGGTGGTTGTTTTGAGGAAGGTAATTGTGGGTGTATGGTACCGGTGAAAGTTGCGCGGCACAAGAGAGGCTAGCAATGGTGGAAGGGTGAGAGTGCGTATAATCCATGGACTCAACATTAGTCATAAAGAACTCACATACTTATTGCAAAAATCTATTAGTTATCTAAACAAAGTACTACGCGCATGCTCCCAGGGGGATAGATTGGTAGGAAAAGACCATCACTTAAGGAAGACAATCAAAAAATAAATCATGCTCCGACGTCATCACATAATGGTTCACCATACGTGCATGCTACGGGAATCACAAACTTTAACACAAGTATCTCTCAAATTCACAACTACTCAACTAGCATGACTCTATCACCATCTTTGTATCTCAAAACAATCATCAAGTATCAAACTTCTCATAGTATTCAATGCATTCTATATGAAAGTTTTTATTATACCCATCTTGAATGCCCATCATAGTAGGACTAATTTTATAACCCAAGCAAATTACCATGCTGTTCTAAAGACTCTCAAAATAATATAAGTGAAGCATGAGAGTTCATCTATTTATTCAAAATAAAACCACTGTCATGCTCTAAAAAGATATAAGTGAAGTACTAGAGCAAACAACAAACTACTCCGAAAGATATAAGTGAAGATCAATGAGTAGTTGAATAATTATGTAACTATGTGAAGACTCTCTAACATTTAATAATTTCAGCTCTTGGTATATTATTCAAACAGCAAGCAAAACAAAATAAAATAAAATGACGCTCCAAGCAAAACACATATCATGTGGTGAATAAAAATATAGCTCCAAGTAAAGTTACCGATGAACGAAGACGAAAGAGGGGGCTATCCGGGGCATCCCCAAGCTTAGGCTCTTGGTTGTCCTTGAATATTACCTTGGGGTGCCTTGGACATCCCCAAGCTTAGGTTCTTGCCACTCCTTGTTCCATAGTCCATCGAATCTTTACCCAAAACTTGAAAACTTCACAACACAAAACTTAACAGAAAACTCGTAAGCTTCGTTAGTATAAAAAAATAAATCACCACTTAGGTACTATTGTGAACTCATTCTAAATTCATATTGGTGTAATATCTACTATATTCCAACTTATCTATGGTTCATACCCTTCGATACTACTCATAGATTCATCAAAATAAGCAAACAACACATAGAAAACAAAACCTGTCAAAAACAGAACAGTCTGTAGCAATCTGTAGGTTTCGAATACTTATGTCACTCAAAAAATTCTTAAATAAACTGGTGGACCTGAGGAATTTATCTATTAATTATCTGCAAAAATAATCAACCTAACGCACTCTCCAGTAAAAAATGGCAGCTAATCTCGTGAGTGCAAAAGTTTATGTTTTTTACAGCAAGATCGCAAAGACTTCACCCAAGTCTTCCCAAAGGTTCTACTTGGAACAAACACTAATTAAAACATAAAAACACATCTAAACAGAGGCTAGATGAATTATTTATTACTAAACAGGAGCAAAAAGCAAAGAAAATAAAATAAAATTGGGTTGCCTCCCAACAAGCGCTATCGTTTAACGCCCCTAGCTAGGCATGATGATTTCAATGATGCTCACATAAAAGATAAGAATTGAAACATAAAGAGAGCATAGTGAAGAATATGAATAGCACATTTATGTCTAACCCTCTTCCTATGCATAGGGATTTTGTGATTAAACAACTTATGGGAACAATAATCAACTAGCATAGGAAGGCAAAACAAGCATAACTTTAAAACCTTAAGCACATAGAGAGGAAACTTGATATTACTGCAATTCCTACAAGCATATATTCCTCCCTCATAATAATTACATGTAGGATCATAAGCAAATTCAACAATATAGCTATCACAAAACATATTCTTAACATGATCCACATGTATGCAAAGTTGACACTTTTCCAAAATAGTGGGATTAACATTAACTAAAGTCACGACCTCTCCAAACCCACTTTCATAATTATCACAATAAGATTCAATACCCTCCAAAATAGTGGGATCATTACTTCCTAAAGTTGACACTCTTCCAAACCCACTTTCATCAATATAATCATCATAAATAGGAGGCATTCTATCATCAAAATAAATTTGCTCATCAAAACTTGGGGGAGAAAAATATCATCTTCATCAAACATAGCATCCCCAAGCTTGTAGCTTTGCATATCATTAGCATCATGGATATCCAAAGAATTCCTACTAACAACATTGCAATCATGCTCATCATCTGAAGATTTAGTGCCAAACATTTTTATACATTCTTCTTCTAACACTTTGGCACAATTATCGGAATCCTTATTTTCACGAAAGACTTTAAAAAGATGAAGTATATGAGGCAACCTTAATTCCAATTTTTTGTAGTTTTCTTTTATAGACTAAACTAGTTATAAAACAAGAAACTAAAATATTCAATTGCAAGATCTAAATATATACCTTCAAGCGCTAACCTCCCCGGCAACGGCGCCAGAAAAGATCTTGATGTCTACTACACAACCTTCTTCTTGTAGACGTTGTTGGGTTTCCAAGTGCAGAGGTTTGTAGGACAGTTGCAAATTTCCCTCAAGTGGATGACCTAAGGTTTATCAATCCGTGGGAGGCGTAGGATGAAGATGGTCTCTCTCAAGCAACCTTGCAACCAAATAACAAAGAGTCTCGTGTGTCCCCAACACACCCAATACAATGGTAAATTGTATAGGTGCACTAGTTCGGCGAAGAGATGTTGATACAAGTGCAATATGGATGGTAGATATAGGTTTTTGTAATCTCAAAATATAAAAACAGCAAGGTAACTAATGATAAAGTGAGCACAAACGGTATTGCAATGCGTTGAAATAAGGCCTAGGGTTCATACTTTCACTAGTGCAAGTTCTCTCAACAATAATAACATAATTGGATCATATAACAATCCCTCAACATGCAACAAAGATTCACTCCAAAGTCACTAATAGCGGAGAACAAACAAACAGATTATGGTAGGGTATGAAACCACCTCAAAGTTATTCTTTCTGATCGATCTATTCAAGAGTCCGTAGTGAAATAACATGAAGCTATTCTTTCCGTTCAATCTATCCTAGAGTTTGTACTAGAATAACACCTTAAGACACAAATCAACCAAAACCCTAATGTCACCTAGATACTCCAATGTCACCTCAAGTATCCGTGGGTATGATTATACGATATGCATCACACAATCTCAGATTCATCTATTCAACCAACACAAAGAACTTCAAAGAGTGCCCCAAAGTTTCTATCAGAGAGTCAAGACGAAAACGTGTGCCAACCCCTATGCATAAGTTCACGAGGTCACGGAACTCGCAAGTTTATCACCAAAACATACATCAAGTGGATCACGTGATATCCCATTGCCACCACAGATAAGCACATGCAAGACATACATTAAGTGTTCTCAAATCCTTAAAGACTCAATCCGATAAGATAACTTCAAAGGGAGAACTCAATCCATCACAAGAGAGTAGAGGGGGAGAAACATCATAAGATCCAACTATAATAGCAAAGCTCGCGATACATCAAGATCGTGCCAAATCAAGAACATGAGAGAGAGAGATCAAACACATAGCTACTGGTACATACCCTCAGCCCCGAGGGTGAACTACTCCCTCCTCGTCATGGAGAGTGCCGGGATGATGAAGATGACCACCGGAGAGGGATTCCCCCCCCTCTGGTAGGGTGCCGAAACAGGTCTAGATTGGTTTTCGGTGGCTACAGAGGCTTGCGGCGGCGGAACTCCCGATCTAGGTTATTTTCTGGAGGTTTCTGTATTTATAGGAATTTTTGGCGTCGGTCTCACGTCAGGGGGGGTCTCCGAGTCATCCACGAGGGTGGAGGGCGCGCCCTACCCCCTGGGCTCTCCCTCCTATCTCATGGACGGCTTGGGAATCTTCTGGCCCAACTATTTTACTCCGGGGGCTTCTTTTGGTCCATAAAAAATCATCAAAAATTGGCACGTCAATTGGACTCCGTTTGGTATTCCTTTTCTGTAAAACTCAAAAACAAGGAAAAAACAGAAACTGGCACCGAGCTCTAGGTTAATAGGTTAGTCCCAAAAATCATATAAAATAGCATATAAATGCATATAAAACATCCTAGATGGATAATATAATAGCATGGAACAATCAAAAATTATAGATACGTTGGAGACGTATCAGCCTAAGTTAAAGCAAGCACCTGGGATGGTTGTGTGTGGCAATTGAGATCATCAACTACAAAGCTATGTTTACTGTCTCCATTTGCTAGCACTGCACCCTTTAGAGCGCTGAAACGCTTAGTGCTTATCTTTGAATTACACTGGAGCGACTTCTATCTTTTCTTTTTTGTATTCATCAACATTGCGTCAGAGTGTGAAATACCCATGCATAAAAAACAATAATGTGAGTATGGGTGAAGTGTGTGCACAAGAAGTACAGTGTAAAGGTAGCAGATAGCAGGTCGGTGAGAAATAAATGACGAGAGACATATGATAGCTCTACAACATGCATGGCACACGAAATTACTAGATTCTAGGATTTTGAATATGAGCACAAGGATGGATGGGAAATGCAGATGCTCCTCCAGCACAGCACAAGGTGTGGTCCTATGAAAATAACAGTCGACTGGAAAAATAGGCCAGTCCATTTTTTCTGCACCGTCCGATGTACAAAGAACGGGCAGATCGCCTTCATCTACCTCCTGCCTGTTAGTGTTACGATCTTCCTCGAAATGCCAGCGACCACCGGCCCAGTCCCCTGCCTCTGCCCTCTCCTTGACCTCACCGCACCGCCATGCTTGGCATCGCCCCCGGCCATCCCTTCAAGCCCCGCCGACCTCCAGATCAGGCGCAAGCAGCTCCTGCGCCCCACACCCCTATGATAGACACCGATGCGCCGCTCACTACTGCAGGATGCTGCTAACGCGACACTACGATCAGAGACCCTTCGACGAAACTGTGTGCGATGCCATAATCACAAACGGTGGTGTAAAAAACCGTCAAAAAGGTGCAAAACATTTGCGATGGAGGATGCATCAAACACAGTTCAGATTTTAGTTGCGTGTGCGATGCAGGGCATACGGTTGAGCTCAATTAACTGTTTGTGATGAGGAGGAACAAAAGAAACGGGCAGCCAGATGAAGGTGTGTGCGATGTACAACATACGGTTCACTTGGATGAACTGTTTGTGATTAGGCAACACAATGGAAACGGTCAACCAGATCAAAGGTGTGTGCGATATACAGCATGCGGTTCACTCGGATGAACTGTTTGCGTTGAGACATGAGAACAGAAACGGTTCAAATGAACAAGATGTGTGTGATACGCGGCAAACAGGTTTGTAATCAGAAATGTGTGTGAATACCTATAATAACACAGACGGTTGCTGCTAATAAGATGTGTGTGTTGTGCGATGGGATTGCATATAGAACAACAATACACACACACACACACTTATAAGGACATGCTTGCATAACCAAATTAAACATCCACTTACATAGGTGGCTACTACAACCATGTCATTTGCACACACCAAAGTAAGCTATTACATGCATAATTACATAGGTGGCTATTACACACATGACATTTCCACACACCAATAAAGTAAACTATATATTACATGCATGATTAACTAGCATAAACGATCATCTGATCATCATCTACTTCTTGTGACGCTTGCTCTGCTTGTGGCTCGATCCAGACTCGTCGATTTGGGTAACGAGGCACTTCCTCATGTCAACGATCCGCCTATGCATCTCGTAGCGTGTGTACACGCTCTTGGCCGTGAACCTGAGGTGAGGTTCATCCAGTTGCCGCATCCAGGCCCTGTGCCAGGATAGGGGGCTTGTTCTCTGGGCATCCTGCTTCATCTTTTCGTAGTAGGGGTCGATGATGGCCAAGGCGAGTTCTACCAGGGAGTCCTTCATGCTGCCCCAGACCCTGTAGTGGTCATGAATTTCGACAAGGTTCTTGCAGGCCAAGCCCGTAACACTGAGCGCATTTACATCGTCTTTGGTTTCCACCATGGCGAACTTGTAGTCGGTGCTGTTGACAAACCTGTTGAAATGGTCGCAAGGCTCTATGGCCATGCAGTAGTGGTAGATGAGGACATGATGGCGCACACACAACTGGGCACCGACAACCTTCTGATCTATGCTGGGACGATCGGCGGTGTACTGGAGGTCGATGCCGACCACCTTGTACTTGTTTCCAGCAAGCAACTACTCAACGTTGTTGATGTAGTCGTCCACCATGGTTGGGGTCGATGGTGTACACCACCGAGAGATCCGTCTCCCTCGCATGGGTCTCCACTCTATGCTTGCCAAACTCCATTGGAGCGCCGCTGGACATCCCCTCTCATGTGTCGCCGTGGGTGTGCTTGTTGTTGTGGGGCGCGATCGAAAGGTTGAAGAGACTAAGGTTATAATGGCCGCGGGAATTAAAGGGGAAGCCGGACGGCCAGGAATATCGGCAGGCCCTGATGGCAGTTCTAATTTGCAACGCGTAACTCCATCGTGCCGCACGTAATTGCATCGCGTGGCAACGCGCACGACGCAACCGCATGCATATGGGCCCCCCGATGTGATCGTGCGCACGCCCGACCACTGGCAAAGCTTGCACGGAGGGACGTGAGCAGAGCACTCCGCGGTTGCCTCAACAGCGAGCAACCATATATATATATGCATATAGAAGTTGAACGCGCAAGAAAAAGCTGTCCACAAGCCGAGCGCGTCGACGGACGCGAGCAGAGCGCGCCGCAGCGCCTAACGGCGAGCACAGCGCGCTCGGCGCCTAACGGCGAGCAGAGCGTGCCGAGGGATGCGAGCAGAGGATGGCACAGTGATACGTGGCAAATAAGACGAACTGTGCGAGTGATGTCGGAGACATCAAGCACGAATCAGAATAGAGTTGCGTGTGCTATACGTGGCATACAGTTGATCCATCAGAGCTGTTTGTGATGGAATAAGCCATGTGTGTTGCGGGCAAACGCTTGCTGGTATATAACCTTAAATTTAACCAAAAAAGTGTTAATGCATGTTACAAAAATTGTATAGCTGGAAACTATGTTCAAATACGACTCCAACGATATAATCTTTGGCGACATGCATTCGTATTTTATTAGTTAAATCCTACTTATAAACCAGGACGGGGGTATAGTAGGTAATTAAATCGCAAACATTTTTTTATTAACTGTATGTGTACGTGTCCTCTCGTCCTCCTCTCGCACGTCTTGTCACCCCGCTGCCGCAGACGGCTTACAACGCAAGCTTGCGCAACGCGCGGGGGCGTTCTTTTGGACAAACGGTGGCGCCAATGAATCGTCGGTGAGCCCGTTCCCACGCAACCTCGCAAGTTCCCGCGCAAGCTTCCCACCCGACTCGGTGAAATCCCCCAAAATCCCAATGCTTACTGGCCTGCTATAAAAACCCTCACGGTCGGCGAGTCCTGCCTCGCATTTTCCCCTCCCTCCCTGTAGCTTATCTCGTCTGCTTCTCCCACAATCGCCAATGGCACTGGTCCGTCGTTGTCGCTTAGCCACTCCGCCTTCATCAAAGGACAGCTCCAACTGGGAGGCTACATCACGGTGGCGGTGCAGTCCCCACCGTAGTGTAGTGCGCGTGGCGTCCTTGTTGGGTGTGCGCGGAACACCCACCACACGCTTCGCCGCCGCTTCCCGTTGGCAGTTGTTGTCGGCCGCCATTGCCGGCACACCACCGTCGAAAGGCAGGGCCATCTCCCGCTCCGCCGCCACAGCCCGAAGGCGGGAGGTGGCCGTCGTGGCCGCCACCCCACTGCCGGCTATCGTGGCCATCACCCACTCCGCCATCGTGGCCCGAAGGCGGGAGGTGGTGGTCCTGGCCGCCATCCCATCATCGGCCGTCATGGCCGCCAACCCACCGTTGATCGTCGGGATTATCACCCGCTCCGCCGCCGCGGCCCGAAGGCGGGAGGCGGAGGTGGAGGCCCGCACGTGCGTCAACGACCTTGCGCGCTACATCAAGTTCCTGCAGGAGTAGGAGGAGTGCCTCGTCGAGCATGCAAAGAGCCTTACCGCAGCCGTGGACGCATCACACGCCGACGCAGAGGCGAGGAATGAGGAGATCTACGAGCAATCCTGCCACTTCGAGAGGGATCGTCTGGAGCGGCAGTGGGCGTTCGAGCTGGTGAGCATCGCTGAACGTGCAGCAACGGCAGGCACCGTATTGCATTTGTCCAGCTCGTCGATAGGCTCCTCCTCCTCTGCCTCTTATTGAGAGGGTGAGCGTGCTCGGCAGAGGAGAGGCTGCCAGAAGTAGCACAAAGCCCCTCTGTGGTAGTAGTAGTATTTAGGGGCTATTTTGTTCAGCTCATTTGACTATAGATGTGTGGTCGAACTGTACAACGTACTTAAAATTAGCTAGTATATATAGTTGAACTGGCTATTTCAGTACGTGGTTGGCAACAATTGGGGAGAAGTTTTGTCGGTTCAGCTGTCGAGTTGAACTGTTTGTATAAATTAAGAATGACTGCTTAATCTATGAATGAAATCTATGCTTAATTACTAAACTTTAGTTGCAAAAATTAGATAGTGCTAATGATTTCTAGCTGCATATTTTGACAAATCGTAGTGTTACAAGGATTGACAAATGGCAACGTTACTAGATGAACAAATGTAAATCTTTTCAGTTTGACAAATGGCAACATACCCAATATGACAGATGCAAATCTTACCAAATTGTTTGTACGTGGTTGCACACGGGTCATCCAAAACAACCGTTTGCATTGAACGGATGCACAAATCATGCGCTGCTCTCACTTTGCATACAGGTGTTCTATCTAAAATGTTTGTGATCAAGAGCTGCAGAAATCCTGCTCGATACATTTTCTCTTGGCTTCCTGGGAACACTACAAAAAAAGACACATCCGTGACATTTTGGCCGAACGAATTTTTTTTCTGTCATACATATGACACTTCTATGACGATAATTGTCACAAAACCCGGTATCATCATAGATGTGGTGGGCTCCTACTTCTATGACAAAAAATCATGACAGAAAATGGGCTTTTCATCCTGGGCGGGCCGGAGAAGCAGATGCATGACATTCTTTGGGCCGTCCATGACGGAAAAAACCATGGTAGAAGCGAGGGGGAGGAAAATTTCGGGGAGTTCCCGGTTACGGTGGGAGGTCGGGGGCCGAGCAATGCGCGTTTCTCTCGTACACGTACGCGCGTGTGTGCGAGGCGTTGGCTCTAACTGAACCCGAGTGAGGCGTTGGGCTCTAACTGAACCCGAGCGATTGCACTGCAGGCTACGCGTTACTGAACCCGAGCGATCGATCGATGGCTGTTAACTGAACCCGATCGAGCGATTCCTTCGCTACTGCTGCTAACTAAAGTCGATCGATGCTGCCTCTGGATGAACAGTGAGCGTTGGGGGGGGGGGGGGGGATGAAAAATTCCCTGTGGGGGTGGATGAACAGGACCCCGTGTTGTTGCCTCTGGATGAACAGGACCCCGATCGATCAGGCCGGTTGGGGCTGGATGAACAGGACCCTGTGGAGGGCTGGATGAACAGGACCACCCCGTGGAGGGCAGGATGAACAGTAGACGGTGGAGGGCAGGATGAACAGTAGCCCGTGGAGGGGTGGTTGAACAGGAGCCCGTGGAGAGGGCTGGTTGAACAGTAGCCAGTGGAGTAGCGCGCGGTGGAGGCTGGATGAACAGGAGCCCGTGGATGAACAGTCGCAGGTGGAGGCTGGAGGAGGTCGACGATGGATGAACAGTAGCTCGTGGAGGCTGGAGGGGGTCGACGGTGGAGATGAACAGTATCTCGTGGAGTCCCGTTTTGCGGTACGCCACACCCCTCCCGATGAACAGGACCCCCGTTTCGACCGTAGCACTCCAACACAAGTCCGTTTCGTCCGTTTTGCGGTACGCCACACCCCTCCCGATCAACAGGACCCCCGTTTTGACCGTAGGAGGTCCGTTTCCTCCATTTTGCGGTACGCCAGACCCCTCCCGATGAACAGGATCCTGTTTCGAACGTGGCCGGTCGAACACAAGGCCGTTTCCTCCGTTTGCGGTACGCCAGGCCTCGTTTCCATCGCCTGTTCCGTCCAAGCCCTCCCGATGAACACGACCACGCATTCCGTCCCGACCCAGCCGGTTGGCTCCCACACGTTCCGCTGCCTCCCGATGAACACGACGCATTCCGTTGCCTCCCCATGAACACGATGCATTCCGTTGCCTCCCCATGAACACGACGACGGCGCTGTTTCTCCGTTCCGACCCAGCCATGTCAATGAGCCCTGGCCGTACGTATGCGTGAGTAAGCGTTCGAGACCCCGCCCGTATGTACACATACGTGGCCGTATTTTCTTTCTTGCACCCTGGCCGCCTCTACTACGACACGTGCGCGCCTCTACATCCACCAGTATATATGTACATGCACGTTCACGACCAGAATGACAATGCTACATACGCTTCGACTAGGTGGGTCCTGACTGTCAGGCACTTCCTTGCGTGCGAAGATGTAGCTGGTGGGTCCCAGCAGTCAGGGGGGCAAAATATGGTGGCCCGTCCGGTGGGTCCCCGCTGTCAGGTGGAGGAATAATTATTTTGCACGTAATAAGGAGGCACTTCCTTGCTGCGGCCGTGGACCCAGCTGTCAGCCTCTCCACGTACAGTCCACGTCCGATGGAAGCCGTTCCTTAACCACGTTGACCACGCCACGCCGAGAGCACCAGGGTGGTGGACGACGGCGAGGACTAGGAAGGGGACGACGTGGAGCCGGGGAAGACGCGGCAGTGGATGCCCACGCGTAGAGGAGTACGAGGGCACTGGTTCGCTGCGGTGTGAGGCTGCCGTCACCACAGAGTAACAGGGGGTGTGGGTGAGTAGAGGGATGGCCTGGCCAGTGGTGGGAGTAGTAGGGGGCAGTGAGGCCTCCGCCGCATCGCAGCCGGCCACGGGAGGCAGGAGCACGAGGCACGACCGGCGCTGGTTTGGGCGGCTGGAGCAAGAAGACCAGAGGTTGAAGAAGCACTACGACCGTTGGATGGACATCGTACGGTCACTGGAGCTAGAATCGTGCATATTGACTAAGTTGACAAAGCCCTCCGTCCCCGTCAACTTAGTAGGCCCACAAGTCAGCATGCCACTATACTGGGTCCCAGCTAACAGGGGGAGTATTCATATTTTTTGTGCGTAATAAGGAGGCACTTCCTTGCGTGCGAAGATATAGCTGGTGGGTCCAAGCTGTCATCGGCGGTAACGTTTTTTTCGCGAAATATAGAGGCCCTTTCGGTGGGTCCTGATGTCAGGTGGAGGAATCATTATTTTGCGTAAGGAGGCATTTCCTTGCGTGCGGCCGTGGACCCAGCTGTCGGCCTCTCCATGTACAGTCCACTTCAGATGCATGTCGGTCGTTGACCACGTTGACCAGTCCGCACCGAGAGCACCAGGGCGGTGGACGACGGCGAGGCCTCGGAAGGGAACAACATGAAGGCAGGGAAGACTCGGCAGTTGTTTCACACGCGGAGGGGAGTACGATGGTACGAGGGTTTACTGGTTCGTCTACCGTCGCTGGAGAATAACAGCAGGTGTGGGTGAGTAGAGGGATGGCTAGGCCAGCGATGGGAGTACGATGGGGCGGTGAGGCCTGCGCGGCAGCATAGCCGGCCGCGGGGAGGAGGGAGCAGGAAGTCCCGCCGGCGCTTGTTTGAGCGGCTAGAGCAGGAAGAGCAGAGATTGAAGAAGCACGACGACCGTTGGGTGGACATCCAACAGTCACTACTTGTGCGTCAACCTTTTTTTAGGAAAGCCTCAAATCTGTGGAAAACGGCATACAACCCATCTGCCATTATCTCTAATAATTTTCATCCCAATTGCTAATTCTTAAGGTTTTTTTGGAGCCCATATTCTTTTTGTTAGCATTATAGCCCAAATTGTGGCCACGGTTAAAAACTTATACGAAATTTTGCATATTTCGGTGCGGTCCAAACTGTTTTTAATCCCGAAATTTTGACTCACATTCAAACTGATTTTAAAAATAAATGTATATTAATATAAAATCCAACAAATTCTCCACGCATAAAAATTAATGTAATTTAAAATCTTGAAATGAAAAAAAGATATTTGAAACTAATTGCCGATTTGATGTGTTTTAAAAATGTCCAGCCCATTTCTCATTACTGATGGGCCATTTTCTCGGCCAGCTGAATGAAAGCTCTCCTCGTCTTGAAAGATTTGCAGCCCAACAGGCCTGAGAAAGCGACTTACTTGGCAAATCACAAAAAACTGGGCTGTGGCCGTGGACCCAGCTGTCAGCCTCTCCACGTACAGTACTCTTCCGATGGAAGTCGTTCCTTGACCATGTTGACCACGCCGTGCGGAGCGCACCACGACGGTGGACGACGGCGAGGCCTAGGAAGGGGACGACGCGGAGCCGGGGAAGACGCGACAGTGGAAGCCCGCACGGAGAGGAGTACAAGGGTTCACTGGTTCGGCTGCGGTGTGAGGCTGCCATCGCCGCAGGGCCTGGCTAGCGGTGGGAATATTAGGGGGCGGTGAGGCCTCCACAGCAGCACAGCCGGCCACGGGAGGCAGGAGCATGCGGCACGATCGGCGCTGCTTTGGGCGGCTGGAGCAAGAAGACCAGAGGTTGAAGAAGCACTACAGCTGTTGGATGGACATCGTAAGGTCACTGGAGCTAGAATCGTTCATATTGACTAAGTTGACAAAGCCCTCCGTCCCCGTCAACTTTGTTGGCCCACAAGTCATCCTCCCACTATGGTGGGTCCCAGCTAGCAAAGGGGTATTCATTTTTTTGTGCGTAATAAGGAGGCACTTCCTTGTGTGCGAAGATATAGCTGGTGGGTCCGACATGTCAGAGGGGGGAACGTTTTTTTTTCGCGAAATACAGAGGCCCTTCCGGTGGGTCCCAGCTGTCAGGTAGAGGAATCATTATTTTGCGTGTACAGTCCACAGCCGATGGATGTCGTTCGTTGACCAAGTTGACCAGGCCGCGCCGAGAGCACCATGGCGGTGGACGACGGCGAGGCCTAGAAAGAGAATGACACAGAGCCGGGGAAGACTCTACAATGGTTGCCAATGCGGTGGGGAGTACGAGGGTTTACTGGTCCGGCTATCGTTGCCGGAAAATAACAGGAGGTGTGGGTGAGTAGAGGAATGGCCTGGCCAGCAATGAAGTAGGGTGGGGCGGTGCGGCCTGTGCGGCAGCACAGCCGGTCACGGGAGGCGGGAGCAGGCAGTCCCACCGGAGCTGGTTTGGGCGGCTGGAGCAAGAAGATCCGATATTGAAGAAGCAGCACAGCCGTTGGATTAACATCCAACGGTCACTGCTGCTAGAATCGTTTGTGGACTAAGTTGACAAAGCCAAAGTACACGTCAACCTAGTAGACCCACAAGTCAACCTCCAAATCTGTCCCAAATAGCATACAACCCGAAATTTCTAGCCAGATTCAAATTAATTTTAAATCTAAATATACCTTAATTTAAATTCAATGAAATTTTACCCGCACAAAAACAATGAAATTTAAAATATCAAAATCCGAAAGAACACAGTATTTTGGAACTAATTGTCTGTTTGCTGTATTTTTTCATTTTACAACCCATTTATTATTACTTATAGCCCATTTCTGGTTACTTATAGCCCATTTTCTGGGCAAAATGCATCCCTCCTCGTCTTGAAAGATTTCCAGCCCAGCAGGGCGTAGAAAAGCAAGTAGGCCTACGTTGGTTATTCTGCAAAAAATAAAATAGCTGCCTAGCAATTTTCAGAAAGGAAAAAAACAAACTGGGCTGGTCATGTGCTAAACATATGAAATAAAAGCCTGGGCTAGACGGGCCATGGGTCCCACACAACCCAGTTGATACCCTTCTCCGTCCCGAAAAAGCAAAATTACTGCGCGCGCTGCTGGGTCCCTATTGTCATCCTCACCATGTACAATCATCTCCTCATTCCTCTCGGTTGTTGACCATGTTGACAACACCGGAGGGCGGCGTTGCAGCGAGCGAACTAAGGCAGAGGACGATGGTGAGGGCTCGGACGGGAACGAACAGGAGCCGGGGCAGATCACAGCCAACCGTGGGAGGTGGGAGCAGGTGATATGTCTCCAACGTATCTATAATTTTTGATGCTCCATGCTATATTATCTACTGTTTTGGGCAATATTGGGCTTTATTATCCACTTTTATATTACTTTTGGGACTAACCTATTAACCGGAGGCCCAACCCAGATTTGCTGTTTTATGCCTATTTAAGTGTTTTGAAGAAAAGGAATATCAGACGGAGTCGAAACGGAATGAAATCAACTGGAGAAGTTATTTTTGGAAGGAAACACACCCGATGGACTTGGACCCTACGTCAAGGAAGGAACGAGGTGCTCACGAGGGTGGGGGGCGCGCCCCCTGTCTCATGGGACCCTCGTGGCTCCCCTGACGTACCTCCTACACCCATATATACCCACGTGACCTAAAACTTCCAGAACACACAATAGTTCGGGAGTTCCACTGCCAGAAGCCTCCGTAGCCACCGAAAACCAATCTAGACCCGTTCCGGCACCCTGCCGGAGGGGGCAATCCTTCCCCGGTGGCCATCTTCATCATCTCGGCGCTCTCCATGACGAGGAGGGAGTAGTTCTCCCTCGGGGCTGAGGGTATGTACCAGTAGCTATGTGTTTGATCTCTCTCTCTCTCGTGTTCTTGATTTGGCACGATCTTGATGTATTGCGAGCTTTGCTATTATAGTTGGATCTTATGTTTCTCCTCCCCCTCTTCTCTCTTGTAATGAATTGAGTTTCCCCTTTGAAGTAATCTTATCGGATTGAGTCTTTAAAGATTTGAGAACACTTGATGTATGTCTTGTCGTGGATATCTGTGGTGACAATGGGATACCACGCGCCACTTGATGTATGTTTTGGTGACCAACTCGCGGGTTCCGCCCATGAACCTATGCATAGGGATTGGGACACGTTTTCGCCGTGATTCTCTGGTAGAAACTTTGGGGCACTCTTTGAGGTCCTTTGTGTTGGTTGAATAGATGAATCTGAGATTGTGTGACGCATATCGTATAATCATACCCACGAATACTTGAGGTGACATTGGAGTATCTAGGTGACATTAGGGTTTTGGTTGATTTGTGTCTTAAGGTGTTATTCTAGTACGAACTCTAGGGCTGTTTGTGACACTTATAGGAATAGCCCAACGGATTGATTGGAAAGAATAACTTTGAGGTGGTTTCGTACCCTACCATAATCTCTTCATTCGTTCTCCGCTATTAGTGACTTTGGAGTGACTATTTGTTGCATGTTGAGGGATAGTTATGTGATCCAATTATGATATTATTGTTGAGAGGACTTGCACTAGCGAAAGTATGAACCCTAGGCCTTGTTTTCCACACATTGCAATACCGTTTACGCTCACTTTTATCATTAGTTACCTTGCTATTTTTATATTTTTAGATTACAAAAACTATTATCTACTATCCATATACCACTTGTATCACCATCTCTTCGCCGAACTAGTGCACCTATACAATTTAGCATTGTATTGGGTGTGTTGCGGACACAAGAGACTCTTTGTTATTTGGTTGCAGGGTTGCTTGAGAGAGACCATCTTCATCCTACGCCTCCTACGGATTGATAAACCTTAGGTCATCCACTTGAGGGAAATTTGCTACTGTCCTACAAACCTCTGCACTTGGAGGCCCAACAACGTCTACAAGAAGAAGGTTGTGTAGTAGACATCAAGCTCTTTTCTGGCGCCGTTGCCGGGGAGGTGAGTGCTTGAAGGTATATCTTTAGATCTTGCAATCGAGTCTTTTAGTTTCTTGTTTTATCACTAGTTTAGTTTATAAAAGAAAACTACAAAAAATGGAATTAAGTTTGTCTCATACGCTTCACCTTTTTAATATCTTTCGTGAGTATGATGGAAAGGATAATTGTGCTCAAGTGCTAGAAGAAGAAATCTATAAGATGTTTGGCACTAAATATTTGAATGATGAGCATGATTGCAATGTTGTTAGTATGAATTCCTTGAATATCCATGATGCTAATGATATGCAAAGCCACAAGCTTGGGGAAGCTATGTTTGATGAAGATGATATTTTTTGTCCCCCATGTTTTGATGAGCAAATTTATTATGATGAAAGCATGCCTCCTATTTATGATGATTATATTGATGAAAGTGGATTTGGAGAGGTCATGACTTTATTTTGTGATGAATCCGCTATTCCGGAAAAGGTTCCAATTGATTATGAGAACAAAGTTGCTATCTATGGTGATTATTGTGCTGACTTGTATGCTATAAAGAATAATGATATCCATGAAACTTTTCATCATTATTTTAGTTTTCAATTGGATTATGCCTCACATGATAATTATTTTGTTGAGTTTGCTCCCACTATTATTCATGAGAAGAATTTTGCTTGTGTGGAGAGGAATAAAATTTCTATGCTTGTAGATCATGAAAAGAATGCTTTAGGTGCTGGTTATATTGTCGAATTCCTTCATGATGCTACTGAAAATTATTATGAGGGAGGAACATATGCTTGTAGGAGTTGCAATAATATCAAGTTTCCTCTCTATGTGCTTAAAGTTTTGAAGTTATGCTTGTTTTACCTTCCTATGCTAGTTAATTATTGTTCTCATAAGTTGTTTGATCACAAAATCCCTATGCATAGGAAGCATGTTAGACTTAAATGTGCTAGTCATATTCTTCATGATGCTCTCTTTATGTTTCAATTCTTATCTTTTATGTGAGCATCATTGAAATCATCGTGCCTAGCTAGGGGCGTTAAACGATAGCGCTTGTTGGAAGGCAACCCAAATTTATTTTTGTTCCTTGCTTTTTTTCCTGTTTAATAATAAATAATTTATCTAGCCTCTTTTTAGATGTGGTTTTATGCTTTTAATTAGTGTTTGTGCCAAGTAGAACCTTTGGGAAGACTTGGGGAAACTCTTGTTGATCATGCTGTAAAAAACAGAAACTTTAGCGCTCCCGAGAATTGCTGCCATTTTTATTTGGGAGTGATATTTAGTTAATTATTTTTGCAGATGATTAATAGATAAATTACTCAGGTCCAGCAATTTATTTGAGAATTTTATGTGTTACAGAAGTATACGTTTGATCCAGATTACTACAGACTGTTCTATTTTTGACAGATTCTGTTTTTCGTGTGTTGTTTGCTTATTTTGATGAATCTATGGCTAGTAAAATAGTTTATAAACCATAGAGAAGTTGGAATACAGTAGGTTTAACACCAATATAAATAAAGAATTATTTCATTACAGTACCTTGAAGTGGTGATTTATTTTCTTATACTAACGGAGCTCACGAGTTTTCTACTTTAAGTTTTGTGTTGTGAAGTTTTCAAGTTTTGGGTAAGGATTCGATGGACTATGGAATAAGGAGTGGCAAGAGCCTAAGCTTGGGGATTCCCAAGGCACCCCAAGGTAATATTCAAGGATAGCCAAGATCCTAAGCTTGGGGATTCCCCGGAAGGCATCCCCTCTTCCGTCTTCGTTCATCGGTAACTTTACTTGGAGCTATATTTTTATTCGCCACATGATATGTGTTTTGCCTGGAGCATCAATTTATTTTGTTAGGATTTGCTTGCTGTTATTTATAACAATTTTTTGCATCTTTTATTTCAATAAAAGTGGCATTGATAGCCTTTACTATGCCTATGTTACAAGTATACATGTTGCTGTTTGAAAACAGAAAGTTTACCGCTGTTGCAATAATTCCCTAGAAAAGTCAGAATGTGATAAAATGTTGAAACCTTTTGAATATTAAGCTCTGATAAATTTACTACAGTGGGAATTTTCTTTCATAACTTTTGGAGCTAGGGAAGTATGGATGTTGCAGCATTCTTTACAGACTATCCTGTCTAGGCAGATTGCTGTTATGTTTGCATTGTTTGCTTATGTTTGCTTCTTTAATGATTCTATTTGAGGATAGGACTATTAAATATGCAGAGGCATTTAGTATGCAATGCTGAATAATAATTTTAGTGATTTGCTACAGCAGATTATGATAAGGTTTTGGCAATGGTTTATACTAACTTATCTCACGAGTCCTTGTTGAGTTTTGTGTGGATGAAGCTTTTGAGATTTAGGGAGAGCGTGATATGATAGGAATTAAGGAGACACAAAAGCTCAAGCTTGGGGATGCTCAAGGCACCCCAAGATAATATTTCAAGAAGTCTCAAGCATCTAAGCTTGGGGATTCCCCGGTTGGCATCCCACCTTTCTTCTTCAACGACTATCGGTTAGTATCGGTTGATCCCTAAGTTTTTGCTTCTTCACATGATGTTTTCTATTCTTAGAATGTCATTTTATTTTGCTTTGCTTGCTTTTTGAATAGAATACCAAGATCTGAAATTATTAAATGTTAGAGAGTCTTCACATAGTTGCATAATTATTCGACTACTCATTGATCTTCACTTATATCTTCCGAAGTAGTTTGTCATTTGCTCTAGTGATTCACTTATATCTTTTAGAGCATGGTTGTAGTTTTATTTTGAAGAAATAGATGAACTCTCATGCTTCACTTAGATTATTTTGAGAGTCTTAAATAGCATGGTAATTTGCTTAAAATCCTAATATGCTAGGTATTCAAGAATAATAAAATTCTCTTATGAGTGTGTTGAGTACTATGAGAAGTTTGATACTTGATAATTGTTTTGAGATATGGAGATGGTGATATTAGAGTCATGCTAGTTGAGTAGTTGTGAATTCAAAGAATACTTGTGTTAAAGTTTGTTATTCCCGTAGCATGCACGTATGGTGAACCGTTATGTAACGAAGTCAGAGCATGATTTATTTATTGATTGCCTTCCTTATGAGTGGCGGTCGGGGACGAGCGATGGTCTTTTCCTACCAATATATCCCCCTAGGAGCATGCGCGTAGTACTTTTTTCGATAACTAATAGATTTTTGCAATAAGTATGTGAGTTCTTTATGACTAATGTTGAGTTCATGGATTATACGCACTCTCACCCTTCCACCTTTGCTAGCCTCTCTAGTACCGCGCAACTTTCGCCGGTACCATAAACCCACCATATACCTTCCTCAAAATAGCCACCATACCTACCTATTATGTCATTTCCATAGCCATTCCGAGATATATTGCCATGCAACTTTCCACCATTTTGTTTATTATGACACGCTTCATCATTGTCATATTGCCTAGCATGATCTTGTAGTTGACATTGTATTTGTGGCAAAGCCACCGTTCATAATTCTTTCATACATGTCACTCATGCATCATTGCACATCCCGGTACACCGCCGGAGGCATTCATATAAAGTCATACTTTGTTCTAGTGTCGAGTTGTATCATTGAGTTGTAAATAAATAGAAGTGTGATGATCATCATTAATAGAGCATTGTCCCAAAAAAAGAAAGGCCAAATAAAAAAAGGAAGGCCAAAAAAAGAGAAAGGCCATAAAAAAGGGAAAGGCCAAATAAAAATAAAAAAATAAAATAAAAAGGGGCAATGCTACTATCCTTTTTCCACACTTGTGCTTCAAAGTAGCACCATGATATAGCGAGTCTCATATATTGTGCTTCAAAGTGGCACCATGTTCTTCATATAGAGAGTCTCATATGTTGTCACTTTCATATACTAGTGGGAATCTTTCATTATAGAACTTGGATTGTATATTCCAATGATGGGCTTCCACAAAATGCCCTAGGTCTTCATGAGCAAGCAAATTGGATGCACACCCACTAGTTTCTTTTGTTGAGCTTTCATACATTTATAGCTCTAGTGCATCCGTTGCATGGCCATCCCTACTCACTCACATTGATATCTATTGATGGGCATCTCCATATCCCGTTGATACGCCTAGTTGATGTGAGACTATCTTCCCCCTTTTTGTCTTCTCCACAACCACCATTCTATTCCACCTATAGTGCTATATCCATGGCTCACGCTCATGTATTGCGTGAAGATTGAAAAAGTTTGAGAACATCAAAAGTATGAAACAATTGCTTGGATTGTCATCGGGGTTGTGCATGATTTAAATATTTTGTGTGGTGAAGATGGAGCATAGCTAGACTATATGATTTTGTAGGGATAGCTTTCTTTGGCCATGTTATTTTGAGAAGACATGATTGCTTTATTAGTATGCTTGAAGTATTATTATTTTTATGTCAATATGAACTTTTGTCTTGAATCTTTCGGATCTGAATATTCATATCACAAGTAAGAAGAATTACATTGAAATTATGCCAACTAGCATTCCACATCAAAAATTAACTTTTTTTATCATTTACCTACTCGAGGACGAGCAGGAATTAAGCTTGGGGATGCTTGATACGTCTCCAACGTATCTATAATTTTTGATTGCTCCATGCTATATTATCTACTGTTTTGGGCAATATTGGGCTTTATTATCCACTTTTATATTACTTTTGGGACTAACCTATTAACCGGAGGCCCAACCCAGATTTGCTGTTTTATGCCTATTTCAGTGTTTTGAAGAAAAGGAATATCAGACGGAGTTGAAACGGAACGAAATTAACTGGAGAAGTTATTTTTGGAAGGAAACACACCCGATGGACTTGGACCCTACGTCAAGGAAGGAACAAGGTGCTCATGAGGGTGGGGGGCGCCCCCCTAGGGCGCGCCCCCTATCTCGTGGGACCCTCGTGGCTCCCCTAACGTACCTCCTGCACCCATATATACCCACGTGACCTAAAACTTCCAGAACGCACAATAGATCGGGAGTTCCATCGCCAGAAGCCTCCGTAGCCACTGAAAACCAATCTAGACCCGTTCCGGCACCCTGCCGGAAGGGGCAATCCTTCCTCGGTGGCCATCTTCATCATCCCGGCGCTCTCCATGACGAGGAGGGAGTAGTTCTCCCTCGGGGCTGAGGGTATGTACTAGTAGCTATGTGTTTGATCTCTCTCTCTCTCTCTCTCTCGTGTTCTTGATTTGGCACGATCTTGATGTATCGCGAGCTTTGCTATTATAGTTGGATCTTATGTTTCTCCTCCCCCTCTTCTCTCTTGTAATGAATTGAGTTTCCCCTTTGAAGTAATCTTATCGGATTGAGTCTTTAAAGATTTGAGAACACTTGATGTATGTCTTGCCGTGGATATCTGTGGTGACAATGGGATACCACGTGCCACTTGATGTATGTTTTGGTGACCAACTTGTAGGTTCCGCCCATGAACCTATGCATAGGGGTTGGCACACGTTTTCGTCGTGATTCTCCGGTAGAAACTTTGGGGCACTCTTTGAGGTCCTTTGTGTTGGTTGAATAGATGAATCTGAGATTCTGTGACGCATATCATATAATCATACCCACGGATACTTGAGGTGACATTGGAGTATCTAGGTGACATTTGGGTTTTGGTTGATTTGTGTCTTAAGGTGTTATTCTAGTACGAACTCTAGGGCTGTTTGTGACACTTATAGGAATAGCCCAACGGATTGATTGGAAAGAATAACTTTGAGGTGGTTTCGTACCCTACCATAATCTCTTCATTCGTTCTCCCTATTAGTGACTTTGGAGTGACTCTTTGTTGCATGTTGAGGGATAGTTATGTGATCCAATTATGATATTATTGTTGAGAGGACTTGCACTAGCGAAAGTATGAACGCTAGGCCTTGTTTTCCACACATTGCAATACCGTTTACGCTCACTTTTATCATTAGTTACCTTGCTGTTTTTATATTTTTAGATTACAAAAACTATTATCTACTATCCATATACCACTTGTATCACCATCTCTTCGCCGAACTAGTGCACCTATACAATTTACCATTGTATTGGATGTGTTGGTGACACAAGAGACTCTTTGTTATTTGGTTGCAGGGTTGCTTGAGAGAGACCATCTTCATCCTACGCCTCCTACGGATTGATAAACCTTAGGTCATCCACTTGAGGGAAATTTGCTATTGTCCTACAAACCTCTGCACTTGGAGGCCCAACAACGTCTACAAGAAGAAGGTTGTGTAGTAGACATCAGCAGGTGGTCCCGCCGGTGCTGGTTTGGCTTTGGCGGCTCGAGGAAGAAGAGACTGAAGAAACGCGACAGACGTTGAATGTCAATCCAACGGTCAAGGTTGGCACAATAGTTTGTTGACTAAGCGGACACGAAGTAGCATACTTTTTTATATATAGGAAGAAAACTGCAAGGAAAATGCGTTCGTCTGCCGTCCTCCTCACAAGGAACGTTCGCCACATAAGTGACTAGCACCCTTGGTTTTCAACCGAGAGGTCTTGGGTTCGAGTCCCAGGAACTCTCAATTTTGTCCTCCTTCATTCCTCACAAAAAAGGGAAAGAAAATCAAAGACTTGGGAAGGCGTACAGAACAAGCTAGTGTACCAGTAATGAGATGTTGCAGAGTTTTAGAAAAAAGAAAGATGTGCTCCTGTAGCTGGTTTGAATCCAAACCTAGACTATGACTATATATGGTGCTATGCTACTCTGCAAGTAATGAAACTGACATATCCAACGTTCGCTTCTCCTCTTCTCTACTTACTCTACCTAGCATCAGAAGCTCTGGCCGCAGCAACCATGTCCGCTGGCTGCTCGTCCACCTGCTCTTCAGCAGGCAATAACCAGATATGCGCTAAGTCGCAACCCATACCATCACCTGTGGGTCTCATCACACCCTCACTGGCACGCGCACCGCAGCCGATTGCTCATCGCAACCCGCTGCCGTTGGTGTGGTGCCACTGCTGCAAATCACGCAGAGTCATTCATCGCGTCTCAACCACAATCCGTAACCCTGGCTGAGTCTTCTACAAATGCCCGAATCATGGGGTAATAATATGTTTAAGTGTTGTTCTGCTGCTTTCAGTTGTTGACTTTTTAATAGTTTGGTTGATGATCTACCAATTTGATTCGTGCAGAAAAGGGAAGATTCGTGTGATTTGTATTTCTGGGAAGTTGCTGATGTGGGGGAATGCGACTATGCTGATTATTTGGTTAGCCGAGGAATCCCAATACCAGCAGGTTGGGGTGTTGGACAAGTAACTGAAGGAATGATAGAAGAGGAAGATGCAGAGCAGAAGGTTAAAGATGCAGTTCCTCTGATCATGGCCAAGCAACAGCTGCTGAACGACCTTGACAACAATGAGGAGATGAAAGAGCTTGTGAAGATAATGGGCAAAATTGATGTGCTTTGTAGGATGATTGTCTCTTTATTTGCAGTGTCTGTAGCACTCGTGATGTATTCAGTGGCTACGACATGAGCACTTTGCTGAAACTAGTAATGAATGAAACCTGTGTAGCAGGCTGGGCGTAGTCTTGTGAACATCTAATGATTTCTATTAACAGAAATCAGGGGTATCCCCTTTTGCTCATATAAATAAATAAATAGCAGAGGCCCTGTTGGGTCAGCTTTGTTCTCATTCGAAGACGTCGAGCAAATTGCAGTCCAACATCAAACTATGTCATCAAATCCAAGTTTCACAGCCAAATATGAGTACAACTAAACAACAATGTCATCATGTTTTAGTTGTCATACAATCACCAAACACAAATCAGCATACATAACAAGTGATGTTCTCACAACAAATACTAAACAACATGTTCATCAGGTTTCAGTTGTCATAGCAAACACAATTTCACATATTAGATAAAAAAACGTCTTCTGACAGGCAAATACGACAAAAGCAATGTAATCATCATCCGCAGCAGCAGCGTCAACATCTTCGCCATGTGTATCAGTCTGAATCATAATTCCCCACAGTGTGATCTTCTTCTTCGTCCTCAACGTCCTCAAACGTTGGCTTCTTCTTGATCAACTCTTGTATGTCCACATCACGACAGGCAATCTTTTCGCCGGCGTCATTGACGTGATGGTTCTCAAAGATAATAGGAACATCTGTGTTATCTTGTACATCAGGAGCAGTGTAAGCATCATCTTGTTGTGCAACTTCATTAAACAAATTCCTCTGCTCAAACCTTTGCAATACTCTCCAGTCATCGCTACGTGCAAATGTGTCTTCCAAGAAAAATATCTGTGTTGCTTGATTTGCCAAAATAAAAGGCTCGTTGGTCTGGTACGCCGCCTTGACATTGATGGATTTGAAATAATCATCAGCTCTGGGTTTTGCGATCCTGGAAAACAGGTTATACCAACGACAACACAACAGAACCACACACCGACGATCCTCGAAACTGGAGATATACTGCAACTGAATAATGTCTGTTATGTTAGCATACATTTCAGTTGTCTCTTTGTCATACGTATCCGTGCTCATGATGGCACTGTTTTGTGTCTTCCTGCCTTCGTCTCGTGCAAGGGTGTTGTAGCGCACATCTCCAACAACGCAAGATTCATAATGTCTTACCCGAGTATCAGGACCCATTGCTAGTGAGTAAAGGGCATCATCAACTTCCTTCCCAACCTCCCGCATCTTCTTAACCTATGGTTAGAAAATAGACAAGATGATCATCTTATGTACTCAATATATTAAAAAAACTGACAGTGCACTTCAAAAGCTTACATGGTTCTTGAACCATTTCGCAAATCCTGCCATAACCAGTTTGTCAATGTTTCTTGGATTTTGCGGCAGTAACTCCTCTTTGTAGATGCCGCACAACATAGTGATCGCGTCAAACATCTAAATATATATGAATGTGCTGCAAGTTTAGTAGATTACGATGTATAAGATGCAGTACTGCACTTACTTGATATAAGGTAGTATCTCCGGACAGTTATTCAACACATACCAAACCATTTTGTCCAAATCTTTAGGTTTGTCCTCTTGTTGACTCTTCCCTGTAACTCGAACAGAATAATTGAAAACATTGAGCCCGGGATTGTCTTCACCCACCTCTTTGCTAAGCTGATCAGCTGTTTCAATGTATTTTGAGCAGAATGTCAACGCTTCTGTAGCAATATAGGCCTCTGCAATGGAACCCTCGGGTCTAGCTCTGTTCCTAACATAGCCCTTGAAAGTGCCTAGCCGCCTTTCAATAGGGTACATCCAGCCATACTGTACTGGACCTCTAAGTAGTGACTCATCAGGTAGATGAACAACCAAATGCACCATCACATCAAAGAAGGCTGGAGGATATATCTTCTCAAGGTCGCATAGGATAGTTGGTATCTTGTCTCTAAGACGCTCCAAAGCATCTATCCTGATATTCCTACTACAGAGTTCCCTGAAGAATTGTCCCAACTCTGCAACTACTCTATATAAGTCAGGGCGGCCCAATCCTCTAAGGATAACAGGTAAAACCCTTTGAAGTAGGACGTGGCAGTCATGAGTTTTCAACCCTTGTACCTTGTTTCCATCTGCATTGACTCTCCTTTCAGGGTTGGAAGCAAATCCATGTGGGAATCTCACATGTGACAGGACCTCGCAGAATTCTTTTCTTTTTACCTTGTCCAAGACGTACACAGCTGGTGCCATATCCCGTGGTTTACCTTCATCTTGCACCTGCAAATCCTTTCTGATACCCAGGTGTGTCAAATCAATCCTAGATTTTAAGGTATCTTTTGTCTTGCCTTCAATATTAAGAAGTGTGCCGATAATGCTGTCACATATATTTTTCTCGATGTGCATCACATCAGGATTATGCCGCAGATCCAAATCTTTCCAATAGTCCAAGTCCCACAAAGTGGACCTGCGAGTAAACAATAATCTCTCTTCTACCCTGCCACGCTTCCTTTTCCCGCTATCATTACCAGGATGGTTTCCTGGTGTAATATGCCTGACCTTCTCTAATTCCACTTGCAAATCATCGTCGGTGAGCCTCTTTGGCGCATCACGGTTTTCATGCTTTGCATTGAACACATGTCTTCGGTATTTTCTAGGATGCGGCTTGTCCTTGGCAAGGAAACGGCGGTGTCCAATGTAACAGATCTTGCTAAGTATTGCGTATGACAGCGGATTCCTGTCACAGCGAACACATGCATTGTAACCATGTGTCGTTCTCCCTGACATAGTGCCCAAAGCCGGATAATCATGGATGCACCAAATTATAACAGCACGCAGAAAGAAATCAGCTGGTGGGCTGCTATATAGGTCTCGAGTGAGAACACCCTTCCATAGCTGTTGAAGTTCCTCCAGAAGAGGCTCCATGAACAAATCAAAATCCTTTCCAGGACTTTTTGGACCTGGGATGAGCAAGGCCATCATGTAGTTTGATTCTTTGGTGCAGACATCTAGAGGCATGTTGTAAGGGATAACAAGCACTGGCCACATGCTATATGTGCCACTCTGGTGGCCAAATGGGTTAAATCCATCTGAAGCTAAGCCAAGTCTAATGTTTCTCGGGTCAGCAGCAAACTCTTTGTGTTTACCATTGAAGCTTTTCCACTCACTACCATGAGATGGATGGCTCATTACATTCTGATCTCTGTACTCCTGGTTCCTAGAATGCCACATTACATCCTCTCTTGTTTCAGCATCATGAAACAACCTCTGCAACCTTGGTGTAATTGGAAAATGTCTCAGAACATTATGAGGAATCCTCTTCACAGCATCGCCATCTTTCCATCTTGATGATTTGCATTTCGGGCATTCACTTAAGTTGGCATAATCCTTTTGGAATAGAACACAATTATTCTTACAAACATGGATCATATCATATCCAATTCCAACTGCACGAAGGAAATTCTTCATTTTACTGTAGGTGTGTGGCAGCTCAGACGCATCTGGGAAAGATTCACGGAAAGCAGCCAACATCGCATCGAATGATTTGTTGGTCATCCGCTCAGATGTCTTCACCTGAAGAAAGGTGACCATAGCTAAGAATACTGACAGCTTATTTCTTGGGGTGACAGCAACGTTGCATTGTTCCAACATGCGGGCCCACCGTTTTCTTCTGCAGGTGAAAGTTCATGGAATGCACGAGCATTTCGTAGCATTGTTTCAATGTTGGTCAAACTCACTGGCTCCGCCACCACCACCTCCTCCTCTTCTTCCACCTGAGCATCAGGCAGATCAAGATGGTGATCCGCTGCTTCCATGTAGTCAATAACATTGACGTTCACAGCTTCACCATGATGAACCCACCTAGTATATGTGACCGACATCCCATACAAGTGTAGACGATTTTGCATAGTTTACTGGGGTCTTGTAACTGAATTCATACAACTGCTACACGGGCAAAGCACAACTGATTTCGGACCACTGTACTCAGCTCTGATAAAGTTCATGAAGTTTTCAACCCCCTCGACATATGCAGCGGAGAATCTTCAAGCAAAAGTTATCCAAGTCCTGTCCATCTGTTAGACATACAAATTAGTTCTTCTACTAGATATTACAGGAAAAACATATATGCTTTTTTATGAAGTCCAGAAAAAAATACCTAGGTCGGTGTGTAAAGCTATGGCAAGATATTTGGATGAGCAAATCTAAGTAACGAAATATATGTAAAGCTAATTTAGCAAACAGATTTGAGTGCCAAATTATGGCAGGCTGTTCCAGCAGTCAATGAGGCCGAGCACACAGCCATCGAACTATCGAAGGCCATCGCAGCAACAAAGATCGAGTATAAAACGGTGTAGAGCTATTTCAGCTAACAGATTGGCTACTAGACCATGGCAATCTACGTCTCAATAAATATATGGCAGTATATTTTAGCAACTAATCGGCCTTGGCATGCCATCTCAGCTAAGCAGATTGAGTGCAGAACAGGGCAAGGAAGTTTCTTAAGCAGAGCATATTGACAGTAAACTACTTCGGCAAACAGTGAGATTAACAGCGTCTATCAGCTAACATTCAGCGCTACACCGACATGAACGGGGCCTCAGTCTAGAATGCGCGTACCGTGGGAGAAGCTGACCACCGTGCGTCTCCACACGAATGTCGCCAGCGGTGGCGGCGCTGACCGCCGTGCGCCTCCACAAGAACGTAGCCAGAGGTGGCGGCGCGGCTAGAGGACGGCAGTCTACGAGACGTGGGAGCGAGAGGATCGCTGAACCACGACACCGACGTATCGGCGCGGTGGGGAGGGCGGCTTTGGCGGAGCGAATGGGGGGGGGGGGGAGGGGGGGGGGGGGGGTTTGGGGAATATTATTGGCTAGTTGGCCGAAGGGCGGTTTAATCGGATTTGGGGGGAATTTTTGGGTGTGTGTGTGTGGGGGGGGGGTAGGATTTTTGCGCGGTGGGCGGGGGGAGTTTGGTGCATGGTCGGTTTCTCCAAGTGCAGTCCCACGTGTCAGTGAAGAGGCAAGCCGAAGCGCGTTCCGTTTGCGTGAGCCGTGTGCAGGACCGAACGTGTGTGGAGTGCAATGCGACCGCGACAGGAGTGCTGTGAGTGTATCGTATTTTTTGCTTTTAAACTAGGTGTTTCGCCACCTAAAAAAATCTGTTACTTCGCGCGATCCATCGATACTACTACTAGTAATCCGGTAATCCCGACTAAAACGGCGCGACCGGGTCTTTTCCCACGCGATATGCTGGGAGGTTGGCTTAGTTGGGTTTTTTGGGACGAGTAATGCTACACCTACGTAATCCTAGTTACGTAATTAACGTAATGTGAAACGTGTGAGCTGTTGATTGTAGATTGGGGGGAGGGAGGGGCCCACCACCATGACAATCAGGGGAGGAGAGAGAGAGAGGCAATTTACGTTAACCCTTTTGTAGGTACCCGTAGATGTAGAAAGATGTGTCCGATCCTGCAATATAGGCCATCCGATCTATATCTAACGGATAGGAAGTAAACTATGACAATTTACCCGCACTCCTCTTCACATTTGCAGATAAGGCTTTCCCTCGTTCATCCTTTTCTCCCACAAGATCTTGATCTTCCATGCAACGCACGGGCATCTTGCTAGTACTCCTACAATATGTATATTATTGTGAAAGTTCATATATATCGTCGAGATTAATGCAAACACGACAGCTTTTCATTACATTTCGAACTTTTATAGGACAAAAAAATAAAAGAAACCCGACCCTAAACCTATTCTACGGCGGTGACCAACGTCCTCCATCTGTGATCTCCATGTACGGGGGCGGGGGTCAAGACCCATGAAGTGAAGGTGCGGTCTCCGGCGAGGAAAAGTAGAACACGGGAGACGGACCGGCCAGTTGGCACACCATGCCCTGCCGCCTCCCATGCCCTACTCATCCTCGGAGGAGTCCCCGACCTCAGCGGTGCCGGACGTTGGATGGCGGCAAGTAGGACACGTGGCTGACGGTGCTCCCGTCGTCGGCCGCCAGCGTGGCCACTGCTTGTGCGGCGACTTGAGCGAGGGCAGCGACCTCGAGCTCCATCCCAGAAGACAAGCTCTCCCGCAGAGCATTCGCGCTTGCGGTCATGGCGGATGTGGTTCCAGGTAGGAGGACGATGCGCTATGGTGTGGAGGTTAGCTGGGCGTTGCCGCGTTAAGTAGCGCATTCCGGTGAGGCCAAGCGTCCGGGTGCGTCATTAAGTCGCCGGAGTTGGTTCCGCGGGCACCGAGCCTCTTAATGACGGCATACGAATGGACGGCATGAATGCGGGCAGCTGGCACCGGCTGTGAACGCACCGCGCGACGGCGCGAGGGACGAGGGTTTTGGTGTGCCAAGGTAGTCAGCTGTGATCGTGGCAACGTTGGAGATGCCCTTTGCTCACATGCGATCCCCACATGTCATTGAAAAAGCAAGACGACCCGGCATGGTCTCAGGTCCAGAGGATGCAGTTGGCCGCGCTACACCACTCCGCGGATGCGTCGCGGCGCCCCGTGCATCCTCGACGAGCCGGGTGTTGGGGTGTTTTTGGATTGTGGCCAAAGTGCACCTTGCCAAAATTTTGGTCATGACCAAAAGATTGGTCTTTGTTTGGATGGTTGCCATTTTTTTGGCATGCCAATGAACTCTAGCCAACTCTAGTTCATTTTTCTTGCCAATGTCGGCCAAATCATGGGCAACCAATACCTCAACCAAAATTTTGGTCATGACCCAAAGATTGGTCTTTGTTTGGATGGTTGCCATTTCTTTGGCATGCCAATGAACTCTAGCCAACTCAAGTTCATTTTTCTTGCCAATGTCGGCCAAATCATGGGCAACCAATACCTCAACCAAAATTTTTGCTACCCAATGCTTTGATGGGGCAACCTTGGGCACAAACCAAACATACCGTTGGTCGTGCCACAGCACTAACGCCACCCTCGGCAAACTGAAACCGACCGTGTCTAGCGACGATATGAGCGTGTCGCTCACCATGGTCGCCGTGTCCAGAGGCAGTGCTGGAGCTGCGCCCCGTTGTTGGCCCCAACGACCCACATGAACGGTTGTCGGTGGCGAGGAGGTCGTGGGCCAGCTCCTCCATTGGACTAGTCTGCGCTACGTCGTCCCGACGGGTGTGCCCCACATGTCTGTTTCCCTGTTTTCCCGGCCATATTCGAGCGTCAGTGCTCCGCGTTGCGCATTAGGCCTTTCACTATGTAGGACAAGCGAGACAACTTATTGTTTATTTGAGCCGTTCAAGTATAATCTTGTGGCATTTGCTTATTTCTCATTCCTCTCCAACCCTCTTCTCCATCGATCATGTCGCCCTCCAGTCGAGTCCATCCTCCCGCATGCCTCATTTGAACATTCCGCCGAGTATCATTCGCATGTACCCACCCTAGTCCTCTTTCAATAGATCTCCGGACCCCGAGATGAAATCGAGAGGGAACGAGTGGGGGCACGTGATACCTAAGGCGGATTCAAAATTTTGAACCGGTGATCATAGCATCCGCAAATCATATATAAAGGGTATTCAATGTTCGTTTCATTTTTGAACGTACAATATACTCCCTCCTATCCTTTCTAGTTTACATATAAGTTTTATGTGTAGTCAAAGTATATCTACTTTGATCAAAAAGGTATCAACATTCAACAACGCCCAATCAATATTGTTTGATTCGTAGGTACTCCTAGATTTGTACTCGAGATGGTTTCCAATTTGACTATTGACAAGATTAATAGTACGTGAGATGTATAATGTGAAAATTATATCATTGGAAACTCCTTTCACATAGGAATTTGACCGTATGCTTTGTGTAAGTTGCATGTCATATATTATTACTCTAACATTTGGTCAAAGTTAGCCTCGAAAAATGCATTAGACCCTGTATGCTTTGTGTAAGTTGCATGTCATATATTATTACTCTAACATTTGTGTAAGTTGCATGTCATATATTATTACTCTAACATTTGGTCAAAGTAGTATAGTGGAAGTGGATCCTCTGACGTAGGTATCCCTGCCTTACCCTCCCTTTCGGTCACTTACTGGCGGACCCCATGCTTGCTAGGCCCCGCATGTCAGTTACTCAATGGGTTCGGCCACGTCAGGGGATCCTCATCCGTAGTATACTCCCTCTGTTTTTATTTACTCTGCATAAAACAGAGGGAGTGGTGGTATAATAAATGACGTGGGCGGGGGAGGGGGAGGGACGTCGGTTTGCTCTCAACTGCGGTCCCACAAGCGAGCGAAAACGCAAGACGAAGAGCGTTCCATTCGGTGAGCGGCGTGGAGGGTCCAGCGTGCTGGGCTGCAACGCGAACGCGACAAGAGCGATGTGCAGTCAAAACCGATTGACAGATCATCACCGGAACCACTATTCACACCAGAACCTTCGCTGCTCGGCCTACGCCAGCCACTGCCCTAAAACCACACCAAATCCCCAGTCCATTCCCCCACCTTTCGATCCCCTAGCCCGCATCAAGCATCCCCTAGTTCGCCGAAAAGCCATGGTGCGCCGCAAGATCACTTACTACAAGATGCTGACGCCGGAGCGCCGCGCAGAAATCGCGGCGGCGGTCGGCGCCACAGACCTCCGTTCCCAAGCTCGCTTTGCGGCGGGCCAATCCCCGAGTTCTCTGGAGCCAAGCTACAAGGAGGAGGAAGCCGATCCAATGTTCATGGCGGAGGTCGTGGCGCAGAAGGCCCCCGATGGGTATGAGACGATGGACGTCGACTTCGTGCCGGAGTCCGAGTCCCCCATGGTGCAGGCGGACCAGCGGTTCAACATGGCGATACTAAAGGAGGACCGAGAGGCAGAGGCTCAAATCGACGCGGAGCGCGCGCATGCCGCTGCCATCGAGGCTCTCCTGCAGGCGGAACCGGATGTCGTGGATGTGAACCGGGCGGTGGAGGCTCAACTTGAGGCGGAGCGCGTGGATGCCGCTGCCATCGAGGCCCTCCTGCAGGCGGAACCGGACGTCCTGGACTTGAACCGGGCGGCAGAGGCTCGACTCGATGTAGAGCGCGTGGATGCCGCTCTCATCGACGCCCTCATGCAGGCGGAACCGGAGGTCCTGGACTTGAACCGGGCGGCGGAGGCTCGACTCGACGCGGAGCGCGCAGATGCCGCTGCCATCGAGGCCCTCCTGCAGGCGGAACCAGACGTCCTCGACTTGAACCGGGCTGTGCTCTCGTCCGTGCAGAGCGCCTGCATGCTCCGCTTGAACGAGTTGCTGGAGGCTGAGGACAACCACGGTGCGGAGACACACATCGGCTGGTTCGCGATGGCAGCCAAAGACGACGAGGTCGTCTCTTTTCGCGAGCAGTGATAGTTTTTCTTTATGTTGTTGTTTTTATGGATCTTTTGCTGTGTAAAAACATATATTTGTTATGCAAGTCGCCTTACTTGGGTATGTCTACCATTTCAGGCGGTTGGATGAATATCCTATGTCTCCTAACCCTTCTTTCCTTCTTCCTCACCTCTTCTTCTTCCCCAACAGACCACCGCACGGGCCGTATGGATACTCCCCAACATGTGGTTGGATAAACATACTCTATGAAACGAAAATTATGTGTCAGCGATATGATGGCTGAGTTTGGTGTGTTCATATGCGACAGCACGTGTCAGTGAGGGTGCGTTCCCTTGGTTGGGTTTGCGGCGTGCAGGAGCGACCGTGTGAGGGTGCGGTGCGACCGCGATAGCCGTGCGCAAGTGGGCCTCCTTCTCATTTTGAAAACTTTAGGCAAGCTTGGCAAAAATGTGTGGCGAAGTTTGGCAATGCAAGGCCTAGACCCAAACAGGATAAGTACGTACGTACTAGGAGTACTAGTGTTAAAAAAGAAAGGTTGGGTTTTCCTTCGCGGGATTTAATCCATACAAATCCTCGTTTCACGTGTCAATTAATGCGTATTTTTTTCTCCAAAGAGCAAAGAGCTAACCATCTCACTCCTCATCTCTTGATTAATGCAGCGCCATGCAAACCAACCTTCTCACTTCCACATGCATGCAGGGGATATTAATGTCCTTGGTTGCTAACCCCATCAATTTTGCCTCGATTAGTGTTAGTGGCCCTTTGCAAATTGTAATTTTGATATACTGGCCTTGTGTACAAACAATGGAGGTAGTAACTATATTTGACTTCCTTCCCCATTGCGGTGACGTCGACGATTTTTATTTTTATTTTTATTTTTTGGTGGTTTGGCGAAGTGCGTTTGACGGAGAACACCATTGAGGGAGACCACGGTAAGTCGTTCGCAAGTGCCGCCTGCAAGCCGAGACAACCGCCTTATTTGCATCCAGGAAGTCCTTTACTAGTACTACTAGGAGTAGCTAATGCGGTGAGATGGCTTCTCGAAGAAGACGATGGAGAAGCGGAGTCACCGAAGAGTGAAATGATGGTTGCTTCGTCCATGCTTTTGTGATTTGATGCCTCACTGCTTTGTGATTTGTGATAGAAGGGACAGGGGAGTAGACTCTGTGCTCTATACTGTACTAGATGCGTCCAAGCATGGGAGAAAGAGGAGAGACATTGCATTTTTCTATTCCTTCAATCAATCAATCAGGGAGCTTCTGTTCCATCTTTTTGGCTTTGGCAACACTGTCCATAATGGTTCCCACGATGCCAAAATCTATTTTCACATTTGGCTACACATTGTGGATGCCCTTAACCGCACCACTTGGTTTTGCTCCTGTGTGCTATCTATACAAATCTCAGTTATATTGATCTAAAAAATTATAGAATCAAGATTAGTAAAAAGGAGGTGATTTTGCCGCGCGGATGGCGGGGGATGTTTCTTATTTGAGAAATGCTACATCCACGTAATGGTTTACGTAAAGTTACGAACTGATGTGATGTGGGACTGTTTGATTGGATTAAAGGAGAGGATTAGGCCCACCCCACCTGAAAATCAGGGGGGCATATATAGATTAGATGGAAAGTATACGTAGCAGCTACATAGCACTTTGTAAGTCTAGGATTAGGCTTCTTATCTTCGAAGGACGTTGTCCTGGCGGTTTGCTAACATGCAGTCCCATGTGTCAGTGCTTTACCAAGCCGATCCGCGTCCCACATGAGGTAGAACAACAGCATAAGCAACACGTGGTTAAGTTGAAGAAGATGAGGGAGAAGCGGATTCAGCAACGAGTGAAATGATGGTTGCTTCGTCCCCCTAACTTAACTGCGGGAAAGGTCCATCTTTGTGATTTGACGCCTCATTGCTCATTACTACGCCGGCGCCATGACTGGGGTGCTTCACCCCGACTGCTCTGCACTATATTCCGGTATGGCACGTGGACCCGGTAGCTTGATGTCCCACATGTCGGCGAAAGGGACTAGAAGATTTATGAAAGCGAGCGCTCCACTCTTACGACGGAGGAGTAGATGACACGACGGCCCAGTGAACTGTCACTTGTACTGTATAGTACTATAGTTTTGCTGTTTCGCACGATCCATCGATACAAACCCGATTAAACAGGAAAGGGCGGGATTTTTCCCGCGCGGCAGATGATATTGGCCATACATTTCAAAGGCAATTTTAATGTATGCAAACTGAATAATTATAAGTAACAATATGATATCTAGTAAAACTAAAAACACATATGATTTATTGTGTTAGAGTGTAGTAGTGCTGTATTGCATAGTTGTTAGATGTAACATGCGAGAACGTGTAGAGATGTAGTTTTGGAGGGCCTACAGAGAGAAAAGCGTAATACGGTCACCGAACTTCAGAACAAGCTGATTACGGTCACTATATACGTTTTGCGGTGATTATACGGTCACTTGCTCACAACTCAGCATCGGATTGCACTCTGTTGACCGGCCAAATAGTCTGCATGGCGCCATGTTGACTAGTTAAATTGACCATGTTCGTTGTGGGTCCCACCAGTCAGTTCGCATAGGCAAAAGGTCAGACAAACACAAATTTACGCAGGCGCGACAAGGCTCCAACCCGTGCGCGGGAAATCACCTGGTTGTGTATGTGTCTTTCAGGGCCTGATGTGTGCGCATGCACGTGTAGGTTGAGGACTTGAGCGTGAGCGTGTGTGTTGGTCGTGTGGTGTACTGGTGTGTGCATGCATGCGTGTGTGCATGTGAGTGTTGCGTGCGTGCGTGGCTGCGTGTGTATGTGTGAGTGTTGCGTGCATGCGTGGGTGCATGTGTTTGTGTGAGTGTTGCGTGGATGTAGTTCGTGTGCATGCGTGCGTGTGAGTATAATCACCACACCAGCTCCTGTGTGTTAAAACAGATGACTCAGCATACCAATACAAGGCCACCTTGTCCGCTGTGCCCGCGGTCATGACTTCGAACCACCGTCCAAATATTTTTTTGTCGTTTGTTTTCATTCTTACTAGCAAGATGCCCGTGCGTTGCATGTAACATCAAGATGCATTTGTATGACTTGTTTATCTTGTGAGAGAAAAGGATGAATGAGGTAAGGCCTTATTTGCAAATGTGGAGAGGTGTGTGGGTACCTTTTTGCAAAATTTCCATAGTTTCTTTCCTATCCGCCAGATATAAATCGGACGGCCTATATTGCAGGATGGCAGGCACACCATCATCACCAACTCTGTTTTTTATATTAGTGTATTTTATGTATTTTATAAGAGTGTAGATGTAGAGTAGATACAAGTCAACAGGTGGGCACGATGGTAGTGAGATAATGTGATGCAACACTAGAGGTGCCACGTGGAGCATTTAACTGGTCAACTAGTCATGTCATGAGCAAATACAGAGTTGTACGGTGAGCCCGTGACTGCATAATAACCACTAAACGTAAATGGTGACCCTAATGAGTGGATTCTGAAGTCCAATGTACGTATCGTGCTTCGCTTCAAATACAATGATCGTCATTGCATATATCGCGAGAGAAAGATGAAACATGCGTGAATTTTCTGGGGGCTTACTTTTAGAGGACCTGGAGATAGTTTTGTGTGCATACGTGAAAGGGGCGTACAGGGGGGGTATGCGATGGAGAGAGAGATGCTCTTCGTTTCTCTTTATTATGACTAACTTTGTATATAGTATAAAAATATACAAATTCACAGTGCGGAATAAATATCATTGTGGGCACCATGCAATGCAAATTAGCGTTCGTACTCCTCCATATAACTTTGTAATGTTGTATATATGTAGAAACTCTAAAATAATTTTTTGGCCACACTTTATTCAAAAGTAATGTTGTATGCGAAATAAACGTGAAGAGAAGGCTTTTTAGATCAATGGGGTACGTGATGTAACATGTGTGAATGTGTAGTTGATGCATTTGGCGGGGCCTAGAGAGGTATGTGTGTGTATTACGTATTCTAGAGAGGCATGGATAGAGGGGCCGACGGGGGGGGGGGCGTGGGAGAGATAGCAGGAGAAATGAGAGTGGTCTAGAGAGAGAGATGAATATGACGTCACGACAAGAGATTCCATTCCCTTGAGTGTGTATATGCAAGGGGGGAGGGAATAGAGGCACCAGGAGAAATTTTCTGTGTGTGTGGTGTTTGTGTTGGTATGTGTGGGTGTGAGAAGATAATGAGACGTGGGGGCAGAGGGTGTTTCACCGCGTGAGGTCCAATGGGTCGAGGTGAGGCCCTTCGTTCTGTTCCGTCCTGCGCCACATTGGTCGGCCCGTGACGCATTTAGGAAGACCCATGGATGACTAGTCGTACAAGACAAAGATAGCAGAATTGTGAAGGACTCTGTGTCCATTGACAAAGCCGGTTAGGATTTGTAACCCTAGGTTCTCGGACTAAGGTAACCCCTTTATCTCTGATATTACTATTCATCCAACCTAACTTTAAGGGACATCCTACAGAATGCTCTGCTAGAATCATACTCGTCGATTAGGAAGAGAGGTGTGAGACAATGCGTAAGAGACAGGCGTAAAGATAATGTGCGTACATGAGACACATAGGCAGGTCCATGTATATAGAAAGGGTCGATGAGGATTGTGCGTGTGTATGTTTGTGAGAGGAAGAGTGCTTGTGATAAAGGTTAGTGAAAACAGTTGTAAATGGTTACGAGAGGGAGGGAGGGTTATATCTAGAGCATGTGTGCGAGAAAGACACCTCGGGAGAGAGTGTGTGAGCATGTGTGAGAGACCACCGATGGAGAGTGAAACTACACGTAAAAGACTGCTCTACACATTGATTAAAGATATAAATTGTATCCAAATATTAGGATGGGATCATGATATTTGCAATTCGTGTAAGGAGCGGTCATTGATCCATCAGACATCTAGATTCTATCGAATTTGAGCATGTCTATGTTATTATTCGACACAATTGATCCACATAGTTAGTATTTTGAACTCCAGACAATGCATCACTTTAGCAATCGAGTATAAACGTGAGTATAGTTCATGTTGTGTGTGTAAAGCACATTATACATACGAAAGTTACACAACGGACATTATAAATAGCTACTACCTATGAACTAGCATACATTTGAATTCAACTTAAGGTGGTTTAAAAAATCAAATTCAACATGAAGTCCATTCAATTATTTGAATTTGATATCATGGCATTTGTAAACGATACCTAAATTACGGGGGCACCAATCTTTGCTCTGATTTTGTACATAATAGCATATGTAGTCGTGTACAAAATAGATTCAAATTTAGCTCCTCCATTCCAAAATAATCGTAGTTATAGGATTTTCAAGTGTCAAAATTTCAAAAAGAAGCGCATAATTTAATGAGGTTTTCAAACATACAAGGTCAAATATAACGTTGTATATTTAGGTCAATCCTCATAGTTCAAGAGTACTCTAAACGTGAATGCTTGTGTTTCAAAATTTCGAACGAAGCGCCAAAAGAGCCTCTACTCGCCCGAAACCGCGTGAGACCAATGTTTGGTAGTACAAGGAAATTACTTTTCTAATAACTCCGACCCGTGAAACCTACCGGCCCGACATCCAAAGGTCTAAACCGGGGTAGGTTTGTAACTTCATCTAGACGCCACGCAACCGCATCCGAAAAGCATTCATACACAATGGCCACCTAAGCACACATGCGCGCGGCCGAAATCGCTCCCGCCCACTATTTGGGACACCTGGGATTACCATCCTACCCCCGACCCGCAGTAGGTCCGAAATTTAAGAGGGGGGCAGAGTTTGTACTTTTCCCAAATTTCAAACAAACGCGTCCCATCTTCTATTCAAAAAAGCCAAAAACAAGCGTGTCCCAGACCGAAACATGGTTCCCCCACCCGTCCGATTCCCCATTCGTACTCCGTGGGCGCCAAAACTACCTCTCCACCAGCCGCGAAACCCCGGCGTCCTCCGTCCTCCACCCCATCCCACCTATCAACCGCCACCCTCCTCCATCACGCCAGAGCCGATACCCCGACGTCGTCGTCCACCACAACCTCAACCGGAACGCCCTCCATGGCTAGTAGTTGAAGCCGAGGCCGAGCCGTCCGTACCCGAGCCAGTTCAACCACGTCGTCCTGCGCCTCACCGCTGCCGCTCCAACTTCGCCACCCTCCACCGCACCAGAGTTGTTCCTGCTACACCGTCCTTCGCCGCCTCGGATCTGCTTCCCCTCCGCCGACATACGGCCATGGCAACACAGTCAACAATTTGGCCATGGGTTCGTCCAAGCCTGCACCCTCCAGAACATCGGTTTCCCTGGTAAAAAGAAGAAAATCGGCGTGACTTGTGGAGGTGACCACACCGGCAACCGAAAAAGGTACTCCTCTTCCCTTATTCATGCAAATCTTATGTCTCTGCTTGCACGGTATTCATCCCACAGAAGACAGTAGTTGACCACTTCTTCTTGATACTAGATGCTCCTAGTAACTCGCGATGCACAAGGTTTCTCCTCATATACTATTTCACCTTAGCTAGAGGTCCGTCGCCCCCTTGAATTTCAATTTCTGGCCACTTGATTCCCAATTAATGGAAGCATTCCCCGGTGTAATAGGCGCCCGTATGCCTATTACGTCGGGGAAGTAGCGCCTTGGTGTTTATCTTAGGGGCGTGTGCGGCCTATAGCTACTGGCGCACGATCTGGAGGTCGGCCGTGATTAAAGGGATGGCCTGGGGGCACTGCCAAGCACGACGGTGGTGTGAGGTCGATGGGAGGGCGGGGCGGCGGAGGCAGGGGTCTGGGCCGGTGGTCGCTGGCGGTTCGAGAAAGATCGTCAACAGTGACTGGCGGGAGGTAGACGAAGGCCATCTACCCGTTCCTTATAGATCGGACGGTTCATTAAAAAAATCGACTGACCTATTTATTTTCAGTCGACTGTTATCTTAGATATGACGACATGTGGTGGTGTGCTGGAGGAGTACCTGCATTTCCTGTGCTCATATATTACAAAATCATACAAAGTAGAATCTAATTTTGTTTGCGATGCAATGTTGTAGAGCTATCATATGTCTCCCGTCATTTATTTTTCAGCCACCTGCTATCTGCTACTTTTACAGTGCACTAGTTCTGCACACACTTCACCCTTACTCTCACTGTTGTGTTTTTATGCAAGGGTATTTCAGACTCTGCTGCCATGAGAGAAGCCAAAAAGAAAAGAGAGAAGTCGCTCCAGTTTGGTGTGCGGCTAGGCAAGACACGTTTCAACGCTTTAAAGGGTGTAGTGTCAGCAGATGGAGACGGGGAACGTAGCTCTGGAGTTGATGACCTCGCTCGCAATGAATCACCATCCCAGGTGCTTGCTTTAACTTCGCGGTGTCATATGTGGTTGCATGTTCCATATGGTGTCTAGCTTGTATTCGAAAGGCCGAAGTCGGTAAGATAAGGAAATATATTTTTTTTACATGAACCACCATCCCGTGAGCACCAGAAGACAAATAGCTAGTCAGGGCACTGGCCGAGCCAATGACAAGCCCAGCAAAGATAGGCATCACCTGGAAGCCAACTAAAAAGCTGCGATGGTGGCGAAGCAGCCCGCCTCCCACCAGGCTCTCAGGTCCTAGATGATCATGCTCACCACTCCAGCCAGATGTCTAGCTTGTATTGCTTCCAATTTGGTTAAATTGCATCTGCTTAGCTTACACATTATACCTTTGAATATGACATGCCTTTCTGTTTTTGGTACATACTAGTACATCTGTGTATTAACCATGTTCTTACATCAAACTAATGTTCTTGTGTATCCCTCATCAATCACTTATGACGAGGCAGGCAAGCAAGGGGACTACTCCTCATTTAAAGAATGCAGCGTCAGCCTCCCGACATGATTCTCAAGAAACAGAAATGCTAGATGAAGATAGTGAACATAGCTCTGTAGTTGATTACAGCATTTCCCCTACACTAGCATCGCATGTGCTTGCTCTAACTTGGCGGCATGATATGTGGTTGCATGTTGCATATGGTGTCTAGATTGTAATTCTTCCAATCTGGTTAAACTGCATGTGCTAGTCTGCTTAGCTTATACATTATACCTGTTAATGTGACATGCCTTCTTGTATTTAGTACATAGTACATCTGTCTATTAACCATGTCCTTACATAAAACTATTGTTTTTTTGTATCCCGCATCAATCAACATGATGAGACACCTTTAGTATATGCAGTGCGATATTAGTTGCATCTTTCATATGATTTATAGCATGCGCTACTTCTAATTTGTTGAAATTCCATTTATGATGGGACGCTTTTAACTTGGCAGAGTCATATTGGTTCTTATTTGCAGAGTCATAGTGGTGTCTAGCTTGCATTGCTTCTTATTTGCTGGAATGGTTTCTGCTTAGTTTACACAAACAGTTGTGAACATGCCATGCCGTCCTGTTTTTCGTACATATTCCATCCTGGTATCATGTGTTTGCCTTACATCAAAGTAGTGATTGTCAGTATCATGCATGAATGAGTTCTGAAGAGAGAATTTTATTGCTTTTTCTTGTCGGTTTTACTTGACAATTCAAATTCAATAAAGCAGAAGGAAGTTAGCAAGGCAGCGGATAAAGGTGCTCCTTCCGAATGGAGGGCCTCTATAGTTTCTACTCCTCCACACCCCAAGATGATTTCCAAGACAACACATGCATAGACACTCAACAAAGCTGTGTTTATGATGAGCACGTCTCCCCTAGTGCAGCATCACCGGTGCTCCCTCTAACTTGGCACTGTTATATGTGGTTGCATGTTATGTGTGATGTCTAGCTTGTATTGCTTCTAATTTTGTTGAATTCCATCTGCTTACTTTACACATTATACTTGAATAAGGCACGTGTTCCTGTTTCTAGAACATACAATATCTGTCTATCACACCATGTTCTTACATCAAATTACTACTATTGTGTAACCTGCAACAATCACTTATCATAAGACACGTTTGACTTCGGAGTGTGATATAGGTTACATCTCACATTCTTTTCTAGCTTGTATTACTAATTTGTTGAAATGGCACTTATGACGAGAGAGTTTTAACTTGGCAGAGTGATATTCGTTGCATCTTTCATATGGTGTCTAGCTTTCATTGCTTCTAATTTGTTGAAATGCCTTCTCCTTAGTTTACACATCATAAGCTGTGAATATGCAATGCTGTGAATATGCAATGGCACTAATGACGAGAGACCTCTAACATGGTAGTGTGATGTTGTTTGCATCTTGCATATGATTTATTTCTTGTACCGCTTCACATTTGTTTAAACGCCATTTGTGATGAGACACTGTTAACTTGGCAGAGCGATATTTCTAGCATCTTTCATATGGTGTCTACCTTCCATTGCATTGCTTCTAATTTGGTGAAATGTCTTCTTCTTAGTTTACACATCATAGTTCTGGTTATCTCTTCCGTCCTGTTTTTCATACATATTACATCCTCCTATCATGTGGTTGTCTAACATCAAAGTTCAGTTCATCTGCATCACACATCAATTTGTTCTGAAGAACTAAATTGTTATTCGTTTTTCTTGTCGGCTTGACTTAACATGGCACAGAGAAAGAGGAAGAAACACAGAATGGCAGGGAATGAGAAGCGGATGAACCCTGCAGATTCTGCTGGTACTGATGGTGCAATAGAAGGTCAAAGTCCAGCAGAAAAGTATACAAACACGGCATCCCATGCTACACGAGTTGCAAAAAAAGACAAACAGAAAAAATAGCTTCCACCAAACAAGCAGAGACAACCCTAGTTCTTGCAACACCTACCATAGTACTACCAGCTGCACGACGTACTCGTGCGTCAACTGAGCTAGCAACATGTTCCCAAGCTCCCTTGCCACCTGACACTACTTCCCAAGCAGTCTTGACACAAGACGAGTTGGCAATATCAGATGAACCTTGTGAGCTTCAACAACAAGAAGGTAGTTGCTGGAGTCAAGTTACAGTTGCATGCTTCTTTATATGTAGTCTCACAGTTTGATGTACACTAACACTTCCTATGTTTGTTGTTGGACTAGCACCTAGGCGCAAGAGGAAACAAACATCAGGGATAATGCTCGATAGGTTAACTAAATCTAGAGGAGGAAGAATGGAGATCCGTTTTGAGGTAGGTTTAAAAAGGCCACGTGATGCTACAGAGTCAGCCAAGTTAGTATCAGAGGCAGCGGTTGCTGTTAGGTGTCATGTACGTATCCTCCCAACATGGATTCGGTACAGGAATGACAAAGACGAAACCCAGTTCAACATCTTCCTCGACCATTTATCTGTAAGTATGGTTATGTATGGAAACTAGTAATATTGTCTTGCTCTGTCCAATACTTTCTAGGTTGCTGATAATGAGACTCCCATAATTTTCAACAGATGAGGTTCAAGTTGGATAGCCAAGATGATGCAACCAGACAAGCTTGCACCCATGTTTTCAAGTCTGCTCTGTGACAGTATCGGTATAACTTGAGGAAAACTCACTTTGAAGGCAAGGCTAACAGTGAACTTGCCCAAACATCTCCAATGGAAAATATATCTGATGAAGACTGGAGAGGCCTTGTTAAACACTGGCCTGATCCGAAGTATCAGGTACATTATATATATGTCATCAGATCACATGTTGAAGTCCTATTTACGCATGTGCCACAAAAATCTATCTTCTTGTAGGTGAACTGTTGAAAGAACAAGGCCAACCATACGAAAGTGAAATTCCAACAGACGACAGGATCTCATAGCTATATTGCACACTGGGAGGCTCTTGTAATTAGCTGCTATTTCACTCTTTTCGCTGTACCATATTATCAGACCTATATTGACTTGTTCCAAATGAAGAGGAAAGCCCGCAAAGGACCAAAAAGTACCTGAACCAAATGTTGTGGAAATCTTCAAGGACTGTCACACCAGCAAGAAGAAGGGCATGACTACACCAGTCAAAGCCGCTGTTGTAAGTCCTTAATCCTCATGCCTTTTAACTACTACTTACTCTGACTTGTGCCTTGAACTGCATGGTTTGCAGCCAATGTCTATTACTCTTTTCAATTTTATACACAATTGTCTTAGCGTATCATTGCACCTTACAAGATTTAAAAGAGAGGAGTGATGTTCCTTTGATCTTGACCCTTAATCTAGTTCCGTGTTGGACTTGCTCACACAACGTTACAATTGCCTGTTTGTCTGTTCTCAGTTGTTTTGTGATATAAATGACGCCATACTATGCTTACCGTATTATAAACTTCGTCTCTTTATCCTTAGCCCTCAATATAATGTGAAGAAATAGACAATACATTAGCGATGGTACATGATCATATGTTTGGAACCTGGTTTTATTATGTACTTTGCAATAGAATACAACTAATATTTTACATGGGTTCACCAGAATAAGTTCTGTATATAGACCAAAGCTATTTTGTTTGGTTTTGCTGCCTCCTTAATATCTTCTGTTCTGGTACTACTAATGTAAAACCTCAAATTTTCAGCGAGCTATGGAAAAAATGGTGGAACCGCCATCTTCTGAAGGTGGCGAGGCAACTATAACCGCAATGTCAGCTCTTGCTGCAGTGGGTCAGTACCTGTCCACTAACAGTGCCAAAAGCACATTCCTGCGTAATACTGGGTTGATTGTTAAGGCAATATCGTCCAAACTGCCTCACGATCAAGATATGCAAGCTCAAAGCAATGTTGTATCTACGCTCCAGACACAAGTCCATTCCCTAACAGAGACCCTTTGTGAAACAAGGAGAAACATTGCTCAATATCGTCAAGATATGCATGGTTTTGAAACCAAACTATCAGACATTTGCTATGTTGTTCAGGAGCCTAGGGGAAATGAAGGCGAGGGTTATGGTGCTCCATCGGACAATACAACATGAAAACGTAATAGTCAGGTCAAATGAACTGAGCTTCTGAACTTCTGGTGGTGCATTTATCTGCTAGACTGTTAAGTTTTATGCCAACCTTCCTTTTGTTATATAGTTGTAATTTGTTTTGGTGCGATACAAAATTTATTCTTAACGTGCAGCCACCGCCTGAACAAAACAACAAGCCATTTTTGTATAGTGTAGGGTGTTCCCTATATTTGCACTGGTGGCGATCTTTGATGCCGAGTGGATGTAATCTGTGCAATCGCCTTAATAGCCTAGCGTTAGTTTCGGCCTTATTTATTTCCTAGTCTTCTTTTTCCCTAGTTTGCTAGTGGCCGCTACTACCATGGGCCATATATGGGCCGTAGTATCCATGGGTCTCCTACGGGCCGTCGATAAATGGGCCTGTAATCGGTGGGCCTCGGGCCGTCGGATAAATGGGTCTACATGGTCCATAATCGGGCGTAATTGGTATCGGCCCAGCACGGTAACAGGCCGTTAACAGGCTGTAGGACAGCAAAGGCTTAATTCTGTCACAGGCATAACAGGTCGTTAATGGGCCAGAATATAGGACGGGCCAGAAATGGCACAACGGGTTAACAGGTCAGAAATGGGCCGACTTTTGCCATGGGCCGAATTTGTCCCATTAGGGTAACAGGCCAGTAACGGGCTGACTCTTGCCATGGGCCGAATTTGGCCCATTAGTGGAACAGGCCAGAAACGGGCCGACTCTTGCCATGGGCCGAATTTGGCCCATTAGGGGAACAGGCCAGTAATGGGCCGGAAGTAATCGAGGGCCGAAAAGGAGCCCAAGAACGTATGGGCCGTCAATAGGCCGAAACCTAACACGGGCTGGAAACGGCCCATGTAAATCACGGGCCGTTAACGGGTATAAAGAAAATTACTGTTCATTATGGGCTAGAGTCACCGTGGGCCTGTAATGGGCCAAAAGATACAAAGGCCTCATATGGGCCGAAAGACGTCGTGGGCCATACATGGGCCGAAAGTGAAATGGGCTGGTATTATATTCGATGACCCACATGACGTCGTTGGGCCGATTTCCTTTAGGGCCTAACGGGCCGTAAAATGGGCTACGAAGAGACCGTTAACAGGCTTTTCATGGGCCAGCCCGTTAACTTTTGACCAAGTCAAACGGGTCGACTTTGTAAGCTAAATGGGCCACTGTTGGGCCATGCCACGTGTCAACATCATAGGTTCCTATCTGACCCACTGATGAGCTGACACGTGTTTCCTCTAGCCAATGATGATTTTACACGTGGAAAATCCCCATTGGTCGGGGCTGTTAACGGGTTATCGGATCCAAAACCCGACCCGATAGCTTAATGGTGTTCCGTTACGGTGGATGCCACGTGTCGGTCACCCTTGACGAAAGCACTTCTGTGATGCGCGATTTATCGTCATGGAAGTGGACACTTCCCTGATGATAATTTTGGTAATGTCATGGAACACTTCTATGACAGCACATGTATGACTATCTCGATTCTGTCATAAATTTGTCATGGATGTACATGCATGATAAAAAAGCGACCTACTGTGACAAACATGTATCATCACGGAAGTGTATTTTTTTTGTAATGGAAAGCTGTCGGTTTGCATACGGGTGTTCTAACTAAAACGTTTACGATGAGTGTTTTATATTTGAAAAGCGAATTGAACCGTGGCTTGGGTGCCATTAATGGAGAGGATGCGAGCAAGGCGGGCAGCCATGGAAGTCAAAGGGCTCGCTTCCCAGTGAGCCTGTGCAGTGTACAACTTGCACGCTTCCTGGTGAGCCTGCGCACTCGAGGGCAGCTTGCACGCCTCTCGGTCAGCCTGCGCACCGAACGGCGCTCGCACGCCTCCTGTCCAGTCAAGGTCAAGCAACTGTCCGCACGGCACCTCCTACAGCCATTAAAACCAAGACACGTGGCGTCACATGAATGGTTAACAAAACGCACACGGTTTGAATTATACAAACGTTTGAGATATTAAAGTGGAAACTATTTTTTCAAAATGCCTTTGTTGGCTGTCATTATTCGAGTGCACCTTCTCTCAAAATGGACATGAAAAATACCACATCATGCCGGGTCCCATTCCATAATAGCATGCCAAGTTTCATGAATTTCAGATGAGTTTTGGATTTACTAGAATTTAAAAACCAAGCATCTTAATGTCTTACCGGCAATCAACGGTGGCCTAGTGTTTGAAATTCATTCCCATTTCTTTCATGGGACCTAAGCATGCACCCAAGGACACATATTTGATTTTTCAACCAATTTATATGCACTGGAGCATGTGCATGTAGTTCAAATTTAAATTATGCACATAAATGCATTGAAAACTCACTTAATGCATAAAAATGTCCAAACGAACCCCGAAAAATCACAAAAATTCACACAACACTCCTGTTGTTCTATGTTGACACGAGAAAAAATTTGAAAGCAATAAGAGGCAATGGATATCATTTCGTCCCCAAAGGTGGGACGTTCCCTACCGAAAACCAACATGCTTGTTGTGAGAAGCTCCGGTTTTTGCGAAGCATATACCCAAACCTGCCCCAAATGGGACAATTTTTTTACCACGGCATGTTCATGCCACTCCATGATAGCATGTCAAGTTTCATGAATTCCAGACGAGTTTTGGATTTACTAGAATTTAAAAACCATGCATCTCAATGTTTTACCGGCAATCAATGGTGCCCTTGCATTTGAAATTCATTCCCATTTCTTGCATGGGACCTAAGCATGCTCCCAAGGACACAGATTTGTTTTTTCAACCAATTTATATGCACTGGAGTATGTGCATGTAGTTCAAATTTGAATTATGCACATAAATGCATTGAAAACTCAGTTAATGCACAAAAATGTCCAAGCGAACCCCGAAATATCACAAAAATTCACACACCACTCCTGCTGTTCTATGTTGACACGAGAAAAAAATTTGAAAGCAATAAGAGGCAATGGATATCATTTCGTCCCCAAAGGTGGGACGTTTCCTACCGAAAACCATCATGCTTGTTGTGAGAAGCTCCAGTTTGTGAGAAGCATATACCCAAACCTGCCCCAAATGGGAATTTTTTTACCATGGCATGTTGATGCCGCTCCATGATAGCATGCCAAGATTCATGAATTTCAGACGAGTTATGGATTTACTAGAATTTAAAAACCAGGCATCTCAATGTTTTGCCGGCAATCAACGGTGCCCTGGTGTTTGAAATTCATTCCCATTTCTTGCATGGGACCTAAGAAGGCACCCAAGGACACATATTTGAGTTTTCAACCAATTTATATGCACTAGAGCATGTGCATGTAGTTCAAATTTGAATTATGCACATAAATGCATTGAAAACTCAGTTAATGCATAAAAATGTCCGAACGAACCCCGAAAAATCACAAAAATTCACACAACACTCATGTTGTTCTATGCTGACACGAGAAAAAAATTTGAAAGCAATAAGAGGCAAGGGATATCGTTTCGTCCCCAAAGGTGGGGCGTTTCCTACTGAAAACCATCATGCTTGTTGTGAGAGGCATATACCAAACCTACCCCAAATGCGACAAAATTTTTGCCACGTCATGTTCATGCCGCTCCATGATAGCATGCCAAGTTTCATGAATTTGAGACGAGTTTTTGATTTACTAGAATTCAAAAACCAAGCATCTCAATATTTTTCCGGCAATCAACGGTGCCCTTGTGTTTGATATTCATTCCCATTTCTTGCATGGGACCTAAGCATGCACCCAAGGACACAGATTTGATTTTTCAACCAATTTATATGCACTGGAGAATGTGCATGTAGTTCAAATTTGAATTATGCGCATAAAATGCCTGGAAAACCCAGTTAATGTATAAAAATGTACAAACGAACCCCGAAAAATTCCAAAATTGAACACAACACTCCTGTTGTTCTATGTTGACACTCGAATTTTTTTGAAAGCAATAAGTGGCAACATATATCATTTCATCCCCAAAGGTGGCATGTTCCCTACCGAAACCATCACGCTTGTTGTGAGAAGCTCTGGTTTGTGAGAAGCTTATACCCAAACCTGCCCCAAATGGGACAATTTTTTTACCACGACATGTTGATGCCGCTCCATGATAGCACGCCAAGTTTCATGATTTTCAAACGAGTTTTGGATTCATTATAATTTAAAAACCAGGTATTTCATTGTTTGCGGCCGAGTGACGGTGGCAGGGTGTGTGACATTGATTCCCATTTCTTGCATGGGACCTAAGCATGCAACCAAGGACACATATTTGATTTTTCAACCAGTTCATATGCACTTGAGCATGTTCATGTAGTTCAAATTTGAATTATGTGCATAAAATGCCTGGAAAACCCAAGTAATGTATAAAAATGTCCAAACGAACCCCAAAAATTTCCAAAATTGAACACAACACTCCTGTTGTTCTATGTTGACACTCTAAATTTTTTGAAAGCAATAAGAGGCAACGTATATCGTTTTGTCCCCAAAGGTGGCACGTTCCCTACCGAAACCATCACGCTTGTTGTGAGAAGCTCTGGTTTGTCAAAAGCTTATACCCAAACCTGCCCCAAATGGGACAATTTTTTTACCACGGAATGTTGATGCCGCTCCATGATAGCATGCCAAGTTTCATGAATTTCAAACGAGTTTTGGATTTACTAGAATTTAAAAACAAGGTATCTCAATGTTTGCAGCCGAGTGACGGTGGCAGGGTGTGTGACATTGATTCCCATTTCTTGCATGGGACCTAAGCATGCAACCAAGGACACATATTTGATTTTTCAACCCATTTATATGCACTGGAGTATGTGCATGTAGTTGAAATTAGAATTGTGCACCTGAAATGCCTACAAAACCAAGTTAATATATAAAAACTTCCAAACGAACCCTGATAATTCCAATTTTTTTGACGACACGCCTATAGGTGCATGTTCACTGCAGATAAAAGTTCTAACAATTCAAACACCATCCTTTGTAGCTGTGACCCCATTACGTAATTCAAATCAAGACGATAAATCAAGTAGATCACACACAATTTATTATCACCAACCATGTGAGATGCATCGCAAAATATCTTGGAGCACCGTCGGTGTATAGTACGCCTATGGCTTACGAGAGAAGGTGCGTCGGCTACAGTCCACAGCCGGCGTGTCAAGCACACTAGCTCACTCCCCAAATATCATTTCACTATTCATTCGTCGCCGGTGAAATATGGGGACGTGGACCCACGTCGTGAGGGCAACTTCGGCGGCCCACTCCGGCGAGAGCGCGACCGCAGCCGCCAGGCGTGTGCTAACAAGCTTCGTGAGGGCGACCGCAGTCTGCGTCCCGGCGACCAAGGCAGCCCAAACGGCCGCTGTTGCTTCTCAGGCGGCGGCAGCAGCATCTTCCTTGGTGATAGCAACTGGTGAGAGCGGCACAACAACTGCCCGTTCCGCAGCGGCGGCCTTAGCCCTGATGGAGGCCGCCCACTACCATGTCGAGGCCGTCCACGCCCAGCTCGTGGTGGTTGATGTCTACTACACAACCTTCTTCTTGTAGACGTTGTTGGGCCTCCAAGTGCAGAGGTTTGTAGGACAGTAGCAAATTTCCCTTAAGTGGATGACCTAAGGTTTATCAATCTGTAGGAGGCGTAGGATGAAGATGGTCTCTCTCAAGAAACCCTGCAACCAAATAACAAAGAGTCTCTTGTGTCCCCAACACACCCAATACAATGGTAAATTGTATAGGTGCACTAGTTCGGTGAAGAGATGGTGATACAAGTGGTATATGGATGGTAGATAATAGTTTTGTAATCTGAAAATATAAAAACAGCAAGGTAACTAATGATAAAAGTGAGCGTAAACGGTATTGCAATGCATTGAAACAAGGCCTAGGGTTCATACTTTCGCTAGTGCAAGTTCCCTCAACAATAATAACATAATTGGATCATAAAACTACCCCTCAACATGCAACAAAGAGTCACTCCAAAGTCACTAATAGCGGAGAACGAACGAAGAGATTATGGTAGGGTACGAAACCACCTCAAAGCTATTCTTTCCAATCAATCCACCGGGCTATTCCTATAAGTGTCACAAACAGCCCTAGAGTTCGTACTAGAATAACACCTTAAGACACAAATCAATCAAAACCCTAATGTCACCTAGATACTCCAATGTCACCTCAAGTATCCATGGGTATGATTATACGATATGCATCACACAATCTCAGATTCATCTATTCAACCAACACATAGAACCTCAAAGAGTGCCCCAAAGTTTCTACCAGAGAATCATGACCAAAACGTGTGCCAACCCCTATGCATAGGTTCATGGGCGGAACCCGCAAGTTGATCACCGAAACATACATCAAGTGAATCATGTGGTATTCCATTGTCACCGCAGATATGCACGGCAAGACATACATCAAGTGTTCTCAAATCTTTAAAGACTAAATCCGATAAGATAACTTCAAAGGGAAAACACAATTCATTACAAGAGAGTAGAGGGGGGAAGAAACATCATAGGATCCAAATATAATAGCAGAGCTCTCGATACATCAAGATCATATCACCTCAAGAACACGAGAGAGAGAAAGAGAGGTCAAACACATAGCTACTGGTACATACCCTCAGCCCCGAGGGAGAACTACTCCCTCCTCATCATGGAGAGCACCGGGATGATGAAGATGGCCACCGGAGAGGGATTCCCCCTCCGGCAGGGTGTCAGAACGGGTCTAGATTGGATTTCGGTGGCTACGGAGGCTTCTGGCGGCGGAACTCCCGATCTGTTGTGCTCCCCAATCGTTTTAGGGTATATGGAGATATATAGGTGGAAGAAGTACGTCAGGGGGGCCATGAGGGGCCCACGAGGGTGGAGGGCGTGCCCAGGGGGATGTGTGCGCCCCCCTACCTCATGGCTTCCTTAACGTGGACTCCAAGTCTCCCGGGTTGCTTTCCTTCCAAAAATAAGTTCCGTGAAGTTTCAGGTCAATTGGACTCCGTTTGATATTCCTTTTCCGCGATACTCTAAAACAAGGAAAAAACAGAAACTGGCACTGGGCTCTGGGTTAATAGGTTAGTCCCAAAAATCATATAAAATAGCATCTAAATGCATATAAAACATCCAAGGTTGATAATATAATAGCATGGAACAATCAAAAATTATAGATACGTTGGAGACGTATCAACGGTCACCGCACAAATCGAACGAAGCTTCTCTGATAATGTTCGACAACCCACGGCCGAAGAGCTGGTAATCGTCGAGAGAGTTCGAGCAGCCGTCCGTTCCTGCGCGGCATACCTTGCCACGACGGAGCCCGCCAGAGCCTAGATCGCAGCCGCCCACTCCCAGCTCATGGCAGCCTATTCCAAAGATATGGCGGATGCGGATGGCGAGATGCTCTCCGAGTATGGCGCAATTGATGCCATCGAGGCCCTTCCCCAGGAAACCGTCGGGCGCGAGCTGGACCTGGAGGCAGCGGCGGAGATCGACGAGCACCAGACGTACTAGTACTCTTTGTTTTGTTTAATTAAGAGCGCCGGTCTTTAGTTTGTTAGAGTAATGTTTAGGTCAGCTAGCTCTGTTTAATTGCTGAACTTGCTCAATTAAGAAGTTAGTCTCCTTTGTGTACCCAAATTATACAATGAAGTGGATGACCACCGTAACCAGGGAAATTCGAAGCAAAATTTTTGATGTTCAAACTCAACACACACCGGTTAAGCTATTTGAATCGTTTGTGATGTTCACATATCATGCACAGTTCTGAATAAGGGACCGTGTCTGATGACACTTTGCACGCCAGTTTTTCGCTAAAGCGATTCCAAATTTTCGGCTTCCACGGAAATATCTACCTCCCCTCCCCCTCCCCTTACCAAAATCCACATTTCCCCTCTTTTTGCCTTCCTTTCCAAGTTGAAACCTTCACTCCTTGCTTGCAGCACCGTCGCCTCCTCGCCGGCGACCCTCCTTCACACTCCTCGGCCTCGCCTGTCCAGGCAGGTAATCCACACCCGACCCACATCCTCCTCCTCCTTCCACATCCCACATGCCCGGACCGTTGGCGCGAGCGCGACACCTTCCACCCAAATCATTGACCCTCCACCAAATAAGCGCCGACCTAAGCCATGGTGCACACAGTATAGCCATGACCTCAAGGAGCATTTCGCAGCGGAGAAGTAAATCACATTCGCATGCATGCGCAGATGAGGTCACGATGGATCCCATTCGTGCCGACCCCCAGATCTTGAAGGAGCACCTTGCCATTTGCTCGCTACGCCAGTTAAGCATGCTCAGTTTACCTGTTGCGTGTGCTGCTCCTACCTTTCCTTCATTGTCTGTTCTTCTATTAGGAGTATGTCTGATCTTCTATTAGGAGTATGTTATATTGTGCAATGTGGTGCTCAGTTAATGTTTGGTTCATTTGTTGTGGTCTTTAGTTAACTGCTTGGTTCAATTCTGCAATGCAATTTCCAATTGTCGTGGGTAGAATTTTGTATTGTTGTGCATGTGAGGAATAAATCGAATTTGGCTGCACTTAATACATGAGAAACATATACAAGTGCTATATTTCCTAGTTCTTAATCATGCTTGGTTTGGATAAATGGGTTTTCCGTGTGGCTTGAATTAATCTGATGAATCTGCAATGTGCTTATTTTTCATCAACATATTTTACTGATAGCATGCGAACCCTTACTTAACCTGATGACTAACTACCTTATATGTGTTGCAGGGAAACAATGGGAAGCACTGAGGTTTACAATCAAGGTTAGCACGTGCATGGTCCGTTGTCTAATAGCACATTATTGTGCAATTGCAGGAACCATTCTAATATTTAGGTTTTTAACAATTTGGTCTTGCACATGTAGGTCCCGCTGTCAGAGGTTTTGACCCACTGTTCGACCCTTTTTGCATATGGGGAAATGAGTTGTCCATGAATATCAGTCAAGTCAAGAAACTCAGAAAGATTGTTAGGATAAAGAAATTAGCGACAAAAAACAACACGATCTTTGTCTGCACAATGAAGAAGACATCGGTTCACTACAGGATGATACTAACTATTATACCTTTTTTATTCCTTTGCCCCATTTCCAATATAGAGAAGATATTTATGCAAATCCTTGTTTTCAGGCCTTTCCAAAGCAGTTCACTGATGATTACCTCTCAAACCACCTGTATGGTCAGGAGGCAAGGAAGGTATTCATACAACACCCACGGTTCAATATTGAAGTGTTCCTGAAGAGGACGAAGGATGGACGGTCAATCATCCACAGGCACTGGCCTAAAGTTACAAAGACCTTCAACATCAATGAAGGCTCAATATCCACCTTCTGCTTCAGCAATTTTCCAGATGAGATACATCTGTCTATGTACTGTCTATGATGCTATTTTCGAAAGGTTATAGATGTTGCATGTGAAACTTGGTCCTAGTGTAGTTGTGTAATGGGGTAGTTGAGTGCTAAAGCTATATGATGTTGTACTCTGATGTATTTCAATTATGAAAATGAAATATATTGTGTGCTTAATATGAAATGTCAATTAGATTAATAAATGCATGATGAATAATCGGATAATTAGCCTGCTAATGGCGAATTAGCCTGCTAATTGGGTTTTGCTATTGTAAACTATCATTGAAAAAATACCGTGGGTGATGACCTCAGGCAACGCACACAGTTTCTAGGAATAAACCGTGTTGGATCAATGAACAATCACACACGAATTTCTCTTCAAAATTGTTTGCGTTAGGCCACCTTGCACAAATGTTTACCAAATAAAAACTATGTGTGATGGACAGCCTTTGCCACACAGTTTCTTCCACGGACCGCGTGTGATATATTCAATAATGAAAATGATTTAACGGGAAAAATTGTGTGTGATGTACCTGTGAACGGAAACATTTTCCTTGGAGCGACTGTGTGGGATGTACATACGAACAAAAACGTTTAGCGGGGACTAACTGTGTGGGATGTACCTGCGACCGGAAACAATTTCACTGTATAATTGTATTTTTCCAGCTCTAATGTACGGATTTCCGTATTTGAGCGCTCGCCGGTCGCACACGACCTCATTTTGCCGAACGTGTGTGCCAGGAGGGCATATCCCCGACGGTTTCTGGGTCGTGTGGGAAGGACCCCCCTATTTCCCACACTCACTTGGTGACGGTTCCAAATGCCGTCGCGGAAAGGGCTTAAAAACCGTTTGTTTAGGAGCTTGCTGTACTAGTGGCTTCCCCGGCGAACAGGCGGACTAGGTGCTATGCGCGCCTAAGCGGGCGCTGCTTCTTTTAATTGCGATTCGACTGACCCTGAATTGAAATCCAGGCGCGCTACTGACCTCTAGCAAAGGTGAAATAGTAAATGGGAGGAAACCTTGTGCATTTAGTATCACGGAGAATATGGAGTAAAAGCATTCAACTAGTTTCTTTCGTGGGATAATACGGTGTGAGCAGAGACGTAAGATGTGCACGAATAAGTTAAGAGGAGTACCTCTTTCTGCTGGTAGTGCTGTGTCCTCCTTCTATTTTTCCAATGATCTTATTGTGGTTCGTTGGAAATGAGAAGTTGTGGAGGACGGTGGAGCCTTGGACAAACCCATGGCCAAGTTGTTGAGTGTGGTGTGGTGGCCGTCTGTCGGCGACAGGGAACCAGATCCAAGGCGGCGAACGACGACATAGCGGGAACAGCTCCGGTGTGCTGGACGGTTGCGACAGTGGAGCGATAGCGGTGAGGCGTAGGACGGCGTGGTCGAAGTGGTTCTGGTACGGCGCACGTCGGCGTAGGCGTCGTGGTGGTAGTTCTGCCTTGGCTTCAGCTGCTAAGTCCTTGAGGGCGTTGCGGTTGCGATTGCGTTGGACAACGACCTCGGCGTACCGGCTCCGGCATGATGGAGGAGGGCGGCGGTGGATTGGGCACAATGGGGTGGAGGACGGAGGAGGCTGGGGTTTCGCAGCTGGTGGAGAGGGCGTTTTGGCGCCCACGGAATATGAATGGGGAAACGGAGGGAGGGGGACTAAGGGGGAACAATGTTTCGGTTTGGGACGCGCTTGTTTGAAATTTGGGGGAAGTTACAACTTTTCCCCCATCTAAAATTTCGGACATATTGCGAGTTGGGGGTAGGACAGTAATCTCAGGTGTTCCAAATGGTGGGCGAGATAGATTTCGGCCGAGCGCATGGGTGTTTAGGCGCCACGGCGTATGAATGCTTCTCGGAGGCAGTTGAGACTGACGTCTTGGTGAAGTTACAAACCTACCCCGGTTTAGACCTTTGTACGTTGGGCTGATAGGCTACACGGGCCAGAGTCAAGACAGTAATTTCCTACCACCAAACATTAGTCTCGCGTGGTTACGGATGACCAGTGGCTTATTTGGCCCTTCGTTCAATATTTTGGAGCAGAAGCATTAACGTTTTCGGTTCTCTTGAATTGAACTTTCAGGATTTGTCAAACTTCACAAATCTTTACTCTTGAAAGTCCTAAAACTACGATTATTTTGGAATGGAGGGGGTACATTTGAATATACATTGTACATGAGTATATATTAAAAAATATGCAACTTACCTCAGTTCATGCATGGTTCCAAATATAATCTCCTTGGTTGCAAAAGAATAGTTAGACATGCATATGAATATATAGCATGTTCAAACACACAACAAAGATTGATGCCCCCTTTTAGATCTGATTTACAAATGCCATTATCTCGGGTTCTAATAGATGAATGCACTTCCTATGAATTCGAATCTTCTAAGCCCCCTTTATGTTGAATTCAACATGTATTCTATTTCGTAGCTAGCATTTTGGAATGTATCCATGTAAGTGACAAATGTATAAAGTGTTTCACACTAACAACATGGCGTGTTCTAATTAATGTTTATATATGAATTGCAAAAGCAATGCATTGCCTGTATTTCAAACCACTCTCACTCTATGGATCGATAATATGAAATAAAGACATGCACATGCTAGAATTCAATAGAGTATGGGTGTCTGATAGACCAATTTTCGTTCATACGCAAATTGCAAAATTCATGATCTCATCCAAAAATAATAATGCCATTTATATTTTAATTTAATGCGTAGAACCGCCTTTTACACGTAGATGCACTAGGCCTCGGCCCGTTCTCACATCACTTGCCCGCTACTCTTGCCGCCTGCCAAGTGGGCTCCGCGCTCGTTATCCTGACTGTTCTCTCTGCCGGGCCCTTTCGCCTTGCTATATATCTCTCTATCTAACGCATAAGTGCACACACTTTATATACATTGACATTTCTCTTTGACACATTCTCACAATCTCTCCCGGGGTGTTGGGGTGTCTCACGCACACACACTCTCTCTCCCTCTCTCTCTCTCTCTCTCTCTTTCTGACTACTATGTACCACTCTTTTCCCTAATCTTAGTGTAAAACACTATTTCTCTCACATGCATATATACACACGCATGGTCTCTACTAGCCCTCTATACGCACATATATGTGCCTACATGTCTCCCGCACGCACATTATCTTTAGGCCTCTCTCGCACACATTGCCCGCCCCCCCCACAGACACACCTCTCTCTTAGTAGTTGGCAAATATGATTCCATCAAATCATTCGGTAGGATATCCCTGATTGTTAGGCTGGATGGTAATACGAGGCAAAGTTTTACCCAAGTTTGGACCCTTGCAGTTGAGGAAGAAGCCTACTCCTGGTACTGCATATTAGTGATAGGGGTGTGTACAAAGTACACGTGAATACCAGGCATTATGCGTGTGTGTATACTATCGATGAACTAGCCCCCAGGCTTCTATAACATGCTCGGGGCCTAGGGTTACAAATCATATATAGTCGGCTTATCACCAGTGGGGATAGAGTCCTCCATGACTCTGGTAGCTTCATGTTGTACGCCGAGTCCTCCACATGGGTCTTTGTATAATGCGTCTCGGTCAAACCTATGTGGCGCAGGATGGAACCGACCCATGAGTCCTCATGTTGACCCACCACAACTAGAAATGATGTGCCCACCACACCACACACACAATCGGCCACTAAGAAAACAAGCATATACAATAGTACAATTTTATACATGAAAGTTAATTGCATGGTGCATCCAAATTTTTTTTTTCTGGATTGTGAATGTTTATATTTTCTCCTAAAATATTAGTCACCGGAAAGAGAAATGAAGGGCATATCTCTCCTTGTCTCCACCGGAAACCCCCTCTTTCTACACCACTTTCACGTATGCACACAGACTACCTCTTGGCCCTCTAAAGGTATGCATGCCCATGACATATTCACGCGTGATGGTCACTGTATTTCAAGCGAAAGCACTATATGGTCACTGGACTTCAGAATATGCTCATTATAGTCACCATATACATTCTCGTGGTGATCATACGGTATCTAGCTCACGATACGTCTCCGTATTTTATTGATGACACTGACGGACATTGTATTTGATGCATGATCCGTATTTTGTTGACGACACTTACGGTCATTGTATTTGAAGAGAAAGCATGATATGGTCACTGTACTTCAGAATAAGTTCATCACGGTCACCACATACATTTTGTGGTGCTAACCAACCTATGGTTGGATGGTTAGGAGGACAGTGGTTTCTCTAGCCCACCAGGGTTAAAGTCCTGGTGCTCGCATTTATCCTAGGTTAATTTCAGTATTTTCCGTCGATGTGCGTTCAGTGGGAGGAGACGTTCCACTCGACTACGAGGCACCTATGGTGACTTCGTAAAATCTCAAGATCATATGCTGGCTCACTCTCTCGAAGGTGCTCATAGGGGTAGGGTCTGCGTGTGTGCGCTTATAGCGGTGAGTGCTTGCATGTATATATGAGCGCTTGCGTCTGTACCGTGTTAAAAAAATACATGTCCTGATTATACGGTCACTGGCTCACCCGTACAACTCCGTTTTTTGTTGATGACACAATCAATTGACCAGTCAAACATTCCATGTGGAGCAACTAGTGTTGCACCATCGGGGTGCGTAACCATGGGGCCCACCTGCCAGCGCGTATATGAAAGGAATAAATGGTAGTTTGAGTCTGTCCTGTGTTAATAAAATATATTTTAGGGTGATCATACGGTCACTGGCTCACCATACATCTCCGTAATTTGTTGATGACACGATCAATTGACCAGTCAAACGATCCACATTCAGCAGCTCACATTACCATAGGGCCCACCCGTCAGCGTGTATATGAAGGACATAAATGGTAATAAATTAGTGGTCGGTGGGGATTCAAAGTCGTGAGACCTCTGGCTGGCAGTCGCCGGCGGTGGGGGGCGTGGTGATTGGATGGTGGCATGGGGATCGCCGGAGAAAAAGCTCGGCGTGGGGGGGCCTAGAGGGATGGCCGGGGCGGCGGCGGACCGGCGGTGGGGAGTGGTTTCAGGGCAGGCGGGGCGGCGTGGCAGCACAGGCTGGCCGCGGGCGGCGGCGGTCAGCGGTTCGGCCGGTGGTGGCTGGCGGCTCAGGGGGGTGGAGGCTGAAGATAAACTGCAGGCCCTTGATTTCGTATCCAACGGCTAGAAAATCTACTGACTAGAGATGAAAAAGTCAGTCGACTGACATGTAGCCTCGCCCTGGACGTACACATGCACACACGCAACACTCGCATGAACACACGCACGCATGCATGCGTGCAACACTGACATGTACACATAATGAACACACACACACATGCCGGCGTGCAACACTGACACATACACATGCACTCACGAACACATGCACGCACGCACACTTGCATGCAACGCTGAAACGTACACATGCACGCACGCAACACTCGCATACCTGCATGCACAGAGCACACGATGCAAGGCACACGCTCAACCTATACATGCATGCACCGTTTGTTAAGGACATGGATTGTTACAGGTATTAATCAATCTTATCTGTGATAAGCAGAACATTGATGTTTGCAACGGTCTTTATGAATCACAACATATCGAACGGGCTATCAACGTATATATGAAAATTTTAAATTCTCTTACATTATATAGTAGGCTCATCTAGAAGAAATAGATGACATCACACTCAATGAACAATCATCGGTTTATGAAATGCCCACTTCTGACCGCCCTAGCCCACCAAAAGTTCCTTTGCCATGCGCTGCCTGCGTTGGGTCACTAACATGCAGGCCATTGTACCCAAAGAGCCCACACGTCAGTGGAAGGACGGCGCGGTGTCGTACGTCAGAGTTGGGGGCGCCACTCGATGCACGCCTTCGCCGCTCCCTTATCTCCTCCTTCACCATTTTGTCCACTCTTACAATGGCTTACGAAGAGTAGTTATCCATCATCCAACCCAGCTTGGCGGCCCGCCAAGCCCGCCGGATACGAGTTATGCAACTCGCTGATCCACCTCCCTCCCCTTGCCCGACGGAGCCAGTTGCCGCCCCAAGCCGGCGCGCGGTTCAGCAACTCACCGCCCCAGGCCAGCTCGACGAGGAGCGGCGCACGTGCGTCGTCGCTGCCGTCCACGCCACCGCCTCATACCGCGCCTCCTGTGTCTGCGACCGCCTCTCCCGTTTCTGTGGCTGAGACTCCCATGCCGGCGGCCGCGCCATGCAAGCAGAGACAGAAGCCGGGTGCGAGGAGAGCGATGAGTCGGTGGCCAGCGCCTCCGCATCCGCCTCCATCATCGAGGAGAAGTAGAACACGGGAGTCCGCTGTTGCTTGGGTCCCATGAAGGCCACCGCGGAGGCGACGCCGGCATATGCAGCAGGTGTCTTGCCGGATCCTTTTGTTGTGAGGACCTTCGTCGACCCCGTATGGGCTCCACGGAAGTGGAGAAGCCCCCTTCCACCATCATCTTGGGCATCAACCATCCATATCAGTTGGGCAGTAGGGAAGCGAGCCGTCCTTTGCGCTGAAGCATATACCTCCGTGGCTCCCGGCAGTTCGGTGATCGTCTTGCTGGACATGAGGAACACAAATGGATCAACGGGCGACCATTTAGGCTAGGTATTATATATATTGTGCTGTCCAGAACTAGCACCACTTAGTTGATTTGAATGTAATCAATTCCGTCAAGTTTGTATGAAAATCCGGTATTTTATATGAATTCCGTCATTGTTTATATGAAATATCGCCGTGTTTGCATGAATTTCGTCTGGTTGGTTGAATTGCTGTCATAATGTGTGCGGCTACGGTTGGATGGCGTAATATGCGGGTCGCCGGTCAGTCTGCGGCCGGCTCGGGCGGCGTGGTGGGACAAAAAAAGCACAGCTCATGCTAGCTCGTCTCCAATGTGCGCGCTGGAGGATGCATGAGCACCCGAGCCATTTCTCGTTCGTCGGTGGCAAAGGCACCGGTGGACAAAAGGGTCGCCAATATTTTGGCTACCCCGGGCAAGATCCAAACAGCCCCTCCCAGCAGATTCAAATCCCTCGTTCACCGTGAAATTTGCCATGTGTTGTTTTCATGGACTAGCAAGATGCCCGTGCATTGCACGGAACATCAAGATGCATTTTTTACAAAACACCTGTTGTGATTGACCCATGCAGGAGTAATCCCATGTGTAAAAACTAATGATATCTCGAGAATTTTATCGGAAAAATGGTATCTCGAGAATTTCATTGAAAAAATGATATCTCGAGAAAGATGAGAGATAAGGTGAGGAGGAGTGGGGCGTGGTGGTGACTGGTGGTCGGACTGGGCGGAGGCATGGGGATGGACGGTGCATTATGTCTAGGTTTGTATCTGTCTCACGCACACCAATGTAGGTGGGGGACGTGCACGAAGAGAAGAGGTGCACGCACAACGCACGTACTCCCGTCTCTTTCCCAACCACACCCACGTGGGTACACAGTGGAGCTCATTTCTGTACGAAAAGGCAGCCCATGTGGTAATTTGACACGTGTACTGGTTGTCCACTTGATGGAGGATCGTCTACCAAGGTTGAACAAACAAATTGCGACTTGACGCGTTATGTTAAAAAAGAGGCAAACCATGTGGGCCCTACCTTAGAGGCAAGGCTCTATAAACTCAAGATGCCCTGTACGTATTACTTTTGATGTGTCCTGTTAACTCGCAGAACAAGGAGAAGCTTGCTTAGTACGCCGTCTCCCCCGCCCATGGGCACAGTGGCTCACTGGACGAGGTGAAGCTTGCTTACTACGCCTTACACCCGCTCCCTCGCCCATGTGCGTGGTGGCTCACAGGACAAGGATAAAATTTTACTACTCCCTCCGTTTACTCCTAGTCCCTACCTTGGTTGAGAGATTACCATATTGTTTGGAATATATGTATTTTAGTAGTAGTAGAAGTAGTACAGTGGTATATAGGAGTAGTACTACTACAACAATTTCTTTGGAGTCCATGGTGCAACAAAGCTACCCTAGGCTATGTTACTACTCCCTCCATTCCAGTTTATGGCTCAATTTCAAAATCTCTCCAACCAAGGTAGACGGTGAGTGGTGGAATTAATTTCGTAGTTGGCACAAGTAATTAGTACACTCGTTTTTCTCAAGAAGTTATGTTTACCGAGGCATTAACTAGAACGAATGCATGCATGACCACTAAATTTCCTACATGCATTGGTGAGTTTTCTCTTGACACTGCTTGCATCGGGTGATTTAACGCACCTTGAAATCCAACATTTGATGGTACTACTACTAGTAGAATTGAGACTTATAAAACGGAAAAATGATTTTTTAGATGAGCCCTATAAACCGGAAAGGAGGGAGTAGTAAGTAGTAGTACTACCTCCATAGTGGGTACGTACTCTGTAAAATTAGATTTTCCCAAAACTAAATCGCTCAACCTTTATTTGCTTGTTTCCCTTCCTGCCTCCTTGCCTCGAATAGACTATGCCAAACTCCCCCGCCTGCCGCATGGGAAAAGACCCACCCTTGCCTTTTTTAGTCTGGGTGTCAGGGGTCAATTCTTGGAGCATAGCTCATTTCTAAGTCCCCAACCCATCTCGTGCTCGTGCTGTACGCGACGTAAAGGAAAAATAACCCCTTTCCTTTATATATATATACAAGGAACAAGTAGCCTTCGCCACCTATTCCTGAATTAAGGGAACGCGAGAAAGATTTCTCTATGTCAATTCAAAACAAAACAAACGGACGACTGAATCTTTGTATCGATGGATCGCGAGAAGTAGAAAAAACCAAGCTGTGTCTTGTACTACTCCCTCGACGCTCGCTTTCATGAATTCTATACTCCCTCTCGCCGACATGTGGGACATATAGCAACCGGGTCGACGTGTCATGCGCCAAATAATAGTGCAGAATAGCAGGGGGACGCACCCCAGTCGTACCGCCCCAGTAGTAGTAATGAGAAATGAGACGTCAGATCACAATGCCGCACCTTCCCAGACAGACAAAGCAATCATTATTTCACACTTCGCTTCGCCATCATCTCCTTCAAGAAAACCACGTAGTATTGCTTTTGCCATTGTTCTGCCTCAAGAGGGACACGCGCATTGCCTTGGTACATCATGACATGTGGGACCGCATGACAGGCCATGCTCCCCCGCCCATCACTTGGTAAAATCACCTTATTTTTACTGCTTCCTCTGTATCAGTTTACAGGGCATGCACGTCATTCTAGGTTGAGAATTTAACTGTCTATATATGTGATGAACAATATATGTTTAGAAACTACATCCGCTTAAGAATCCAATGATATACTTTTTGTGACATAGTAACTCATATTTAGGGCTCCTTTGATTCAAAGGAATTTCATAGGATTTTTGGAGGGTTAGAATCCTTAGAAATTTTTCCTGCATTGGTCGTTTGATTCATAGGATTGAATCCTATAGGAATTTCTCCTACGGAATCATGTGTACTACATTTCATTGCAAATCTAGCATCCACTCCAACCTCTTTTCTCACTTCCCTTTGTTTTTCCTATGGCATCAAACACTCTGCTAATCCTATGGGATTCAAGTGGGCATGCCACTCCAATCCTTTATTTTTCCTATTCCCGCGTTTTGAGAATCCTATGAATCAAAGAGGGCCTTAGTTAGTCAAATGGATGACCTAGAACTATGTGCACGCCCTATAAACCAAGACGGAGAGGGTAGTACAATATGTATATTTTTAGATCAATATAGTTGGGATTCACCAAGGAGCAAAACCAAGTGGTAGGCTGCTCTTGTCGTGTTGGCATAGCAACTCAACCAGGGTCAGTCCGCACACGAAATGGCGACACACTTAACAGGACCCCTTTGGCCAGCATGTGGCTCATCCATCGTGTTGTTCCAGTGCGATGCACCAAAACACAGTTTGGAGCAACGGTTGGACTTGGCGGCACCCCGGTCGTAGCGCTGCGGTAGTAGTAAATGATCGACAAGGGGTCAAATCACAAAGCCCCACCTTTCGAGCATGGTTAATAATATAGCCCATTGCTGGCTATAACATCTCGCTATGTCATCTATAGCCAATATAATGGCCAACACGTATAGTAGTGGGCTACAAGGAAGTACTACTTTTCTATCATATGACCCACCATACACTCTCACATAGCTTCTTGGAGGACGTGTTATAGCCGACTATAAGTCTACAGCCTGTTTCTCTTCTCTCTCCTCTTCTCTCTCCTCTTCTCTCTCTTCCAAGTCAGCAAAGATGTAGTATTTAAATCCTTATAGCCCGCTCACATCACCTTATTATACTTGCACTTCACGCATTAAGCTAGACGGACGAAGCAACCATCATTTCACTCTAGGGCGCAAGAGCATAAAGAAAAGAGAAAACCAATGATGCGTGCGGCAGCTACCTAGGGCACCCTAGGGTAGGGGCCTCCACTACAAATCCTTTTTTGAAAGCGCCTCCACTACAAGTCCGCTTCTCCCTTGTCCTCTTGAAGAAAACCAATGATGCGTGCGGCGGTAGGGTTTGTAGGAGTACTACGGCGTGCGGGGCCATGTCATAGTAAATGGGAGAAGGATTGAGTTCCAGTCGACGCCTTAATATGTGTGGGCCGCTTGGTTTGCGGGAACAAGGCAGCATTTTGGGTTCGGGGACCAATGGAGATATATTTACAAAAAATTGTGGACGTAGGTTCGACCGAAAGGCAATGATGCATGGGCCCTGCATTTTGATATACCCGCGGCCGCGTGAAATTTGCTACTCTACTCAAAACTAGTAAGGTACACATGCATTGAACGCATGAGATTTGGAAACCAAATTATGAATAAATACACACTATAGCCTGTAAAGCTTTGAATCATATATGCATGATGAAGATGTTCGTTTAGTTCTTATAGTTCGTCTCATTCAAAATCAATTAGTTTTATAAAAAGGTTAAGATTCATGGGATTGTGCATTGTAAAGCATCAAGTAAAAACGAAATAATGGCAATTCATTTAGAAAAAAAGTTTGGGCAATTATGATATGGAAGATTCTAGAACAAAGGAGAAGTGCTTGTGTTTTGAGGTTTGTGCATTATGCTTAAGTTCAACCATGGAGTCTTCTAGATTGTACATGTGGCAGAATCTGGTGGAATGTTGATGATATCCAACGGCCAGTAGTGCTCCTAGACGAAACAAGAAACGAGGAGGGAGTTAGTGTACCGTGCCAAAGTGTTTTGGGATTATTTGGTTTTCGGAAGATGACTTACACACCTAGACGGAGGGAGTACAAAGAGAAAAAATGAATTGCAGTTAAAAGAATGACATTTCTAACAAAAACGTGAATGTGAACTACATATGTGTGCACGTGACCAACACATACATTGTCAATACAAAATTTAATGCAAGAAATAACTTATGAGTAACATGCACGAATTGATGATGTGGTTCTTGCATGCATAGAGTAGAAAATCAATGTGGTTTATGACTTGCATTCATGACGTGTTCTTGTGCCATAGTTGCATGTCTAGGAAAAAAGCTACTAGTGGGTTGTACAACTAGCTATTTAGGAATAGAAGATGTACTAGCAAGATGCCCGTGTGTTGCACGGAACATGAAGATGCATTTGTATGAGTAGTTTATATTGTGGGGGAAAAGGATGAGTGAGGGAAGGCCGTATCTACAAATGTGGAGAGGAGTGCGGGTAAATTGTCATAGTTTCCTTCCTATCCGTTAGATATAGATCGGGCAGTCTATATTGCAGGATGGAAGGCACACCATCATCACCAACTCTGCTTTTTATAAGAGTAGAGATAAATGTAATTTGTAGGGAAAGAGATAACATGTATCTCAATTCCTATGAGTAGGGATTGGAAAAGAGATGTCATTTGGTTCACATCATAGGAACTTTTCTATTGAATCTAGAGATGACATGTATCTCAATTCCTATGAGGAGGGATTAGAAAAGAGATGTCATTTGGTTCACATCATAGGAACTTTTCTATTGAATATATGCTAATGTTTATTTTCCTTTGAAATTATGGGAGTATAGGAATCCATTCATATGAACCAAGTGGCTCTAAAGCTATAAAAATGATATCATGTTTATTTCCTTTGAAATGTGGAGTATATGAATCTATTCCTATGAACCAATTGGCTCTAAAGGAAAAAATTCTATAAAAATCATATCATATAGAGTTCCTATGATATTCTTCCACACCAAAGAATGGTTGAAATTGCTGCAGGTGATACGACGGTCTTGATCGCTCTCTGACTATAGCGCCAGAAAAGCTCCTATCTGCTAGGACTACGTCGGTATTTCCCCAAAGAGGAAGGGATGATGCAACACAGCGACGATAGGTATTTCCCTTAGTGAAGAAACCAAGGTTATCGAACCAGTAGGAGAACCAAGCAACACAACATAAACAACCCCTGCACACAAATAACAACACCTCGCAACCCGATGTGTTAAAGGGGTTGTCAATCCCTTTCGGGTAACGATGCCAGAAAATTGTAGTAGATTGTAAGAATAGATCACAAATAAAATAAAGTGCAGCAAAGTATTTTTGGTTTAATAGATCTGAATAAAAATGCAAAGGAAAGGTAGATCGCAAGCAAATATATGAGGAAGAAGACCCGGGGGCCGTAGGTTTCACTAGTGGCTTCTCTCGAGAAAGATAGCAAATGGCGGGCAAACAAATTACTGTTGGCCAATTGATAGAAACTCAAATAATTATGACGATATCCAGGCAATGATCATTACATAGGCATCACGTCCAAGATTAGTAGACCGACTCCTGCCTGCATCTACTACTATTACTCCACACATCGACCGCTATCCAACATGCATCTAGTGTATTAAGTTCATGGAAAAACAGAGTAATGCAATAAGAACGATGACATGATGTAGACAAGATCCGTTTATCTATTGCATAGATATAGATCCCATCTTTTTATCCTTAGTAGCAATGATACATATGTGTCGGTTCCCTTTCTGTCACTAGGATCAAGCACCGTAAGATTGAACCCACTACCGGGCACCTCTTCCCATTGCAAGATAAATAGATCAAGTTGGCCAAACAAAACCCAAATATCGGAGAAGAAATATGAGGCTATAAGAGATCATGCATATAAGAGATCAAAGCAACTCAAAAAACTTTCATGGATATAAAAAGATATGAGTGAGCATAAAGTCAAAGTTCATCAGATCCCAACAAACACACCGCAAAAAGATTTACATCATATGGATCTCCAAGAGACCATTGTATTGAGAATCAAGAGAGAGAGAGAGAGATGAAGCCATCTAGCTACTAACTACGGACCCGAAGGTCTACAAAGAACTACTCACGCATCATCGGAGAGGCACCAATGGAGGTGGCGAACCCCATCCGGATGGTGTCTAGATTCGATCTGGTGGTTCTGGACTTTGTGGCGGTTGTATGAATATTTCATCGACTCCCCTAGGGTTTATAGAATATTTGGGTATTTATAGAGCAAAGAGGCGGCCGGGGGGCACCCGAGGTGGGCACAACCCACCAGGGCGCGCTTGGGCCTCCTGGCGCCTTGGTGGGTTGTCCCCTCCTTGGGACTCCCCTAGGTGCAACCAGGTCCCAACTTGTTCCTTCTGGTCCATAAAAAATCTCCATAAAGTTTCGTGGCATTTGGACGCCGTTTGATATTGATTTTCTATGATGTAAAAAACACGGAAAAAACAGGAACTGACACGTGGCACTATGTCAATAGGTTAGTACCAAAAAATGATATAAAATGACTATAAAATGATTATAAAACATCCAAGATTGATAATAAAACAACATGGAACAATCAAAATTTATAGATACGTTGGAGACGTATCAGCATCCCCAAGCTTAGCTCCTACTCGTCCTCGAGTAGGTTAGTGATAAAAACAGAATTTTTGATGTGGAGTGCTGTTTAACATGTCATATCATATTCTTTTCTTTATAGCATGGACAATTGGACTTTTTATGTGATTCAAAGCAATAGTCTAGTGTTGACATAATAATTTAGATACTCAAGCATATCAACAAGCAACCATGTCTTTCGAAATATCAATGCTAAAATAAGTTATCCATACAAAATCATATAGTCTTGTCATGCTCTGTCTTCTTAACACAAAGTATTTATCATGCACAACCCCGATGACAAGCCGAGCAATTGATTCGCACTTTTTAACATGCTTCAGCTTTTTCAACTCTTACGCAATACATGAGCGCAAGCCATGGATATAGCACTACGGGTGGAATAGAGTATGATGATAGGGGTAAATATAGGGAAGACAAAAGGTAAGAAAGTCTCACATTGATGCGGCTAACCAATGGGCTATGGAGATGCCCATCAATCGATATCAACGTGAGGAGTAGGGATTGCCATGCAACGAATGCACTAAGAGCTATACGTGTATGAAAGCTCAATATGAAAACTAAGTGGGTGTGCATCTAATCCTATAATAAAAAATTCCCACTAGTATATGAAAGTGACAACATAGGAGACTCTCCATATGAAAAGATGGTGCTACTTTGAAGCACAAGTGTGGTAAAGGATACTAGCAATGCCCCTTCTCTCTTCGTTTTTTCTTTTTCTTTCTCCTTTTTTTTCTTTTTTCTCTTTTTTTTTCTTCTTCTCATTGTCCGGAGTCTCATCCCGACTTGTGGGGGAATCATAGTCTCCATCATCCTTTCCTCACTGGGGCACTGCTCTAAAACTGAATAATGATGATCATCACACTTCTATTTACTTATAACTCAAAAGAAACAAAAATTACAACTCGATACCTATGACAAATATGACTCTATATGAATTCCTCTGGCAATGATCTAACATAACACGTATGAAAAATGATGAACGGTGGCTGAGCCACAAACACCATGTCAGCTATATGATCATGCAAAGCAATATGACAATGAATGCTCAAGTCATCAAACGGAAGCGGTGGAAGTTGCATGGCAATATATCTCGGAATGGCCATGGAAAAGCCATAATAGGTAGGTATGGTGGCTGAGAAAGATATAATGATGCTTATGTGTGATAGAGCGTATCATATCACGGGGTTTGGATGCACCTGCAAAGTTTGCACCACGTCTCGATGTGAGAAAGG
>NC_053024.1:22511709-22786965 GCF_003073215.2 Triticum urartu
AAGTTCAGAGATGAGCGGCTGATATATTTTACATCTAGCACTTTGTGGTTATGTATTTTACATCATGTATTGGAGATGCTATTAGAATTCCACTCAGGTTAACGTTGTTCGTTGTGTCTCTTGTCCTGCTTCAGCCTCGGCGTCGTACAACTCACTGGAGCTGCTCCAATGACGAAACCCTCCATCACAGCGGAGTAGTACCTCGGGCTCCATCTCCAGACACCTAAAATCTTCTTCCCCTCCTTCGATAGCCAAGTCAGCCGAAGCATCCTCACCGGCCAACCGAATCACGCTGAGATCGACATGGCTTCGCCAAAGAGGTTGTACACTTGTTGCATCTCTTTTTTACTCTACATGTTATATATATTGTCCACTGAGCACACGGATTTGTTCCTTTAGTGTCTCCTTGAAAGAAAAACCGTAGGAATTTTAATTTTCACTTGTCCTCCTTTTCAAATTCCTATTCATGAAGCACAAGACTAAGAGATAGTAGCATAATAGCACTATAACCGTACATTTTCTTGTGGTTTAACTTAATCTCACCATGCTTCTTTGCATCCTGTGATCTTCCAATTGTTGTGAATCAAACACCCAGATTGGCAGAAATCCTGTGTTTTTAAATTCTCTGTTTTGCACGTGCATTCCTATCTTATTCCTGTCTATTTCCTATCCCTGCATTGTTGTAATCCTCCAACTCAAACGAGCCCTTACAGAATTACTTCTCTTATATATAGTTGTCAAAGAAAACCTTGCGTGGTTTGTCCAGCCCCTGTTGTGCCGTCGTCCACCCCAGGTCAGCTGCTCCAACGACAGAAGGGTCCAGCACAGCAAGGATCCGGCCTCCAGACTGTCTTCCACCACCTCAGATCTTCTTTCCCGCCGCTAGCAGCCATGAAAACTGCACTACCATCATCAACCGAGCAGATGACCTCGAGGACTACACGGGTCCGCAAGAGAGGTCGCACTCTTTCGTGTCTTCTTACGTTATGCATCGCTTAATATTACATGCTACTTTATTGTCCTGTTCACCGATTAGACTCTGAGTCAGCTCCAAACTAATGGTCAAACTTGATTTTTTAAATGGTTGTGGGGTACATATCGGGGCCACTATCAATAGTATCTATCTACTATCTGGTTAATCTCCGGTGTCTACTATGAGTTTCATGTTGGGTGGGAAACAAACAGTAAAGAAGCCATTATCTGTATTTTTTAACTGAAGCCATTATCTGCCTGCTATTATTGGTTTTGGGTCTATCCACAGGTTGCTACCATCACTCTGGATTTCTGCATGCACTCCTTACATAATCTCACTATGTTTTATTCCTATGCATGACAGTTATTGTAAACAATGGAACTAAACATGTAGAGCAAAAGAGACGAGCCTTGTGTGGCAATAAAATTTCATGCAGACGTCGCTCCATGGTAGGCGCAAAGGCAGCCCCCCTCCACGCATTTCAGATTGTAATCGAGAGGAAGATATCTGTTCCGAGGGGGATTCAGAAGGAGAAGAAAACTCCTATTTACCCCCTGAGGTCTTCGCTCTAACTTGGCATGCTGATGTTGGTTATATCATGCATATGGTGTCTTGCTTTGCTTACTTTATACATCAAATATGTCATCTGCTTAGTTTAGACATCCTTTGTGCGAATGCCATCTGTTTAGTTTATTCATCGTTTATGTGAATTATGCAACGCCATCTTGTTTAGCCAGGCATCATATATGTGAATTTTGCAATGCCATCCTGCTTAGCCAGTCATCTTATATGTAAATTATATCAGGCCATCCTTTTTTTTGTTACATATTACATTTGTCAACAATGTTATTACATTCAACTGCTCTTCGTGTGCATCATCCATTTGACATGGTGATGGCAAATTCGGGAGTGAAAACAAGGTCTTCGGAGCAGACTATGCTATCCGACGAAGTGCATATCTCACTGGTTACGGATAGCTCCTCAGAGGAGGATTCAGAGACAGATGACCAGTCCTATTCCCCCCCCCCGCGAGGTGTATGCTCTAACTTGGCAGGGTTATGTTGCTCATATCGTGCGTATGGTGTCTCGCATTGCTATGTCATTTGATTAGTTTAGACATGCTTTGTGTGAATGCCACATGTTCAGTGTCTAATTACCATATATGTGAATTATGCATTGCCATATTGTTGCAAGACATTTATATATGTGAATTATACAATGCTATCTTGTTGCAAAGGCATTATATATGTGAATTATGCAATGCCATGTTGTTTAGCCAATCATCATGTATGTGAATTATATCATGCTATCATTTTTTTTGTATTACATGTTCCATTTGGTGACAACGTTTGTATATTCAACTACTCTTCCTGTGCATCAGCCATTTGAAGCGGTGATGGAAGTATCTAGAATGAAAACAAAGTATTCAGAGCAGACAATGCTACCTGCTGAAGTAGACATCTTGCTGGTTACAGAGAGCTCCTCAGAGGAGGATTCAGAGACTGATGACCAGTCCTATTTTCCCCCTGAGGTCTATGCTCAAACTTGGCAGGGTTATATTACCCATGTCATGCATGTTGTCTTGCATTGCATAGTTTTTACATCATATATGGATTGCCATCTGCTTAGTTGCTTACTATATAAATCATATATTTGAATTATATCATGCCATCATGTTTACATAGTACATACACATCATCTATCTGAATTATGGCATGGCAAACCATTTAATAAAGACATCATATAGTTATATCATCTCATCCTGTTTAGTGTTTACAGTCATCATATTTTGAATTATGGCATTCTATCCGTGAATGTATGTGAATTATGGCATGCCAGCCTATTTAATAAACACGTTATATAGTTATGTCATGTCATCCTATTTACATAGTCTTTTGAACTATGTATTTCCATCTTCTTTAGTTAGCCATCATAATGTGAAATTGTGTCATGCTATCCTGTTTAGTTAGCCATCATATATGTGAAATTGTGTCATGCTATCCTGTTTGGTTAGACAACATAAATATGAATTATTTCATGCCCTCTTTTATTCCCCACTATCCATTGCACCTGTCTATCATACAATGTCTATACTTTCAATTACTTTTCTTGTTTATCAGCCATTTGAATTGGAGAGCGTGATGGCAGTATCTAAGGGAGTAACAAGACGGTCTTCAGAAAAGATAGTGCTACGAGTTGATGCAGATAGAACCACGGTTGTACTTGCCCAAGGACCAGATCCACCACACATAACCCAGACTCTCGCAGATTGTACCCCTACCCAGTTGGACAGAGAACCAGCTACACCCCTTCTAACCCCAACCCCGGCAGATAATAACCCAGTTCCAGTTCACGCGGCACCATCTCCACCACAGAGCACCCAAACACGAGCAGTTAGTAAGGGAACTGCAGTGCCCAAAGCACGAGGACCACCACTCCGAATCCCAACTCAACGCTTAAAGGAGAAGAAGATTTGTTCTCAGGTCAAGTTCTGTAGCTATGGTTCATACTCCTTTGCTCTTGCATGACTGTATTTACTCATACCAACTATTTTCAAATTTGAAGGATGGAATTGAAACTCCAATGGCACAACACGTATGTTTTAATTTTGTTTCTTTAACTGGTTTGCTGTTGTAACCTGCTCTATGTTGATTTTAGTTTCAATTGAATAAACAGTTATGTTCTCATGTCATGCACATTACAAGTGTTGTTATTGCTCTATAGTTACCCACACTTATATTCTGTCTATTCTGCTTTGTCTTGAACAAATATTATTTGAACTGTGTCTCTATCTTGATTTGGCAACAAAAACTAGAATGATATAGACCATAAAGTGACCATGGTACATAGATATATGTTGATTCATGTTGTTATCCTGTCCACTTTACTACTGAACTCATTTACCAAAATGAGTTTCATATACAACATGGTAAACATGTGATGTGTCTGCTTGTTTCTCTTTTAGAATGCGGAAAAAATATTGGAGAACAGTACCGCGTTATCCAATGGTAAAGGAAGTAATGCAGATAAGGTTCAAGATAGTGAGACATCCCTGTTTGTCTCCAAGAAAGCTGATAAAAACTATCTTGACGACAGTGAGGGAGCCCAAAAGTCCTGTCTTGATGTAGTGTTCGAGTTACTAGCCACTACTGCTGGCACAAGCTCTTCAAACTCGCTGCCTGAATCAGTTAGTCTTCTTGAGTCTCAACTTCAAGTTGAAAGACATCGATCAGATGTGCTGCCACAGGAAGCTGAAGGACTGAGGAAGTCCCTGCAGAATTCAGATGCATATTTTCTGGTGCAACAGCAAGCGTTGGTGGATTTAAGCGCCAAACAAGAGAAAGTTAATAAGATTGCTAAGCATCTTGCCAGCATTATGGGTACCCAGGATATTGTTTCTTGAGATCTTCTGAAGTGGTTTCAGTTCTGGATTTGTTTTGCTGCGGTGTTTATTTGCATTGGTCGCCAACTTTGACAACCAGTGTATATGATATGCTGCTTTGTTCCCTATATTTGCACTGGTGGCGAACTTTGATGCCCAGTGGATGTAATATGTGTAATAGCCATGATAGCCTAGCGTTAGTTGCTTGCTTATTTATTTCCTTGTTGTCTTGTTTATTTGTTTCCTTGTAGTCATTGCAGTTCTTTTTCCGTGGTTAGCTAGTGGCTGCAATAACCTATTTTTTAAAACTAGGCCACAATAACCATGGGCTAATATTTACTGTAGTGACACTGGGCCTCCTAGTGGCCGTAGAAACAGTGGGCCTTCTACGGGCCGTAGAAACAATGGGCCTTCTACGGGCCCTAGAAACAATGGGCCTTCTGCGGGCCGTATTATCAATGGGCCTTATACGGGTTGTATAATCGATTGGGCAAACATGGGCCAAACAGACCGCATTATGGCCGTAAACGGGCTAGATTTGGAATCGTCCATTCATGGGCCGTCCATAACGGGCCATCGTTAATAGGCCGTATTTGATGACGCTATGTAATCGGCCCAACGCATTAACGGACCACAAATGGGCCGACTGTAACCACGGGCTAAATTTGGCCCACAAGCAGAAAATGACAGTAACGGGCCGTAAGTAAACAAATGCTGGAAATGAGCCCAAGAATAAATGGGCTCTGAGAAGGCTGAAAGATAACATGGGCTGGAAACGGCGCAACGGAATAATGGGCCGTTAATGGGTATAAAGTGATACACTGTTCATTACGGGCCAGTTTCACCACGGGCCATTAATGGGTGTAAAGTGATACACTGTTCATTACGGCCCAGTTTCACCACGGGCCGTTAGTAGGCCAAGAGTTACATAGGGCCTCATATGGGCCGAAAGGCGTCATGGGCCATGCATGGGCCAGAAGTGAAAACGGGCTGGAATCATATTGGATGGCCCAGATGACGCTACTGGGCCTAATTCTGATAGGGTGTAATGGGCCTTGGGTTAGCGGGCTATAAATGGGCTATATTCCAACAGGCCGTTAACAGGCTTTCCATGGGCCGGCCCGTCAGCTTTTGACCAAGTCAAACGGGTTGGCCTTTTCACAGGAATGGGCCTCTGTTGGGCCGTGCCACGTGTCGACGTATCAAAGGCGCCTTCCGTCCAATGAGTGGTTGACATCTGTCCCATTGATGAGCCGACACGTGTTTTCTCCAGCCAATGATGATTTTACACGTGGAAAGTCCCCATTGGTCGGGGCTGTTAACGGGTTATCGGATCCAAAACCCGACCCGATAGCTTAACGACGTTCCGTTATGATGGATGCCACATTTTGGTCACCCTTGACGAAAGCACTTCTGTGACGCGCGATTTATCGTCATGGAAGTGGACACTTCCGTGATGATAATTTTGGTAATGTCATGGAACACTTCTACGACGGCACATGTATGACTATCTTGATTCTGTCATAAATTTTTCATGGATGTACATGCATGACAAAAAAAGCGACCTACTGTGACAAACACGTATCATCACGGAAGTGTATTTTTTTGTAGTGCTGACTACCGCCTAGCCAGGGAAGCGCTGTCCCACGCCCGGGTGGTCAGTTTGGATGAAGAGCAATGCATGGGAAAAGAATGGGGACCAGATACTAACCGATGGGGGCGGATTAGCGCGGCTGTATGGCACCTTGCAGAAGCTCCAGTCGGTCTCGCTGAGCTGCCTCCCGGAGAAGAATTGACATGCCGAACCACCTCAACAGTCGGCAGCTCCTTGGTCGACATCTGGCACGGATCCTGGCGGCCGCTCATCTCGCCGATCACATGTGGTCGGGCTTGGAGGGCCGAAACCCAGTGCTCGCCGAAGGTGGCTAGCAGGTCTTCCGGCTTGAGGCCCTCCAAGTCCATCATCTCTTGAAGCAAGAAGGAAAGGTTTTGGCTGCTGTCCCTAGTTGTTCCATGGCTCAGCAGGCGGGCCGCTCACAAAGTTCGGCAGGTTAATGAAGTCGCGAGTTGGGTCGAGGGTGCGAACGTAGAAGTATGAATTCTGCCACAGCTTCGCCGACTCCAGGGGCGTAATGGCCGAGAAGCGGGTCCCGGAGCCGATGCGCCGCACGGCGACGCAGGCCCCGCACTAGGCCGGTTCGCCCTTGGCCTAGGTGCCCAGCTTGAGGTAGAAGAACCTGCCCCACAACTCGAGCGTGGGAAGGACGTTGAGATAGCCCTCACAGAAAGTAACAAAGGCGGAGAGCAACACCACCGTGTTTGGAGTGAGGTGGTGAGGTTGAAGGAGATATAAGTTAAGGAAGGAGCGGAGGAAGCCGCTTGCCGGCAGGCCGAATCCCCTGAGGAAGTGGCTCTGGGAGACAACGAACTCGCCATCCCTCGGCGCCGACGAGATCTCCCTCGCCTCGGGGAGGCGCATCCCCACCCTCGCCACGATGGGAAGCCTCCACGTCGCACGGAGGAAATCGAGGTGCCCCTCATGGACGTTGGAGTCGTCTAGTCCCCTCGCACCATGGCTCGGCTTGCGGTGGCTGGGCGGTGGCGCGGAGAGGCCGGTCGGCGATGGAGTCACGGCGACACTTAGATGGCGCGTGGCGCAATGGCAAAGAAGCAAAGGAGCCACGGTGGTGAGGAAGCAGAAGAGCAGTGAAGAAGAAGAGGAGGAGAATGGAGGGGGCGCACGTGCGTCTGGCCGCCCCCTCCTCCCCCATTTATATGGCGGCAACGGCGGAGCTGAGGCGACGCCTAGTGGGAGCATGGGGATTAACTGCGTCCACGCCCCGCACGACCCCGCAAATCCCGCGCCATGATGGTGCACATTTACTCTGCCCCATAAGGGTAACCGCCCACCTCGGTCGCAGCAGATCCGCGCGTGCGCCGAGGCCGTGTGGTGGTGGGCCCGAGCCTGCGGCGATGTCCCGTCGCGCGCATGGGCTGGCAGGCCGGCCTGGCCTGTTGGCGACGCGTGGCGAGCAAGCAACGGGCGGCTAGCGTGCCACCCGGGGGCGAACCATCCGAAACCCGCCGTTGAGATTCAAATTCACCAGGTGGCCGACCCTGTCTCGGCCGGCTCCTGTCAGGCGGCTTCTTCAAGCCAGACAAAGTCAAGACATAGGATCTCTCAGAGGGAAAAACTGCTGAGGCACTCCGGCTTTGAGCTGTGGCGCCTCACTAGCTCCGAGGACTACTATCGGGGGGATAGACCACGGGTAGCCTCATCCACACCCCTTAGCATTTCAAGACATTGGGGCTACTTATACGTCCATTTTGCATCATGTTTTCTTACTGTTATTTATAATGTTTTTATCCATAATAATGGTTTTTGGAGTAATTCTAATGCTCTTTCTCTCACAATTTGCAAGGTACACACAAAGAGGGAGAATTCCGGCAGCTGGAAATATGGACCTAAAAAAGCTACATCAGGCTACCTATTTTGCACAACTCCAAACAAGCTGAAACTTCACGGAGATTTTTTATAGAATATTTAAGAATTATTGGAGCAAATAACTACCAAAGGGGGCCCACCAGGTGGGCACAACCCACGTGGGCACGCCAGGGAGCCCAGGCGCACCCTGGTGGGTTGTGCTCACCCAGGCCCACCTCCGGTGCCGAGTTTTTGGTATATATGTCATTTTCACCTAGAAAAAAATAAGGAGAGGACTTTCGGGCCAGAGCGCCGCCGTCTCAAGGAGTAACTTGGGCAGGAGCACTTTTGCCCTCCGTCGGAGCGATTCCGCCGGGGGAACTTCCCTCCCGGAGGGGGAAATCATCGTCATCGTCATCACCAACAACTCCTATTTGGGGGAGGGCAATATCCATCAACATCTTCAGCAGCACCATCTCATCGCAAACCCTAGCTCATCTCTTGTGTTCAATCTTGTTACCGGAACTATAGGTTGGTGCTTGTGGGTGACTAGTAGTGTTGATTACATCTTGTAGTTGATTACTATATGGTTTATTTGGTGGAAGATTATATGTTCAGATCCATTATGCTATTTAATAGCCCTCTAATCTTGAGCATCATTATCATTTCTGAGTAGTTGCTTTTGTTCTAGAGGTCACGGGAGAAATCATGTTGCAAGTAATCATGTGAATTTGATATGTGTTCGATATTTTGATAATATGTATGTTGTGATTCCCTTAGTGGTGTCATGTGAATGTCGACTACATGAAACTTCACCATATTTGGCCTAAGAGAATGCATTTTGGAGTAGCAATTAGATGATGGGTTTTGAGAGTGACAGAAGCTTAAACCCCAGTTTATGCGCTATTCCATAAGCGACCGATTGGATCCAAAAGTTTAATGCTAAGGTTAGAATTTATTCTTAATATTTTTCTCGTAGTTGCGGATGCTTGCGGGAGGGTTAATCATAAGTAGGAGGTTTGTACAAGTAAGAACATCACCTAAGCACCGGTCCACCCACATATCAAATTATCAAAGTAGCAAACACAAATTAAACCAGCATGATGAAAGTGACTAGATGAAATTCCCGTGTACCCTCAAGAACGCTTTGCTTATCATAAGAGACCGTTTTGGCCTGTCCTTTGCCTCAAAAGGATTGGGCTACCTTGCTGCACTTTTTTTACTACTATCGTTACTTTCTCGTTACAATTTATCTTGCTATCAAACTACTCCGCTACTTACAATTTCAACACTTGCAGACATTACCTTACTGAAAACTAATTGTCATTTCCTTCTGCTCCTCGTTGGGTTCGACACTCTTATTTATCAAAAATAGCTAAAATTGATCCCCTATACTTGTGGGTCATCAAGGCTATTTTCTGGCGCCGTTGCCGAGGAGTGAAGCGTCTTTGGTAAGTGGAATTTGGTCAGGAAACATTTATATAGTGTGCTGAATTTTTTTGTCACTTGTTAGTATGGAAAAAAATCCTTTGAGTTGTTTGTTCGGGGTATCTTCACCTTGACCGGAACCACAATTAGCTACCCCTCAACCTATTGTGCCTACTAAAAATATTGGATATGAAATTCCTTCGGGTATGATAGAACAACTGCTAGCTAATCCTTATGCAGGAGATGGAACCGAACATCCTGATATGCACTTGATATATGTGGAACAAATTTGTGGATTGTTTAAGCTTGCAGGTTTACCCGGATATGAAGTTATGAAAAATGTTTTCCCTTTATCTTTGAAGGTAAAAGCATTGGCATGGTATAGGCTATGCGATGATATTGGATCATGGAATTGGAATCGTTTGAAATTGGAGTTCCACCAAAAAATTTATCCTATGCATCTAGTTCATCGTGATCGGAATTATATATATAATTTTTGGCCTCGTGAAGGAGAAAGTATCGCTCTATCTTGGGGGAGGCTTAAGTTAATGTTATATTCATGCCCCAATCATGAGCTCTCCAGAGAAATTATTATCCAGAACTTTTATGCTCGGCTTTCTCGTAATGATCAAACCATGCTAGATACTTCTTGTGCTGGTTCTTTTATGAAGAAGACTATTGAATTCCAGTGGGATCTTTTGGAAAGAATTAAATGCAACTCTGAAGATTGGGAACTCGACTAAGGTAAAGAGTCAGGTATTAAGCTTAAGTATGATTGTGTTAAATCTTTTATGAATACCGATGCTTTTCAAAAGTTTTGCACTAAATATGGACTTGACTCTGAGATAGTAGCCTCGTTTTGTGAATCATTAGCTACTCATGTTGAACTCCCTAAAGAGAAGTGGTTTAAATATCACCCACCTATTAAAGAAGAAATTAAAGAACTAGTAACTGTTAAAGAAGAAACTATAATTTATGATGTTGATCCAGTTGTCCCTTTTGCTTATATTGAGAAACCACCTTTCCCTGTTAGGATAATGGAACATGGTAAAGTTTCAACGGTGGTTAACGAAAGCTATATTAGAACACCTAAACCTGATGAACAAATTAAAGTAGAACCTAGCATTGCTATGGTTAAAGATCTCTTGGAAGAAGATATGGATGGGCATGTTATTTATTTCTGTGAAAAAAGGATAAACATAGACCTGTTGTGGGCATGCCTGTTATCTCAGTTAAAATAGGAGATCACTGTTATCATGGTTTATGTGACATAGGTGCGAGTGTGAGTGTTATTCCTTACACCTTATATCAAGAAATTATGAATGACATAACACTAGCAAAGATAGAAGAAATAGATGTTACTATTAAACTTGCTAATAGAGACACCATATCACCAATTGGGATTGTTAGAGATGTTGAAGTCTTGTGTGGGAAAATAAAATACCCTACTGATTTTCTTGTTCTTGGTTCCCCACAAGATGACTTATGTCCCATTATTTTTGGTAGACCTTTCTTGAACACTGTTAATGCTAGAATAGATTGTGAGAAGCAAACTGTTGGTGTTTGTTTTGGTAATGAGTCTCATGAGTTTAATTTTTCCCAAGTTTAGTAGAAATCTTCATGAAAAAGAATTTCCCAGTAAGGATGAATTAATTGGTCTTGCTTCTATTGTTGTACCACCTACTGATCCTTTAGAACAATATTTGCTAGACCATGAAAATGATTTACATATACATGAAAGAAGTGAAATAGATAAGATTTTCTTTGAACAACGTCCTCTACTTAAACACAATTTTCCTATGAAACTCTAGGAGGTCAACCACCACCTAAAGGTGATCCTATGTTTGAATTAAAACAATTTCCATACACTTTGAAATACGCTTATCTTGATGAAAAGAAAATATATCCTGTTATTATCAGCGCTAACCTTTCAGAACATGAAGAAGAAAGATTATTGAAAGTTCTAAGGAAGCACCAAGCTGCTATTGGATATACTCTTGATGATTTAAATGGCATTAGTCCCACTCTATGTCAGCACAAGATTAATATGGAACCTGATGCTGAACCAGTTGTTGACCACCAACATCGGTTAAATCCAAAGATGAAAGAAGTGGTAAGAACGGAAATATTAAAACTTCTGGAAGCAGGTATAGTATATCCCATAGCTGATAGTAGATGGGTAAGTCTTGTTCATTGTGTTCCTAAGAAAGGAGGTATAACTGTTGTTCCTAATGATAAGAATGAACTTATTCCACAAAGAATTGTTAGAGGCTATAGAATGGTAATTGATTTTAGAAAACTAAACAAAGAAACTAGAAAATATCATTATCCTTTGCATTTTATTGATCAAATGCTTGAAAGATTATCTAAGCACACACACTTTTGCTTCCTTGATGGATATTCTGGCTTTTCACAAATACCTGTTTCTCAACCTGATCAAGAAGAGACAACTTTTACTTATCCTTTTGGAACCTATGCTTATAGACATATGCCTTTTGGTTTATATAATTCACTTGCTACCTTTCAAAGATGTATGTGTAGCGACCCGACCTCAGACGGTCAAGTCTCTGTGATTCAGTGCCATCCCTGGATCGGTAATGCTGACACACACAGTACTCAAAGGATTTATAACAGAGTAGCAATCACATACTTATTACATCGATAGTCTCCAAAGAGAACTTATTATAATAAATATGGCTTAAGGCCATCTAAATAAGATAACAGCGGAAGGCTTGGAAGATAAAGTGAGTCCATCAACTCCAACGGCATAGCTAAGTGCATGACAACGGCCTAGCAAACCTTACTCCTCGTCTGAAAAGTCTGCAACATGATACGTTGCAGCCCGAAAATGGGTCAGCACATGGAATATGCTGGCAATGTAACACAGTAGAAAAATGAACAGATAAATGATATCACTATATGCATATATGGCTGGTGGAGGCTCTACGGTTAATACGTTTTTGCGAAAAGCCAATTTTTCCCTACAACAAAGGAATATATTTTATGTAACTATCATGGTAGTTGAACAACATTGACAAGGTTCCTCCAACTCAATCCCAATTAAAAGTAATTATCAACCCAACAAAATTAATTTAGAGTGATGAGATCCATATGATAATCCAAGAACCAGATACTCAAGATGTCCATAACCGGGGACACAGCTAACCATGATTATTTTGTACACTCTACAGAGGTTTGCGCACTTTTCCCCACAAGACTTGATCTCCTCCATTGGATTTCTTGCACTACATGGTGTTTGAGAAACGGATGACCGAGACACAATCTTTCAGAAACATTAACTCTAACCCCGGGTGGACAGTTACACCTACTTTCCCTCTACATCTGCTAGCCCACCTTGGAAGAGGTCATGCAACATACTCAACTATGCTAGAGCCCATAATAGCTTGTGGCTGCACATGGAAGTTTCTAGCATGAATAATCTTATGATCCCTTTGAGCCTGGGTGGCGGACCATAGGATGATCACACGGGTACTCTGGGATATCCTAGGACAACACTGGATTCTCCAGGTGCCCACAAGCAATCCACCCAGATGTGTATTAAAGTTGCCACCTTAAGTTAACCATTAATTAAACACTCACATTTGTCATGGATCTCTCAAACAAAACTACGTCTACGAGCATAGCATAGCAAAAAGCATAACGTAGAAGTAACTCCCAGGGGTTTGATAAAAACAGGGCAATAGGTTCTACCTCATCATCTACTTCCCAATACCCACATGTTAAACACATCCTAACCATGCAATGTTTGAGGATTGGAACTAATGCATAAAAACTGGGTATGAAAGAAGTATGATCAATGTGTTACTTGCCTTGCTGATGATCCGCAAAACCTAGTGACTCGTAGTAGCATGCTTCGTACTCCGGGAATTCCATCGCAAACAAACAATAACATACATAAGCACTCAAGAAATGATGCAAGGGTAAAACTCAAATTAGAAGATCTAACCAGAAAGTTCAGATGAAGAACTCCGGTTTGCAAAAAGAATCAAATCAAACCGAGCAAGGAAACTCAAACTATGAAAGAAACCAGATCCGATTACTAATCTGGACTAAAGTCAAAGTTTACTGTATCAAAATCTTGTTCAAGTTGGTTAAATAGAAAGAGAACTTCGAGACGAAGATCTAGGCGCTTGAATCGCCTGATTCCGATAAACGAGCGAAAAGATAAACTAAAACGAAAATCAGGGCAGAAATCGCGATCGAAAAAAATCGCGGAAAACCCTGGAAAAAGAAAAACTGGCGAACAGGCTAACGAATGAACGTTCGCTGTCTGCGGCTAACGGGCAAACAATGTTCGTTAAAACGAACGTACAGATGAACATCTGCTATTTAACCGAACCGAGAAAACCAAACAAACCCGATTCTAAAAAATGAGATCTAGGTTTTTGAAATAAAAACTGATCGGTTTTTAAGAAAAACCGGTGGCTACCTCGTGGAACGGGATGGCGACGGCAGCCTACTCCGGCGGCGTCCGGCGGCGGCGGTGGCTTAGGGTTAGGGTTTGGGCGCGGGCGGCAGCTGGGCTCAGGTGGGCTGCGGGGTTGGGGGGTGGCAGCTTATAAAGGGCTGGCCTGGGGAGTCCTGGCTGGTTACTGCCCGGAGTGGCTTAGAACTCTTTTTTTTAATATTCCGTCACGCAAAAAAACAATTAAAAGAAATACTAAACAGACTCCAAAAATCCTGAAATAAATTTTCCCCGTCCTGTAAAAATATAGCAGACAAAGTGAACATTTATTTGGGCATCTAATGCAATTTTGAAAAACGCATATTTTTCCTAATTCAAATAAAATAGCGATAAAATCCAAATAAAATATAATAATTGATTTTAATATTCTTCCTCCAATATTTCCTTTATTTTGGAGAAGTCATTTTATCTCCTCTCATATTTTTAGTATGAAATATTTTCGGGAAGAAAAATTATTAAAACCAAAGTGATCCTTGTTTCGATATTTGAGAAAAAATTCAAATATGATAACTAGGAAATCCCCAACTCTCTCTGAGGGTCCTTGAGTTGCTTAGGATTTCGAGGATCGCAAAACGAAATGCAATAGAAATAGGATATGCATGAATGACCTATGTATAACATTCCAAATTGAAAATTTGGGATGTTACAAACCTACCCCCCTTAAGATGAATCTCACCCTTGAGATTCGGGCTGGCGTGAAAATAGGTGTGGGTGGTCTTTTCGTAGATCATACTCTCGTTCCCAGGTGGCTTCATTCTCGGTATGGTGGCTCCACTGAACTTTGCAAAACTTAATAACTTTGTTGCGAGTAACCCGGCTGGCAAACTCGAGAATCCTGACAGTTTTCTCCTCATATGTCAAATCACTGTCCAACTGAATTGCTTCCAAGGGCACTATATCTCTCAGAGGAATATCGGCCATCTCTGCTTGACACTTTTTCAACTGGGAAACGTGAAACACATCATGAACTCCTGATAGTCCTTTGGGTAACTCCAACTTGTAGGCAACCTCTCCCATGCGTTCCAAGACTCGGTATGGTCCTACAAATCTTGGGGCTAACTTTCCTTTAACTCCAAAAGGCTTAACTCCTCGCAGAGGCGACACTCGCAGATATGCTCTGTCTCTGATTTCATAGACTACCTCCTTGCCTTTTGAATCTGCATAAATATTCTTTCGTGATTGGGCTACCTTCCTTCTATCTCAAATCAGCTTAACCTTCTCTTCAGATTCTTTGATCAAATCCGGGACAAACAACTGACAGTCTCCAACTTCATCCCACATCAACGGTGTTCTGCACCTCCTTCCATACAGGGCTTCGAAAGGTGCCATCTTCAAACTGGCCTGGTAGCTGTTGTTGTATGAGAACTCCGCGTAGGGCAAATTGTCATCCCAACTAGATCCATAATCCAGCGCGCAAGCTCTCAACATGTCCTCCAGAATCTGATTGACTCGCTCAGTTTGTCCATCTGTCTATGGATGAGAAGTTGTACTAAACTCTAGCCTGGTTCCCAAAGTCTGGTGCAACTGATGCCAAAACTTGGGAGTAAACTGTGTTCCTCTATCTGATACAATGGTCCTCGGGACTCCATGCAGACATAAGATCCTGGTCATGTATATCTTGGCCAACTTTGCACTTGTATAGGTGGTTTTCACTAGGATAAAGTGAGCTACTTTGGTCAAGCGATCCACTACTACCCAAATAGAATCATATCCCGATCGGGTCCTGGGTAATCTGGTAATAAAATCCATGCCAAGCTTATCCCACTTCCATTCGGGTATCGGCATAGGCTGCAGTAATCCTGCTGGCTTCTGATGTTCTGCCTTCACTCTCTGACATACATCACATATGGCTACATACTCGGCAATATCCTTCTTCATACCGGTCCACCAGAAATGCTCCTTCAAATCCAAATACATCTTAGTGTTTCCGGGGTGTATTGAGTATGGCGAGTCATGAGCTTCCTGTAGTATCAACTTCCTAATCTCTGCATTATTGGGAACATAAATGTGGTCCTCAAACCACAAGGTGTCGTGCTCATCCTCATGAAAACCTTTGGCCTTTCCTTTGCTCATTCTCTCCTTTATCTCAGCAATTTCCTTGTCACCTTCTAAGCTTCACGAATCCTTCCCAACAAGGTAGACTGAACTTCCATCGCTGCAATAAAACCTCTAGGAACAATCTCCAAACGAAGTTCCCTAATATCCTCGGCTAACTCCTTTGGCATCCCTCCCATTAAGAGAGTATTGGCATAACTTTCCCGGCTCAAAGCGTCTGCTACGACATTGGCCTTTCCTGGGTGATAGTGCAGCTTCATATCATAATCCTTTATAAGTTCCAACCATCTCCTTTGCCTGAGGTTTAGCTCCTTCTGTGTGAAAATGTACTTCAAACTATTATGATCCGTGTACACATCATAACGGTTTCCAATAAGAAAGTGTCTCCAGGTCTTAAGCCCATGCACTATGGCTGCTAACTCCAAATCATGAGTGGCATAATTCAACTCATGCGGTCGAAGCTGACGTGAGGCATATGAAACAACTCTTCCATCTTGCAAAAGTACTCCTCCAAGTCCTAAGCAAGATGCATCGCAATACACTTGGAAATCCTTGCGTATATCCGGCAAAATTAGCACTGTGGCTGTAGTCAAACGTTTCTTCAACTCCTGTAAACTGGCCTCACATTCTTCTATCCATTTGAACCTGGTGTCCTTCTTCAACAACTCTATCATGGGTTTCGCAATTCTAGAGAAATTCTCAATAAATCTCTGGTAATATCCTGCTAGTCCAAGAAAACTGCGGATCTCTCCGACTAAGGTGGGTGATAACCAATCAGTGACTTATTTAACCTTGGTGGGGTCTACTGCTATACCTTCTCCTGATATAACATGTCCAAGGAATCCAACTTCCTTCAACCAAAACTCACATTTGCTGAACTTGGCATACATCTGATGTTCCCTGAGCTTCTTGAGAACTAATCGCAAATGCTCCTTGTGCTCCTCTTCATTCTTTGAGTATACCAAGATATCATCAATGAACGCCACAACAAACTTACCCAAGAACTCCATGAACACCTTGTTCATCATACTCATGAAATAGGAAGGGGCATTAGTAAATCCAAATGACATAACCGTATACTCATACGGCCCGTACCTTGTGGTGAAAGTTGTCTTAGGTATATCCTTTTCTCGAATCTTCAACTGGTGGTATCTTGATCGCAAATCGATATTCGAAAACACTTTAGCTCCTTCCAGCTGGTCAAACAAATCATTGATCATCGGCAGTGGGTACCTGTTCTTGATCGTCACTTCATTCAACGCACGTTTATCAACAACCATTCTCAATGATCCATCTTTCTTCTCAACTAAGAGTACTGGGGCTCCCCATGGTGATGAACTCCGTTGGATGTAACCTTTCTCCAATAACTCCTTAATCTGTTTCTTGATCTCCTCCAGATCATCTGCGGGCATCTGGTATGGTCTCTTTGATATAGGCCCGGTGCCTGGCAACAGCTCTATCAAAAACTCGATGTCTCGATCTGGAGGCATGCTGTAACGCCCACGATGCGGCTATATCTCCCACGTGTCGAAGCACGACTTAGAGGCATAACCGCATTGTAAGCAATGTCGCAAGAGAGGTAATCTTCACACAACCCATGTAATACATAAGGGAAAGAGATACATAGTTGGCTTACAATCGCAACTTCACGCAATACATGAATAAAGCATTACATCAATCAGAATACAATCAAGGTCCGACTACGGAACCAAAATGAAAGAAGACTACCCCAAAAGCTACACAGATCCCCGATCGACCCCAACAGGGCTCCACTACTGATCAACTAGAACGAAACAACACAAAGGACAAGATCTTCATCGAGGTCCTCCTTGAGGTCGGTTGCGTCACCTGCACGGTATCATCGGCACCTGCAAACTGGTTTTGGAAGTAATCTGTGAGTTACGGGGACTCAGCAATCTCACACCCTCGCGATCAAGACTATTTAAGCTTATAGGAAGGGTAAAAGGTATGAGGTGGAGCTGCAGCAAGCGACTAGCATATTTGGTGGCTAACATACGCAAATGAGAGCGGGAAGAGAAGGCAAAAGCACGATCGAGAATCTATGATCAAGAAGTGATCCTAGAACAACCTACGTCAAGCATAACTCCAACACCGTGTTCACTTCCTGGACTCCGCCAAGAAGAGACCATCATGGTTACACACGTGGTTGATGTATTTTAATTAAGGTCAACTTCAGGTTTTCTACAACCGGACATTAACAAATTCCCATTTGCCCATAACCGCGGGCACGGCTTTCAAAAGTTCAAATCCCTGCAGGGGTGTCCCAACTTAGCCCGTCACAAGCTCTCACGGTCAATGAAGGATATTCCTTCTCCCAGACAATCCGATCAGACTCGGGATCCCGGTTACAAGACATCCTCGACAATGGTAAAACAAGTCCAGCAAAGAAACTGAATGTGCCGACAAATCCCGATAGGAGCTGCACATATCTCGTTCTCAGGGCATACCGGATTGTCCAAACTTCCGGTAGGCCAGCCCAGAGTTGCCCCTGGTCGCCACCGGCGGCTGACAAGTTGGACGAACACTCAGAGGAGCACTGGCCCAGGGGGTTAAAATAATGATGACCCTCGGGAGCGCGACTCCCAATGGAAAAGAAAAGGCTAGGTGGCGAATGGTAAAACCAAGGTTGGGCCTTGCTGGAGGAGTTTTATTCAAGGCTAACTGTCAAGGGGTTCCCATTATAACCCAGCCGTGTAAGGAACGCAAAATCCAGGAACATAACACCGATATGACGGAAACTAGGGCGGCAAGAGTGGAACAAAACACCTGGCATAAGGCCGAGCCTTCCACCCTTTACCATGTATATAGATGCATTAATTAAATAAGAGATATTGTGATATCCCAACAATAATATCCATGTTCCAACAAGGAACAAACTCCAATCTTCACCTGCAACTAACAACGCTATAAGAGGGGCTGAGCAAAGCGGTAACATAGCCAAACAATGGTTTGCTAGGACAAGGTGGGTTAGAGGCTAGGCTTAACAATATGGGAGGCATGATAAGCAAGTGGTAGGTATCGCAGCATAGGCATAGCAAAAGAGCGAGCAACTAGCAAGCAAAGATAGAAGTGATTTCGAGGGTATGGTCATCTTGCCTGACATCCCGCAAGGAAGAAGAACGAGTCCATGAAGAAGATAAACGGACGTAGTCGAATGGGTCCTCACAAACGCGACGTTAATGGAACCAACCCGAAGAAGCAACACCGGAAAGAAAGCACACAACATAGTAAACATCCAACACATAAGCATGGCACGATGCGCAAACAAGTATGATGCATGTCTAGTTTAATGAGGCATGTCATAGCAAAGTGCACAAACAACCCTACAAATTAAGTGGAGCTCAATATGCAACGAGTTGCATATTAACGGAACACCACGTGACTTATTTAGTTCACTCTCGTTTATGTACCCAACAAGATTAAATGTTGTTAGCATGGAAAGAGGTGAAGCATAATGAAACTATCTACCTAGGCAAGTTTAAAAGAGGCCAGAAGCAACGAACAACAATTCCGGTAAATCCCCATATGCAAATATTAGGTTTGGTACTGTTCTGCCCTAAACTCAATTTTAGAGTTGTTTAACATGCAAAGTAAAGCCATCATGATAATCTAGGCATTTTTCTACCCCATTTACATATAAAGATTATTTAAAACCGAGCTACGGTTATTTAGTTATGAAATAAATCATTTTAACATGGCATAGGGGCAAATTTAACCAAACAGCATTTTAAACATTTCAAACATGGATGAAAGTTGCATATTATTAAACTAGAAAAAATCTAAGCAACTTTCATTTTATTTAGATCCGATGCACGGTTGTCAAGTTATTAAATGCATGAAGAACAGGGGTTTTTCTATAAAACAGTAATCCGCTGGATAAGTAGATAAAACGCCAGGCAGAAGAAAAAACATGGCTGGGCTGAACTGAAGTGAACTGGGCTGGGAGAGCTGCTCACGTCCGGCCTGAGGAGGCGCGGCTGGGCCGACAAGGAAACGGGCCGGCTCACTGGCGTTGGGCCTTGGCAAGAGGCATTGGATCCAGTCCACGAGCGAGGCAGAGGGGAGCGCTGACGATGCTCGCGCGGTCAACAAAGCAGAGGAAACACGCGGGGCTTGGCACGGGGTTTGTCTTCCTCGCATGCAGAAGCAGGAGGAGGCTGGGGATGGACTTGGCGGCGCTGGGATGATGCGAGACGGGAAGGAGAGGGCACACGGCGGCTCTGGTCGCCGGCGGGCGGGGCGCAGAGCTTGGTGAAGCGGAGGCAGCAGCGAGGAGAAGGATTCCGGCGAGGGTGATGCTCCTCCTGTGGACGCATCAGAGAGAGAGGGAGACGTGTGAGAGATAGAAAGTGAAGGGGAAGGAAGAAATAGGGGCGCGGGCGCGGCTTGGCTCACCAGAGCTTCGCCATAGGTGTGCAGGCACGGCGGCGCTGCTTGAGGAGGTGCAGGCGACGGGGATGGTTCGTGGCGACGGCAGGACGCGAAGGAGGGCGGCAACTTGGCGCCGTAGATGATGATGGGGAGGCACGAAGGAGGAGGTCATGGGGTCGAGGACGACGGATCCGTCCGTCCCCATGGTGGATCCGGCGCGAAAGAGGAGGTGCTGATGCCCGAAGCCTCCTGGACGCCATCGCGGCCTCCCTGGGAGGTCTCTGCGAGGTCCAAAATGACATGAGGAGCGAAGGGAAAAGAGAAAAATGGAAAGGGCACGGGGCGGCGCTGTCCCTGGTGGTGGTTGCCGGCAGCGGCGGTGGTCGTCGGGCGAGGAAGGAGGCCGCAGAGGAGCTTCGGTGGCCGGCTGGTGCACGGGTTGTTGGGGCCTCGGGCGCTCAGGGCTGCAGGAGGTGGACGAGGGAATCAGGGGAGGCGCTGGTTGGAGGGGGGAGATCGATAGGATTTTTGGATCGGGGACGCACAAACTGATTGGATGGGGATCGATCCCGAGGTGGGATATGCAGTGTGGCGGCGGCAGGGACAAACCCCCTAGATTTTAGGGTTTTGTCAAGATTTAGACTAGGAGTCTTTTATATATGGAAATAGGGGGGAAGTTTAGGGTAGATTCAGAAACTTCGATCGAAATCGGGCAGTTGAGAAAAATAGACTGGTCGAGTGCAAAACTAAACTGAAGGTAATTGGGGAACTAGGTGTAGCGCGATTTGGTCCCTCCGATCAAAATCGGACGGGCCGAGATAACTAGGTTAGGAAGTCCAATAAACAAAACGGAGATGTTTTGTAGACGTTTGGGGATGATCCGGATCCAATGGTGACGAATGTCCGGTTCGGTTCCGGGGCAGCTTTCGGACGCGTGCGAGAAGGGCCGCGGGCTGACAAGAGAGGTTAGGTTGGACCTGATGGTAAGTAGTGGGCTGTGTAGACAGTCTAGAGAGGAAAGAGAGGGAAAGCCCAGCAACAGTTTTCGGAGACCGAAAACGTCCGACGTTAGACCGGCTATACTGCCGCTATAGTTATCCGTTGGGGCGTCAAACGGACTCCGAACGCGATGAAACTTGGCAGGCGGCCTACCTACAACATAAAAACACCGCATGCCAACTTTCATCCCATTCCGAGAACATTTTCTGGCCACTTATAAAATAATATTTCGGACGTGCAAGTGTGGCTGGGCTCAGAACGGACAACAGAAGGAACTGGGGGAACCCGGACGGACGCAGGTTTTTAAAACATGATGATGCAATGCACATGATGACATGATGAAATGCAACACGCTAGCAAATGACATGGCAATGACAGCGAATAACTGGACGACACCTGGCACATCGGTCTCGGGGCGTCACACATGCCTGGTAACTCCTCTGGAAATACATCTGGGTAATCCTTCACAACAGGCACTTCCTCCTGAACAACTCCCATGAGAGAATTTACTTGGGTTGTCCTTGGCGCACACCTAGATACATACTTGATCCTCTTTCCCTCCGGGGTGGTAAGCAGAATAGACTTACTGGCGCAATCGATGTTTCCTCCATACATCGACAGCCAATCCATTCCTAGTATCACATCCAATCCTTGCGACTCTAGAATTATCAAGTCAGAGGGGAAAACATGACTACCTATGGTTAATGGCATCTGAAAACATCCACTTCTTGCCATATACTCAGCTCCGGGTGAGGTTACTAGCACAGGTGTCCTAAGAACTTTAGTGGGCAACTTATAGTTATCCACAAATCCCCTGGATATGTATGAATGCGATGCACCAGGGTCAAAAGGAACGATTGCAGTAAACGATTTAACTAAAAACTTACCGATAGCTGCATCTGGTTGATCTTCAACCTCCTCCACGTTCACGTGGTTCACTTGTCCTTTGTTAAATGGATTGGGCTTCTTCCCAGAGCTCCCATTACCATTTCCGTTCTTTGCTTCAGGGCACTCAGTGGAATATTGTCCAGTCTTCCCGCACTTGAAAAAAGTAATGTGACTTAGGTCCCTCTTGGCGGGTGTGGCTGGATTGGAGCGGTTCTGATTGCTGCTTGCTCCATTCCCATTCCCATTCTTTGGGCCATTATGATTATGAGAACTTCCTCCATTGTGAGTGTGGCCTCCATGGTTATGGGTAAGCCCTCCCGAGTTCGGGGTAAAGCGAGGCTTCTGCTCAGCTCCTGAATTGTACTTCCCTTGTCCATATTTCCTCTTGCGACTCTCTATTTGCTGCTGCTTCCCTTCGATCATGAGAGTTTTATCTACCAACTCCTGATAGTTGTTAAATGTTGCCACCATTAACTGCATACTCATTTCATCATTCAGCCCTTCCATAAACTTCTCCTACTTCGCAGCATCAGTGGCCACATCATCTGGGGCATAGCGGGATAACTTGCTAAACTCTTCCACGTACTGCCCCACAGCACGGTTCCCTTGGCGTAAGTTGCGAAACTCACGCTTCTTCATGCTCATTGCTCCAGTTGAGACGTGGACTGTGCGGAATGCTTGCTGAAACTGATCCCATGTGATATTGACTATAGGAAAAGTGGCTGGGTAATTCTACCACCATGAGGCTCCTGGTCCATGCAGTTGGTGTGCGGCAAAACGCACCTTCTCAACATCTGTGCAACCTGCGGTGGTCAACTCCCTTCCAATCCTATGCAGCCAGTCATCCGCAACTATTGGCTTGGTGCAACTGGAAAACACCAGCGGCTGCAACCTCAGAAAACGGGCTAAGTTATCAACTGGAGGTGGTGGCAGTGGGTTGTTGTTGTTGTTGTTGCCTTGGTTCTGAACTAACAACTGCATCAAGGCATTCTGCTGTTGGATCAACTGAGTGCGCTCCAGTGGGAAGACAAATCCGGTATCACGTCTCGGAGGCATCTGATGGGTTTAGAGGGAAGAGATTAGAATAGAATGAGGTCTAGTGAGAAGACACTACCCATATGCACATGAGACAAACACAAACATATCACTCAATCAATCAAGCAAGGGCATACAATCGGTCTAACTATCATACAGTGCTCAGACTATACTATATAATGGGGGAAAACTACTTGATCATATGGTGGTCTACTAGTAATTTTGATCGGTGGAAGACTCCATAATATCTGCTCCAGCTTCATCTTCATAGTCATCATCACTACTGTCGGGGTCGGAGTCGGTGTCGTCGATGATGATGTAGTCTTCAGAACGTATCTCCTTGGGTTCGTCTTCATCTCTTCCTGGTGCGGGGTCTCCCATGAATACTCCGATCTTCTTTATCAGGTCGTCATTCTTCTCCAATAGTATTGCGATTTCCTCCTCATATCCATTGCGCGTAGACTTGAGTTCCTCTTCTAGCTCCATGTTCCTGGTCATCGCCTTCTTCAAATCTATCATGCTTGCACACATCTGGTTCTCTTGGCGACGAATGTGCTGGTTTAACTCCGGGATGAAAGCTGCAATAGACCTATCCTTCCTGGTACTGATCATCTCCCATTGCTCATCTCGATGCCCACATATCTGGTAGATAGTGTCCTTCAGCTCATGTTTGTAAACTTCTCTAATACGTCCAATGGCAATGTGGGCTGCCATACTCTTACCTAGACTCCAGGTTGGTGCATCAAAGGAAAACTCTATGGGCTTAGTGACTGGCGTGAATGTCCTTCCTGGAACTTGAACTTGAATCATCCAGCGCTCCTCTTCTGGTAAAGTGGCGGTGTAGGTCCCGGTGAAGCTTGGTATTCCAATGTTCAGGTACCTAGTGACTTCCTTCAAGTGTCGTCCAAAAGGTGTGTCTTCATCCGGTTGTGCAAACTTGTTCCTTGAGTCCACCATCCTAAAGAGTAGAAAATGGAGAGGAGTCAGAAATGAGTAGAGAAGAATGGCCTATGGCTTTTCTTAGTGGTCGTGTCCTACAATCAGCGTGTGCTCTGATACCATCTTGTAGCGACCCGACCTTAGACCGTCAAGTCTCTGTGCTTCAGTGTCATCCCTGGATCGGTAATGCTGACACACACAGTACTCAAAGATTTATAACAGAGTAGCAATCACACACTTATTACATCGATAGTCTCCAAAGAGAACTTATTACAATAAATATGGATTAAGGCCATCTAAATAAGATAACAGCGGAAGGCTTGGCAGATAAAGTGAGTCTATCAACTCCAACGGCATAGCTGAGTGCACGACAACGGCCTAGCGAACCTTACTCGTCGTCTGAAAAGTCTGCAACATGATACGTTGCAGCCCGAAAACGGGTCAGCACATGGAATATGCTGGCAATGTAACACAGTAGAATAATGAACAGATAAATGCTATCACTATATGCATATATGGCTGGTGGAGGCTCTACGGTTAATATGTTTTTGTGAAAAGCCAATTTTTCCCTACAATAAAGGAATATATTTTATTTAACTATCATGGTAGTTGAACAACATTGAGAAGGTTCCTCCAACTCAATCCCAATTAAAAGTAATTATCAACCCAACAAAATTAATTTAGAGTGATGAGATCCATATGATAATCCAAGAACCAGATACTCAAGATGTCCATAACCGGGGACACAGCTAACCATGATTAGTTTGTACACTCTGCAGAGGTTTGCGCACTTTTGCCCACAAGACTTGATCTCCTCCGTTGGATTTCTCGCACTACATCGTGTTTGACAAATGGATGACCGAGACACAATCTTTCAGAAACATTAACTCTAACCCCGGGTGGACAGTTACACCTACTTTCCCTCTACATCTGCTAGCCCACCATTGGAAGAGGTCATGCAACATACTCAACTATGCTAGAGCCCATAATAGCTTGTGGTTGCACACGGAAGTTTCTAGCATGAATAATCTTATGATCACTTTGAACCTGGGTGGCAGACAGTAGGATGATCACACGGGTACTCCGGGATATCCTAGGACAACACTGGATTCTCCAGGTGCCCACAAGCAATCCACCCAGATGTGTACTAAAGTTGCCACCTTAATTTAACCATTAATTAAACACTCACATCTGTCATGGATCTCTGAAACCAAACCACGTCTACGAGCATAGCAGAGCAAAAAGCATAACGCAGAAGCAACTCCCAGGGGTTTGATAAAAAATAGCGCAATAGGTTCTACCTCATCATCTACTTCCCAATACCCACATGTTAAACACATCCTAATCATGCAATGTTTGAGGATTGGAACTAATGCATAAAAACTGGGTATGAAAGAAGTATTATCAATGTGTTACTTGTCTTGCTGACGATCCGCAAAACCTAGTGACTCGTAGTAGCACGCTTCGCACTCCGGGAATTCTATCGCAAACAAACAATAACATGCATAAGCACTCAAGCAATGATGCAAGGGTAAAAACTCAAATTATAAGATCTAACTAGAAAGTTCAGATGAAGAACTCCGGTTTGCAAAAAGAATCAAATCAAACGGAGCAACAAAACTCAAACTACGAAAGAAACAAGATCCGATTACTAATCTGGACTAAAGTCAAATTTTACTGTATCAAAATCTTGTTCAAGTTGGTTAAACAGAAAGAGAACTTCGAGACGAAGATCTAGGCGCTTGAATCGCGTCATTCCAATAAATGAGCGAAAATATGAACTAAAATGAAAATCAGGGAAGAAATCACAATTGAAAATAATCGCGAAAAACCCTGGAAAAAGAAAAACTGACGAACAGGCTAACGAACGAACGTTCGCTGTCTGCGGCTAATGGGCGAACAACGTTCGTTAAAACGAACATACGGACAAACATCTACTATTTAACCGAACCGAGAAAACCAAACAAAACCAATTCTAAAAAAACGAGATCTAGGTTTTCAAAATAAAAACCTATCGGTTTTTAAGAAAAATCGGCGGCTACCTCGTGGAATGGGATGGCGGCGTACTCTGGCGGCGGATCCGGCGGCGTCCGGCGGCAACTTAGGGTTAGGATTTGGGCGCGGGCGGCGGCTGGGCTCGGGTGGGCAGCGGGGTCGGGGGGCGGCGGCTTATAAAGAGCCGGCCTGGGGAGTCCTGGCCGGTTACGGCCCGGAGTTGGTTAGAACTCTTTTTAAAAAAATATTCCGTCATGCAGAAAAACGATTAATAGAAATACATAATGGACTCCAAAAATCCTGAAATAAATTTTCCTCGTCCTCTAAAAATATAGTGGACAAAGTGAACATTTATTTGGGCCTCTAATGCAATTTTGAAAAACGCATATTTTTCCTAATTCAAATAAAATAGAGATAAAATCCAAATAAAATATAATGATTGATTTTAATATTCTTCCTCCAATATTTCCTTTATTTTGGAGAAGTCATTTTACCTCCTCTCATATTTTTAGTATGAAATGTTTTCGGAGAGAAAATATATTAAAACCAAAGTGATTCTTGTTTCGATATTTGAGAAAAATTCAAATATGAGAACTAGGAAATCCCCAACTCTCTCTGAGGGTCCTTGGGTTGCTTAGGATTTCGAGGATTGCAAAACGAAATGCAATAAAAATGTGATATGCATGAATGACCTATGTATAACATTCCAAATTGAAATTTTGGGATGTTACAGTATGACTGGTATATTCTCTGATTTTTGTGGAAATACCATTGAGGTTTTCATGGATGACTTTTCTGTTTATGGGAAGTCTTTTGATGATTATTTAAGCAATCGTGATCGAGTTTTGCAGAGATGTGAACAAACAAATCTTGTCTTGAATTGGGATAAGTGCCACTTTCTGGTTAATGAAGGCATTGTCTTGGGTCATAAAATTTCTAAAAGAGGTATTGAAGTGGACCAAGCTAAGGTTGAAGCAATTGAGAAAATGCCATGTCCTAAAGATATAAAAGGTATTCATAGTTTCCTAGGTCATGCTGGTTTCTATAGGAGATTTATCAAAGACTTTTCTAAAAATTTCTAGGCCTCTCACTAGTCTTTTGCAAAAGGATATTCCTTTTGTTTTTTATGATGATTGTTTAGAAGCCTTTGAAACACTCAAGAAAGCCTTAATTTCTCCACCTATTGTTCAACCACCTGATTGGAACTTGCCTGTTGAAATTATGTGTGATGCTAGTGACTATGTTGTTGGTGTTGTTCTAGGACAAAGAGTTGATAAGAAAATGAATGTTATTCATTATGCTAGTAAAACTCTAGACAGTCCTCAAAGAAATTATGCTACTACTAAAAAAGAATTCTTAGCAGTGGTGTTTTTCGGTGTCCAAACCGGCGGATCTTGGGTAGGGGGTCCCGAACTGTGCGTCTAAGGTGGATGGTAACAGGAGGCGGGGGACACAATGTTTACCAAGGTTCGAGCCCTCTCGAAGGAGGTAATACCCTACTTCCTGCTTGATTGATCTTGATGTTATGAGTATTACAAGAGTTGATCTACCACGAGATCGTAGAGGCTAAACCCTAGAAGCTAGCCTATGATTATGATTGTTGTTGTCCTACGGACTAAACCCTCCAGTTTATATAGGCATCGGAGGGGCTAGGGTTACACAGAGTCGGTTACAAGGGAGGAGATCTACATATCCGAATTGCTAAGCTTGCCTTCCACACAAAGGAGAGTCCCACCCGGACATGGGACGAAGTCTTCAATCTTGTATCTTCATAGCCCAACAGTCCGGCCAAAGGATATAGTCCGGTCGTCCGAGGACCCCCTAATCCAGGACTCCCTCAGTAGCCCCTGAACCAGGCTTCAATGACGATGAGTCCGGCACGTAGATTGTCTTCGGCATTGCAAGGAGGGTTCTTCCTCCGAATACTCCATAGAAGATTTCGAACACAAGGATAGTGTCCGGCTCCGCAAAACAAATTCCACATACCACCGTAGAGAGTATAATATCCCACAAATCTAATCTACTGACAAATTTCATAGCGTGACATCACGCCATGGCCCGGTCATTATTCGAACCATTTTTCTCAACTAGCTACTGCACATATTGTGAGGTGGTTTTCTTGGCATGTCTTGTCGAAGCAGAGATCGTGTCCCCTTATCAAGGGATTCTCATCAATACGGGTGTGGGTAACCCAACCGCGCCATCAATCACGGCGCTTGGGGAATAAGCGAGTTTACCAGGCGGGTGGGGAGGCGCACAATTTCTTCCGCCCTTATAAAGGGACAAGGACTCCTGCTTTTCACCCACGCCTTCTTCTTCCCTGCCCATCCATTCTCGCGCACTCGAGCTCCAGCGCTCAAGTTCGCATTTTCTCCATAAAACCACTCCAAACATGTCCGGAGCGGGAGGCAAGTGGATGGTCTCCTCCGTTACAGAGGAGAACATTATGAAGCTTCGGAAGCCGGATACCTAGCCGCAGATATCGCGCACCGGCTCCCAGACGCGGGGCAGATCGTCCCTACCCCCGGACCCCACGAAAGGGTTGTATTCCTTACCCATTTCGTCCGTGGGCTGGGATTTCCCCTCCACCCATTTGTCCTCGGGCTCATGTTCTACTACGGCTGGACTTCCACGATCTGGCCCCCAATTTCATCATCAACATCTCGGTGTTGATCGTCATGTGCGAGGCCTTCCTCCGCATCAAGCCCCACTTCGGCATGTGGCTGAAGACCTTCAACGTTAAACCGAAGATGGTGGTCGGCCAGCAAGCGGAGTGCGGAGGCGCCATTGTGGGCAAAAATGCCCAACGTCACCTAGCTCGAAGGCTCCTATGTGGAGACCGTAAAGGGGTGGTAATCAGGGTGGTTCTACATCACCGAGCCGCGTGACACCAACTGGGTGGCGGCCCCCGAATTTTGATCTGGCATCCCCATGCGGCTCACATCCTGGAAAGCGAAGGGCCTATCCTGGGGTTCATCGGTGGAGCTGACCGGACTCCAGAACTATGTTAAAAACATGATAAGCAAGAAAATCAAGCTTGTCAACGTGGTCCAGGTCATGCTCTTCCGCCGGATCCTCCCGTGTCAAAAACGGGCATTCAATATGTGGGAGTTCGACTCGGCTAAGCACCAGACGCTGCAAGAGCTCTTCGACACGACACACCAGGACATCTGGAAGGTGATGTTCAAGTCCGCCGAGGTACCTCCTCCCCTTACCGAGGATCGCGGACTCAGCGCAAAGTGCCTTGCCAATCCGGTAAGCTCCTTATATCTCATAAGATGTTTCTTTCCCAGTATAATCATGTGGGGGATCTAAACCTCCACGCCATTTAACAGGAGTGGGTCGCGACAGTGGAGCGGATCGATTGTCCGGCCCCACTGCCCGAGGATCCAACAAGGGCTCTCTTAACGGAAATGCTGGTTCCGGCGCCCTCTGAGGCGCCGGAGAAGAAGGCCAAGAAGAAGGCCACGGGGACCAGGAAAGGTCTTCGGCGCAAGGTCGTATCGGACTCATCGTCCGATAACACCGAGGCACCCTCCTCCCACGAAAATGAGGAGGGGGAAGAGGAAAGTTGTGACGCCCGGATAATTAAGCTACAGTGAACCTCCGCTAATGATAACGCGTCAGCTCGGTTACTGTTGATAAACTCGCGTCAGTTCAAATTTAAAATAAAGTCAAACAATAAAAGTTTTCAAATATTAAAACTAAATGTTCGGGTGGAGACAAATGATGCATAGGTAATTATGGTGGAGAAACCACACTTTTATAAGATTTTTAAATAATCTAAAATGAATAAAATAGTAGCTAAAACAATTAAATAAATGTCTTTTGAATTTTATAAAATACTAAACTATTTTGTTCAGGGGTAAAACTTTTTGTGACAGTAGTTGGAATTGTAACTTTAATTTAGGTGTGGGTTTTACTTTTTGTAAAACTGTAAACTATTAAAACAAAGGTAAATAAAACAAAACAAAAGAAACCAATCCCCTTCCCCCTGGGCCGTTCGGCCCAACCGGGCATCCCGGCCACCAGGCCCAGCCCACCAGCTCCCCATCTTCAACCCCTGTTCATCAGGGGAGTGCTGGCCGTTGCTCGTGCGTCCATGGATGGATCGTCCACGCGCCGTGCATCCATGGCTCCTTGACGGTCTATAAGATCCCCCTCGACGCGTTGACAAATCCTAGCTCTCCTTTTCCCCTCCCCTGTGCCGCTTTCGTCCCCGCAACCCTTGGCCGAACCTGCATCGCCATGGCCTCCGACATCCACGCGCCCATCGAGCTCCCCGCGCCCAGCCACCTCGTCCGCGAGCTTCGCCGACGTCCACTCCTTCGACTACGTCCACCAGTTGGAGCTGGGAGCCCCTGGATCGCAGGGATCGACGTCGTCTTCAACCTCCAACCACCGCGACACCATCGACGAATCGTCGCCGTCGCTCCACCCCCGGCCTTCTCAAGCTCGCCTACGACACCGCGGTGAGGTCCTCACTCGATTCCTGCTCTTCCCTGCTCGACCCATGCCTATAGCCGTCGTTCCCCATAGAACTTTGGCCGCCGTTAGTCCTCATGGCCTCTTGCTTCGACCACCTCCACTGCTGCGCTACTGCTGCTACTTCTGCGCTCCTGCTGCTACTGCCACGTACGCTCGTTCGCTGCTGCTGCCACCTAGGCTCCCGTGCCCACCCGTGGCCTCGCCTCCGCCTACCGCCGCTCACCCGCTGCCATGCGTCCGCCTGCCTGACCGCTCGGCCGTGGCCGCCATCGCCTGTCCACGCGCGCGACACCGCGCCCTGGCGCTGTTTCGCGTCGCACCGGCCACGCCCCCGGGCTCCCCTGCCCGCGCTGCCCTGTCACCCGCACCTGCCAGCCTCTCCCATCCGCCTGGCCATGCTCGCCCGCGCGCTCGAGCTTCCGCACGCGCGCGGCTGCCGACGCTGCCGCCGCCCCTGCTAGTCCTGCGCGCGCCCGCTGGAACCCTTGCCGCCGCCTCCGCCTGCAGCTAGCTCCGGCAACGCGGCCCGGGCCGCATCTGGCCGTGCGCGGCGTTGCCTGGCCGTCTCCGCGCCATGCCGATGACTGTTTCTGCTCTGAACGTACTGCTACTGCTGAATGCTACTGTAACTATGGCTAGCTTTGCGAATATTAGGCTGACTAACCCCCTTGACAGCCTCTAATCAGCGGGTAAACAATTACTAATAGGCCAAGAAAAATTATGAGTAGAAAGTATACTTGACAAACTTCATTTTATCCCATTGGACCAAATCCTTTCGATGAATGGATTAAATCGTACGAAAATCACAAAAGGCTATCTTCTATTAACAAAGAACATAATTAACCCCTAGTTGTGTGTGTGCGTGTGTGTTCTGTGTTTGTGAGGCCGGCCCCATGTTCAATTAGTTTAGGGTTAATTAGTATGTAGGTTAGCTACTAGCAGATGACATGTGGACCCCATTAATTAGGTTAGTATTTATTTATTTGTTTAGGTATAGCCTATGACATGTGGGATCCACTTCTACTATTCATGTGTTGACCAGTCAAATGTTGACTGGTTCAACCCAGCCCCACTGGCCCCACTTGCCACACAATAGACTAGAATAGTGCTAGGTGGCAAAGTATTTCATCGTTTATAATTCTGTTTTAATTTCGAAATATAATTAAATCCAGAAATTTTAGAAAATCATTTAAACTTCGGAAAATCATATAAAATAATCCGTAGTCGGATGAAAATACTTTATACATGAAAGTTGCTCAGAACGATGAGACGGATCCGAATACACAGTCCGTTGATCAGCCACACGTCCCTAGCATAGGAACATGCACCTTTCCTTCCTCCGGTTCATCTGTCCAAAACGTGAAACACGGAATACTTTCCCGGATGTTTCCCCCCTTCGCCGGTATCACTATTCCTGCGTTAGGTCACCCCTAGCACAACGTATTGCCGCGTCTTGCTTTGTGTTACATTTGATTGCTCTGTTATTTATTGTGTTCCCCCTCCGTTACTTCTTTCCGGTAGGCTCCGAGACCGTTGCCGATACCCCTGTGATCGACTACATCGACGACGACCCCTTCTTCTTGCTAGAGCAACCAGGCAAGCCCCCCCTTGATCACCAGATATCGCCTACTCTTCTCTATACTGCTTGCATTAGAGTAGTGTAGCATGTTACTGCTTTCCGTTTCCTATCCTGATGCATAGCCTGTCCTTGCTACTACTGTTGTTACCATTACCTGCTATCCTATGCTTAGTATAGGATGCTAGTGTTCCATCAGTGGCCCTACACTCTTGTCCGTCTGCCATGCTATACTACTGGGCCGTGATCACTTCGGGAGGTGATCACGGGCATATACATATACTTTACACAGTTACATTACCTGTGATACTGTTCGGAGATGGGGGCTGAAGGGGCAGGTGGCTCCATCCCGGTAGAGGTGGGCCCCCCGACTGTTACTTTGTGGCGGAGCGACAGGGCAGGTTGAGACCACCCAGGAGAGAGGTGGGCTTGGCCCTGGTCGGTGTTCGCGGATACTTAACACGTTTAACGAGATCTTGGTATTTGATCTGAGTCTGGCTACTGGCCTATACGCACTAACCATCTACGCGGGGACAGTTATGGGCACTCAACGTCGTGGTATCAGCCGAAGCCTTCGTGACGTCAGCGAATGAGTGGCGCGCGCTGGATTGGACCGTAAGCCTGCTCTTGTATTAAGGGGGCTAGTTCTGCTTCCAGCCGCGTACGCAACGTGCAGGTGTGCAATGGGTGATGGGCCCAGACCCCTGCGCCATAGGATTTAGACCGGCGTGCTGACCTCTCTGTTGTGCCTAGGTAGGGTTGCGACGTGTTGATCTTCCGAGGCCGGGCATGACCCAGGAAAGTGTGTCCGGCCAAATGGGATCGAGCGTGTTGGGATATGTGGTGCACCCCTGCAGGGAAGTTAATCTATTCGAATAGCCGTGATCTTCGGTAACAGGACGACTTGGAGTTGTACCTTGACCTTATGACAACTAGAACTGGATACTTAATAAAACACACCCTTCCAAGTGCCAGATACAACCGGTGGTCGCTCTCTCACAGGGCGATGAGGGGAGGATCATCGGTTAGGGTTATGCTATGCGATGCTACTTGGAGGAGTTCAGTCTAGTCTCTTCTACATGCTGCAAAACGGAGGCTGCCAGAAGCGTAGTCTTCGACAGGATTAGCTATCCCCTCTTATTCTGGCATTCTGCAGTTCAGTCCACCGATATGGCCTTTACACATATACCCATGCATATGTAGTGTAGCTCCTTGCTTGCGAGTACTTTGGATGAGTACTCACGGTTGCTTCTCCTTCTTTTCCTTCTATCCCTTCTACCTGGTTGTCGCAACCAGATGTTGGAGCCCAGGATCCAGACGCCACCGTCAACGACGACTCCTACTACACCAGAGGTGCCTACTACTACGTGCTGCCCGCTGACGACGACCAAGAGTAGTTAGGAGGATCCCAGGCAGGAGGCCTGCGCCTCTTTCGATCTGTATCCCAGTTTGTGTTAGCCTTCTTAAGGCAAACTTGTTTAACTTATGTCTGTACTCAGATATTGTTGCTTCCGCTGACTCATCTATGATCGAGCTCTTGTATTCGAGCCCTCGAGGCCCCTGGCTTGTAATATGATGCTTGTATGACTTATTTTATCATTAGATTTGTGTTGTGATATCTTCCCGTGAGTCCCTGATCTTGATCGTACACGTTTGCATGTATGATTAGTGTATGATTGAATCGGGGGTGTCACAAAAGTTCTCCCCCCCCAAGACGGGGAGACAAGAAAAGGAAGGGTGCCCCGTCAGGGGAGGCCGAAGGGTCCAAGAAGGGAAGGACTCTCCTTCCGGAGCTCCACGGCGGCCGCTTTTAGCGACAAGGAGTGGTTACCTAGGGACAAGCCCCTAGCGAAGTCGTAAGTATCCAGATACCATAATAGTTCTTGGTATGTTTTATGTCATTGCTTCTTATCATGCTGAACATGACCATGCAGCCCATCCAAAGCCCATATCAACGTATCCTCTTCGGATGAGTCTTTGGGCCTATCGGAGATGAACAGCGATTCACTCGCAACCGCCTCCTCCCCCCGTCCTACGGACGACGTCGAGGTGTTGTCTGAAAGGGTACTAAACCAAGGGGAGACAGTTCCGGAGGCACCCCAAGGCGACATTCCGGACGCTGGGCGGACGAGGGGCAAGACTCCCATGGGTTCTAATGCCGGGGGCAGCAAGTCTAGCCACCAGTCGAATACTGTGCCGGAACCTCCAGTGGTTTTGGATTCTGTCAGGCGACCCTTCGCCAAGGGGGACAAGCCGTCTGTGCCGATGGCCTCTGTCCATCCAGAGGCATCGGACAATTTGCTGGAAGCGCTTCACGGCGCTTCCATTGACGAAGAGCACCGCACTATCATGAGTGCGGTGGTCAAGAAGGTTCGGTCCGCCAAAAGCGGACTAGATGAAGCCTGTGCCAACCTCCTAATAGGCTTTGAGGTAAATAATCAAATTATGAGAAAACGTTACAGCATAGACAGTAGCCCCTGATGCTCTATTTGGTGTTCGCAAAGAAAGGCCGAACAGAGGATCAAATAATAATCACAGGAGTCTAATCAGAATATGTCTATGTGAATAAGCAGGCTTCACTACTGGCCGCTGCCGCTTACACGGCGGAGGTCTCCGCGCTGAAGAGGGACCTTGAGCGGTCTGAGGAAGAGCCCGGCCTTACCAAGAGGCAGCTTGAAGAGAACAAAGGTAAGTAATACCTTGTCTGTTTATTGATAAAGAAAAAGGAAACTGGTTGTTAGATCACAGGATCGTCATGAATTTTGCTAGGGGCCACGACCGAAGTGGCGGCCCTGAAGAAGGTGTTGTCCGAGGCCGAAGGCAAAGCGGCCAAGGAGCGCGCTGAGCGCGAGAAGCAAGAGGCCCGAGTCGGCGAGGTTCAGCAAGAGCTCCAGGAGTTTGTCAAGGATTACGAGTCCTTGGAGCGTGACTCTAAGACGCAAAGGTCCAAGCTTGCGAAGGCCCTCGAGAACGCACAAAATGCCAAGGCCGAAGCCCAAAAGGCCCTCCAGGAAATTGAGGCGGTCAGGAAGATAGCAGTGGGTAAGGCATTCATTATGCAAAGCAAGCATGTGAAGGAAACTTTCCTTTTACTTACCCGAATTCAGAGCTCTCCGGGAGCGTTCGCAGATCTACCCAGCAGTGTATCGGATGCCGCGGAGTTCTACCGGGCCGAGGAAGGGAGCTCAACGGAGAAGTTGTTCTGGTCTCAGTATACTAGGACTGAACATCCGATGCCCTTGAGCGACCAGTTGAAGCAACTGGTCGAGCTTCACAAGGCGGCCAAGGGCCTCATAGTCCGGATGTGTCCTGGCAAGCCCTTGCCTGGCAGCTATTTTGGACTGGTAAGGCAGCTTGCGAACGCATGCCCCCGGTTTGAAGTCATAAAGCGGTCTGTCTGCATTGAGGGTGCGTGTAGGGCTTTTGCCCAGGTGAAAGTGCTCTAGGCGAAGATGGACGCCGATAAGCTGGTGAAGGAGGGGCCACCAGAGGGCAAGGAGCATCGCCACCCCGAAAAGTACTATGACAGTGTCCTAAAGGGTGCTCGCCTTGTGGCAGAAGAATGTGCTAAGGATGTAATATTTGAATGAATGTACTCATGTGATACTGTAATGTGAAATGAGTTCATGTGCGCTATGTAACGCTTGTTAATTTAAAATATTACCTTCTGTGCGGCTGTTTATAATATTTGAGAGTTGGCCAGTCGTCGGCTTCTGCCCCATGTAACTAATACTGAGGTGTTCGGGATAAACCTGATCACTCTTTATCCCAGTTTTGGGTCCTTCGAAGGAGGTGTTCAGCACAACGAACCAGGCAATCGGACTATAAATCTTTATCACTCTCATTTAGCCATAGAAGTATACAATTTTAAATTTTGGCAAATCCCCTAGTATTCGAAAGGCAGAACTTGGGGCGCTATGTACGCCAAAATCGGACAAGGCCGACACCTCGCCCGAAGCAGAAAAAATCTTTAAGGATTTGAGACCTCTCGAACAGCGACCAGCTCTCGCTGCATCATGACAATCAGTTTTCGGCTTTCTCTACTGAGGTGCTCGTCCGGAAGAACCGGGACACAATCATAGTAGTTCTCCCAGTGCTACCTTAGCCGATATGGCGGAACGTAAGGTACCAAAACATGGGTGTCGGTGTCAAAACCGGCGGATCTCGGGTAGGGGGTCCCAAATTGTGCGTCTAGGTCGGATGGTAACAGGAGGCAGGGGACACGATGTTTTACCTAAGTTCGGGCCCTCTTGATGGAGGTAAAACCCTACGTCCTGCTTGATTAATATTGATGGTATGGGTAGTACAAGAGTAGATCTACCACGAGATCAAGGAGGCTAAACCCTAGAAGCTAGCCTATGGTATGATTGTTGGTCGTCCTACGGACTAAAACCCTTCGGTTTATATAGACACCGGAGAGGGCTAGGGTTACACAGAGTCGGTTACAATGGTAGGAGATCTACATATCCGTATCGCCAAGCTTGCCTTCCACGCCAAGGAGAGTCCCTTCCGTACATGGGACGAAGTCTTCAATCTTGTATCTTCATAGTCCATGAGTCCGGCCGAAGGTATAGTCCGGCTATCCGGACACCCCCTAATCCAGGACTCCCTCAGTAGCCCCTGAACCAGGCTTCAATGACGACGAGTCCGGCGCGCAGATTGTCTTCGGCATTGCAAGGCGGGTTCCTCCTCCAAGTACTTCATAGAAGATTTTGAACACAAAGCTAGTGTCCGGCTCTGCAAAATAAGTTTCCACATATTGCCATAGAGAGAATAATATTTACACAAATCTAATCTGCTGGCATATTCCGTAGCGTGACATCACACCACGGCCAAGTATTTATTCGAATCATTTTACTGTCCCACCTCAGCGCATTTAGCGAGGCGGTTTCCTTGGCACGTCTTGTCAAAGCAGAGATTGTGTCCCCTTATTCTGGGATTCTCATCAATACGGGCGTGGGTAACCCAACCGCGCCATTGATTACGGCGCTCGGGAGATAAGCGAGTTTTACCAGGCTGTTGGGGACGCATAGTCGCGTCCACCCATATAAGGGGATAAGGATCCACCTTTTCATCCACGCCTTCTTCCTCCTTTGCCTATCCATTTCCACGCACTCGAGCTCCAGCGCCCAAGTCCGCACACCCCACCTCAACCTTCTCCAGCCATGTCCGGAGCGGGAGGCAAGTGGATGGTCTCCTCCGTCACGGAGGGACACATCAAAAAACTGAGGAAGGCCGAATACTTGTCTAACGACATTACGCACCGGCTTCCCGAAGAGGGGCAGCTCATCCCCACCCCCGGGCCCCATGAGAGGGTGGTGTTCCTCCCCCATTTCCTCCGCGGACTGGGTTTCCCTCTCCACCCATTTGTCCAGGGCTCATGTTCTACTATGCCCTGGATTTCCACGAACTGGCCCCGAACTTTGTCCTCAATATCTCGGCGTTTATCGTCATGTGCGAGGCTTTCTTCTGCATCCGCCCCCATTTCGGCCTATGGCTCAAGACTTTCAATGTCAAGCGAAGGTGGTTCACGGCACCCAGGCGGAGTGCGGAGGCGCCATGGTGGGCAAGATGCCCAACGTCCTATGGCTCGAGGGCTCCTTCGTGGAGTCCCTAAAGGGGTGGCAATCGGGGTGGTTTTACATCACCGAGCCGCGCGACCCTGAATGGGTCGCAGCCCCCGAGTTCCGATCCAGACCCCCTATGCGGCTCACCTCCTGGAAAGAGATGGGCCTGTCGTGGGGTAAAGAAGGAGAGCTGACAGGACTCCAAACATGCGTGCAAACCCTGGTGGACAAGAAGCACAAACTTGTCAACGTAGTCCAGGTTATGCTCATCCGCCGGATCCTCCCATGTCAACAACGGGCTTTCAACCTGTGGGAGTTCGACCCGGCGCAGCACCGAACTCTGAGCAGGCTCTTCGACACGATGTGCGAAGATGCCTGGAAGGTGCTTTTCAAGGGCGCCGAGGCCCCCGCATCCGCTACTGAGGATCGCGGATTCAGCACGCACTGTCACGCTCGTGCGGTGAGCAGTTTTTACCTTTTATAGGGTATTAGTTTTTCATAGTTTGACTCCATGCGGGATCTAAGCTCCCTTACCTTTGACAGGATTGGCAGGAGACGTCCGGACAGATCAACTGTCCGGCTCCTTTGCCCGAAGGCCCAGCGGACGCTCGCTTAGCGAAGCTGCTGCACCCTATGTGGTGCCGGAGAAGAAGGCCAAGAAGAAGGCCACGGGGACTCGAAAGAGTGCCCGGCTCCTGGAGGTGTCGGTTTCATCATCCGATGACTCCAAGACGCACTCCTCCCATGAAGATGAGGAGGAGGAAGAAGAGACCTCTCCCCCTGCAGCGGGGGAAGGGAAGAAAAGGAAGGCCGCCCCAACTGGGGAGGCCGAAGGGTCCAAGAAGGGGAAAACCCTTCCTCCGGACTACTCCACCAACGCCGACGACGGCAAAGAGGAGTGGCCACTCAGGGCCAAGCCCCTGGCGAAATCGTAAGTATCTGGATACCAGAGTGATTCATAGTATTCCTCCATTGCACAGCTTTTCCTTACGACGAACATGTTTATGCAGTCCACCCAAAGACCGGCTCGACGTGTCGTCGAGCGGTTCCCTGGATTCGTCAGATGTGAATTAGCTTCCAACGGCTACCTCCCCCCACCCTACGGATGACGCCGAGGTGGCGTCCCAACAGGTTCCAAGCCAGGAGGAGGTGGTCCTGGAGGCGCCGCAAGGCGACCTCCCGGACTCCAGGCATAAAGGGGATAGAACCCCCAAGGGCTCCAAGTCCGGCCTTGAGCCGGACACCGCGCCGGAACCTTCAACGGTTCCGGACTCCGGTAGGCAGCCTCCTTCCAAGAGGAGCAAGCCTACCGAGCCGGCGACCTCCGTCCAACTGGGGGCACCGGACAAGTTGCTGGAGGTGCTTAACGGCGCCTCCATCGACGAGGAGCACCGCACTATTATGAGTGCGGTGATCCAGAAGGTTCAGTCCGCCAAGAGCGGACTGACTGAAGCCTGTGCCAGCCTTCTAACAGGCTTTGAGGTAACTGAAGAATATGTAAAAAATATTACCGCATAGACAGTAGCCCCTGATAGTCTGATCGGCGTTCGGAAAGAAAACCGAATAGAGGATCTAATAACATTCGCAGGAGTCTAACATAATCAAGTCAATGTGCGTATGCAGGCTTCGCTGCTGGCCTCCGCCACACTGACTGCGGAGGTGGATACGCTGAAGCAAAACCTCATGCGGTCCGAGAACGAGCTCAGCCATGCCAAGAGGCAACTCAAGGAGAAGGAAGGTAAGTAATACCTTGCGCAAGTATATAGAGAAGATGTGGTTGCAAAAAATGACAGGATCAACGTGCTGTTATAGGGGCCACGACCGAGGTGGCAACCCTGAAAGCGTTGTTCGAGGCCGAAAACAGACCGGCCGCGAAGCGCACAGAGAGAGGGAAGTAGGAGGCGCGGGTGGAGGAGGTGCAGAAAGAGCTCCAGGCTCTCGTGAAAAAACACGAGAGTTTGGAGCTTGACTCAAAGACGCAAGCGTCCGAGCTTGCGGCAGCCCTCGAAAGCACGAAGGCTGCCAAGGCCGAAGCCCAGAAAGCCCTCCAAGAAATTGAAGCGATGAAGAAGATAGCGGCGGGTAAGGCATTCATTATGCAAAGAAAGCACGTGAAAGTGAATTACTTGTTACTTACCCGAGTCCGGAGCTCTCTAGGAGCATTCGCAGATTTACCCCACGGTGCGTCTGATGCCGCTGCCTACTATCGAGCCGAGGAGGGGAGCTCGACGGAGAAGGTGTTCTGGTCTCAGTATGCTGAGGCCGGACACCTGGTGCCTTTGAGCGACCAGCTGAAGCAAATGGTCGAGCTCCACAAGGTGGCCGAACAGGCCATAAAGGGCCTCATAGATCGGCTTTGGCCTGGAGAGGCTCTTCCTGGGAGCTACTTCAGGCTGGTGAGGCGGCTGGTGGATGCCTGTCCATGGCTTGAAGTAATCAAGCGCTCCGTCTGCATCGAAGGTGCCCGTAGGGCGCTTGCCCGTGCTAAAGTGCACTGGGGCAAGATGGATGCAGAGAAGCTGGTGAAGGACGGGCCGCCTCTAGGCAAGGAGCATCGCGTCCCGGAAGCCTATTATGAGGGCGTCCTGAAGGGTGCCCGCCTTATAGCGGATGAATGCTCCAAAGATGTAATTTTTGAGTAAACTCGCATTTGTGATCCTGTATGCTGAAAACTTGTTCATATGCGCTAAGCAATGCTTTTGAATTTAAAATATTACCTTCTATGCGGCCGTTTATCAAATTTGAGAGATGGCGAGTCGTCGGCTTCTGCCCCCATGCCACGAGTGCTGGGGTGTTTGGGATAAACATGAGCGCTCTTTTTCCCATTCTTGGGTCCTTCGAGGGAGTCGCTCAACACAACGAACAAGGCAATCGGACTATAATGCTTGAACACTCTCACTTAGCCATAGAATTCTATAATTTTAAATTTCCGCGAAGCCCCTAGTGTTCGGAAGACCGAGTTCGGGGCGCTATCCACGCCTAGGCCGGACAAAGCCGACTCCTCGCTCTAAGCGGCATAAGTCTTTAGGGACTCAAAAACCTCTCGAACAGCGACCAGCTCTCACCTCATCATGACGGTCAGTTTTAACTTTCTCAACTGAGGTGCTTAGCCCAGCTCAACTGGGGCATAATCGCAGTAGTTCTCCTAGTGCTACCTTAGCCGATATAACGGAACGTAAGGTACCAAAACATAGGAGTCGGGCAAACCCAACTATTGACCCAAGACATGATTCGGAGCCGATGCATATAATGCTATAAGTTCGGGGTGCCGCACTTGTGAAAGTGTTCGGACTTCTCACACCGTATTGTGGGGTACTTAAGCCCCTGGCGTATTGGCCGTACCAAAGTGTACGGGTGCAACATGTCATTAATGAACATATATTCGTAAAAAAGAGTAATGCAATAATAGACGGAAGCTATGCATTGTTTATTTAAAAAAATCTGCGATCAAAGCAGAACGATACAAATAGTGCAATAGGCAAAAGATGGGACTATTTAACATGTCCTTTCCAGGGGCGAGCAGCGGAATGGTATGTGAAACAGGTATACTGCTCGTTATAGAGACCACCTTAGAGTTCCATAGTGCGGCGTAGCTTTCTGCTTCCCTAGTTGTATCGTTTGTGCGGCAATTGTACTGCCGGACAAGCCTTCTGAAAAATGGAGTCCTGAAAATAAGAGAAAATTAAGAAATCGGCAGCCCCTAGTGCGGTTTAAGCCGCATTTCGGGCGTGCCGTGATGGTGCCCCTCCCCCTGTGCCCATGGTATTTCCACAGCGTAGTTATGTACGTGCAACACTGGTTTCGCAAGTTCGCGAGGGCTGGGGTTGGGGCCGCATTGCTACGCTTGCTCGGAACGTGCCAGGCGGTCTTGTTGTAGGTTACTCCGGGCGCGCTTGACAGCGTCCAGATGTTTAATGGCCGGACTGGAGAATTGCCTTGAGAGGCTGCTTTGTACTTCCGCTGCGATAGCCGCCGTATGCTCCTCCGTTCGGAGAGAGCGTTCGGTGTTTCCATTGACCGTGATGACTCCTCGAGGTCCTGGCATCTTGAGCTTGAGGTATGCGTAGTGCGGCACCGCATTGAACTTGGAAAATGCGGTTCGCCCGAGCAGTGCGTGATAGCCACTACGGAACGGGACTATGTCAAAGATTAACTCCTCGCTTCGGAAATTATCCGGAGATCCGAAGACCACTTCAAGTGTAACTGAGCCTATACAGTTGGCCTCTACACCTGGTATGACGCCTTTAAAGGTCGTTTTAGTGGGTTTAATCCTCGAGGGATCGATGCCCATTTTCTGCACTGTATCCTGCTAAAGCAGGTTCAGGCTGCTGCCACCGTCCATAAGGACTCTAGTGAGCTGAAATCTGTCAATAATTGGGTCTAGAACCAATGCGGCGAATCCGCCATGACGGATGCTAGTGGGGTGGTCCCTTCAATCAAAAGTGATCGGGCAGGAAGACCATGGGTTGAACTTTGGGGCGACTGGCTCCATCGTGTATACGTCCCTTAGCGCACGCTTCCGCTCCCTCTTGGGGACGTGGGTTGCGTATATCATGTTCACCGTCCGCACTTGTGGGGGAAAACATTTCTGTCCACTGTTGTTCAGCGGCCGGGACTCCTCCTCGTCATCGCTATGCAGCCCCTTGTCTCTGCTTTCGGCATTTAACTTGCCTGCCTGCTTGAACACCCAACAATCCCTATTGGTGTGATTGGCTGGTTTTTCGGGGGTGCCATGTATCTGGCATGAGCGATCGAGTATTTGGTCCAAACTAGACGGGCCCTGAGTATTTCTTTTGAATGGCTTTTTCCGCTGACCGGGTTTAGAGCCTCTGAATCCGGCATTAACTGTCGTATCCTCAACATTGTCCCCGTTAATGCGGTGCTTTTTCTTGTTGCGATGCGACCTGCCACTGCTATCCTTGGTATCCGAATTACCAGGGCTCTTGGTCATGTTGTTGCTGCGAGCTAGCCAGCTGTCTTCTCCCGCGCAAAAGCGGGTCATAAGTGTCGTGAGGGCTGCCATAGATTTCGGCTTTTCCTGTCCTAGGTGTCATGCAAGCCACTCGTTGCGGATGTTATGCTTGAAGGCTGCTAGGGCCTCTGCGTTCAGACAGTCGACGATTTGATTTTTCTTGGTTAGAAACCGTGTCCAAAATTGTCTGGCCGATTCCTCTGGCTGCTGAATTATATGGCTTAGGTTATCGGCGTCTGGTGGTCGCACAGAAGTGCCCTGGAAATTGTCGAGGAATGAGGCTTCCAGGTCCTCCCAACAACCAATTGATTCTGCTGGCAAGCTGTTAAGCCAATGCCGAGCTAGTCCTTTAAGCTTGAGTGGGAGGTATTTGATGGCGTGTAGGTCATCACCGCGGGCCATGTGGATATGAAGGAGATAGTCCTTGATCCATACCGCAGGATCTGTTGTGCCATCGTATGATTCGATGTTCACGAGTTTGAAACCCTCGGGGATTTGATGATCCATTACTTCATCTGTGAAGCATAGTGGGTGTGCGGCGCCTCTGTATTGGGCTATATCACGACGCAGCTCAAACGAGCTTTGTCTACTGTGTTCGGCCCGGCCGGATTTACTGTATCCGGCGTGACGAGTACCGTCTCGTGCTGTGGGGCGCCCACGCGATCCGTAGATCGATCTTGTTTGCCTTGTCTTCCAATATATCTCGCAGGTCTGGCGCGTTTTCCCGTTCCTTGGTATTTTTTAAGCGGCGCCGGGGTGCGGCTTGAGTGGAGGGCCGAGAGGCCTCTTTGTCACGGCCACGGGGTGGCCGGTCGGCCGCATCATGCGCTGGTGATGTAGGTTTAGGTGCTTCCTCCTCTAATTGGGGTAGCAACCTGTGCTTTGGGTAGCTCTTGGAGGGGCGTTTGAGTTCATACTCTTTGGCCGCAAGGACTTCAGTCCATCTGTCGGCTAGCAAATCTTGATCAGCTCTAAGTTGTTGCTGTTTTTTCTTGAGGCTGCTCGCCGTGGCCATAAGCCTGCGTTTGAAACATTCTTGTTCGACGGAATCCTCCGGCACGACAAATTCGTCGTCGTCGAGGCTTGCCTCGTCTTCGGAGGGAGGCATATAATTATCGTCCTCGACCTCTCTATCTGCCGCTCTCTCATGAGGGCTGGCTTCTCCATCCTCCTGTGCGGAATCTTGCTGGAGGTGGCTGTCTTCGGCACTGTCTGGGGTGTTATTATCTCCCGTGCCGGAATCACCGTTTTTGCTTTGGCGAGATTTAGAGCGGCGCCGCTGACGCCGGCGCTTAGGCTGCTTCTTGGAGGGGTCATCCTCCGCTGTTCCATCGCCATTGCCTTCTTTTGGGGTGTCCACCATGTATATATCATACGACGAGGTGGCTTTCCAGTGCCCTATAGGCACTCGTTCTTGATCGTCTCCTGCATCGGCGTCCATACCGTCGATGTCTTCAGAGTCGAAGTCGAGCATGTTGGTTAAATCATCGACAGTGGATACGAAGTGGGTGGTGGGTGGGCTTTGAATTTCTTCATCATCCGCATCCCAACCTTGCTGACCATAGTCCAGCCAGGGCTCTCCTGATAAAGAGAGAGACTTTAGTGAATTCAGAATATCGCCGAAGGGCGAGTGCTGAAAGATGTCCGCGGCGGTGAACTCCATGATCGGCGCCCAATCGGGTTTGATCGGTAGGGGCGCGGAGGGCTCGGAGTCAGGAGAGGAGTCCGGCTCCTTGGAGTCACGGGCTTCGCAGAGAATAGGGCTGGTGTTTGGCTCGATCGCCGTAGAGATTGCAGCCCCCGAGGCGGTGTCCAACCACCCATCCTCGATTGGCGCAGTTGTCTCTGAATTAAGAGTCGGAGCTGATGCGGGTGCGGCCTCCAGGGCACTGTTCGGCGGCAGAGCTAGATCATGCCCATCGTGACAGTGCGGCGCTCTCGGCTGTGGCTCTAATCCGTCGAAGATCAAGTCTCCGCGGAGGTCGGCCGTGTAGCTCAAACTTCCAAATCTGACCTGATGGCCAGGGGCGTAGCTTTCGATCTGCTCCAGATGACCAAGCGAATTGGCCCGCAGTGCAAAGCCGCCGAATATGAAGATCTATTCGGGGAGAAAAGTCTCACCCTGGATCGCATCGCTGTTGATGATCGGAGAAGCCATCGGGCCTAAAAGTGACGACACAGAGGAACTCTCAATGAAAGCACCAATGTCGGTGTCAAAACCGGAGGATCTCAGGTAGGGGGTCACGAACTGTGCGTCTAGGTCGGATGGTAACAGGAGGCAGGGGACACGATGTTTTACCCAGGTTCGGGCCCTCTTGATGGAGGTAAAACCCTACGTCCTGCTTGATTAATATTGATGGTATGGGTAGTACAAGAGTAGATCTACCACGAGATCAAGGAGGCTAAACCCTAGAAGCTAGCCTATGGTATGATTGTTGGTCGTCCTACGGACTAAAACCCTTTGGTTTATATAGACACCGGAGAGGGCTAGGGTTACACAGAGTCGGTTACAATGGTAGGAGATCTACACATCCGTATCGCCAAGCTTGCCTTCCACGCCAAGGAAAGTCCCTTCCGGACACGGGACAAAGTCTTCAATCTTGTATCTTCATAGTCCAGGAGTCCGGCCGAAGGTATAGTTCGGCTATCCGGACACCCCCTAATCCAGGACTCCCTCAATGGGAGCCGGGAAAACCCAACTATTGACCCAAGACATGATTCGGAGCAGATACATATAATGCTATAAGTTCGGGGTGCCGCACTGTCGGAAGTGTTCGGACTTTTCATGCCGTGTTATGGGGTACACGGAAGCCCCTGACGCACTGGTCGTATCAGAATGTACGGGTGCGATTTTTCGTAAATAAGCAGACAGGGAAAAAAGATAAAGGAATGCAATAATGAGTTGATGATGTACATTGTTATTTAAATGATACATCAAAGCGTATGCATACATGTAGTGCAATAAGTAAAAAATAGGACTATTTGACATGTCCTATCCAAGGTCAAGCTATGTGTGGGTATGCAAAATAGGTATATCGATCGTTATCAGAGACCACCTGAGGATTCCCATGTACGTCAAAGCTTCATGCTTCCTTAGTGTTTCCTTCCTGTGACGGGTCCAATAATCAGACGATCGGAGAGGGCCTTCAGAGAATAGGGGCCTGAAAGGAAGAAAATGTTAAAGGTATACGGGTCCTGAAGCGGTTGAGCCGCATTGTGGGTTGTGCCTCCGCCTATGCCCATGGTATCTTGAGTGCGTAATTATGTACGCGCGGAGCAAATTTCGCCGCTTGACTGGGACTAGGACGAAGGCCGAATTGCTAGGCGAGCTCTAAACGTGCCTGGCGATCCTCTTGTAGGGTACTCCGGACTCGCTTAAAGGTGTCCGGGGACTTTTTCACCGAATTGGCGGTTTGCCTCATGAGGCTGCTTTGCGCTTCTGCTGCGAGGGTCGCAGTGTGCTCCTCCATGCGGAGCGAGCATTCTGTGTTTCCATTATCTGTTATAACCCCGCGAGGTCCTAGCATTTTGAGCTTGAGGTATGCATAATGCGGTACCGCATTGAATCTGGCAAATGCGGTTCGTCCGAGCAGTGTGTGATAGCCACTGCGGAAGGGGACGATATCAAAGATTAACTCCTCGCTTCGGAAGTTGTCCGGAGATCCGAAGACCACTTCCGGTGTGATTGAGCCCGTGCAACAGGCCTCTACACCTGGGATGACACCTTTAAAGGTAGTTTTGGTGGGTTTGTTCCTCGAGGGTTCTATACCCATTTTAAGCACTGTATCCTGATAGAGCAGGTTCAGGCTGCTGCCACCATCCATAATGACTCGAGTTAGGTGAAATCCATCAATGATGGGGTCAAGGACCAATGCGGCAGAACCGCCATGACGGATACTGGTGGGGTGGTCCCTACGATCGAAGGTGATCGGACAAGAAGACCATGGGTTGAACTTTGGGGCGACTGGCTCCATCGCATAGACGTCCCTCAGTGCACGCTTCCGTTCCCGCTTGGGAATATGGGTTGCGTATATCATGTTTACCGTTTTCACTTGGGGAGAAAATTTCTTCTATCCTCCTTGTAAGTGCATCTAGTGCCACCCCTAGTTGGTTTTGGAGTATTGACGACAAACCTAGTTGAGGGACTAATGTGTTTGTGAGAATTGCAGGAAAACACAGGTAGAAGTCCCTCATTGATTCGGTTTTACTACCAGAGATGACCCCTAAAAATGTACGAAGACATTGAAGACAATGGTGGTTTATGAAGATATTCATATTGAAGACAATGACATGAGAAGACTCCCTATGAAGCTTTTGGAACTCGAAGACCTAGATCCTTCATAGTTTTATTTCATTCATGTGGTGTCATAGGAACCACCGTGCTGTTAAGTGGGGTCGAAGAGAACCAGTCAGAATAACTAAAGTGATGCCTAATTCAAATCCTATGTCTTCGAGGAAGCCTATGAGAGAAAATCTTGTCCAGAGTCAGACAAGTCAGCTTTACTTGTAGCCCAAGTAAAGTTGCCGTGTGAGTTCGAAATCCGACCGTTGGTACACATGTCAGTTCCTTAGTGACCCAGGGTCATTTCGGACAGATCAGGTCGGGTTGCCAAGTGGCTATAAATAGTCCACCCCCCACAACCTTAAACGGTTGGCTGCTCAGATTTCAGTGCACGGCTTTTGTCGTTTGAGAGCAACCCACCTCGAAGCCTTTGAAAGAAAAATTCCTAGTGAGGAGAAAAGCCCTAACCACCCAGAGTCAGAGTAAATTGGGCATCACTTAAGTCTTCGTGTCTGTGTGATTTGAAGACTTATTACACTTGAGGACTGTGCATCCTCCAGACGGTTAGGCGTCGCGTTTAGAGCATCCAAGAGAAATTGTGGATTGCCAGTGAACGAAGTCTGTGAAGGTTTGGGAGTCTACCTTGAAGACTTACCAGAGTGATTGGGCGAGGTCTGTGTGACCTTAGCTCAAGGAGAAAACGGTGAGGACTGGGTGTCTTGGACTAAGTGTCCTTGACTGGGTGTCCGGGACTGTGTGTCCTTTGGTTTAAATACCTAGCCGCTCCAACCAGACGTACAGTTGTCACAGCAACTGGAACTGGTCCAACAAATCATTGTCTTCAACGTGTCACTGGTTTCATCTTCACTTCCTTTTACTTACAGTTATGCATTGTGAAGCCATTACATGCTTGCTTTACCGTTTGTCTTCACAACATGAATGTATGATCTGTTTGGCTTCATAACTTCTTCCTACCTGATCCTTATTACACTAAAGCTGTTTGTCACTGCGATTTCACTCTATTGAATACATGACCATGGCTGGACTAGTGTAATCTAACTTCCGCTGCATAGTAATAGGCATAATCTTCACTGTTTGTCTTCATAACTCTCACGTTTTGAAGACTTTCATAAAAATCGCCTATTCACCCCCCCTCTAGTCGATATAACGCACTTTCAATTGGTATCAGAGCTTGGTGCTCCCTTGTTCTGTGTGATTCGGTTTAACCACCTGGAGTTTTAGTTATGTCGACTGCAGGGATAATCAAAGTCTCCACTGCTTGCACCGTCTTCGATGGAACTGAATATCCCTACTGGAAGAATAACATGCGCATGCATCTTGAAGCCATTGACATCGACCTATGGTATGTCGTCGAGAACGGCGTTCCCAAGGCTGGAGAAGGTGTCACTGCTGCTGATGTCAAGAAGTTCACTCAACTGGACTCCACTGCCAAGAATATCATATGTGGTCATCTGACCAAAGGACAGTATGGCCGTGTGAGTGCTTTGAAGACATCCAAGCTAGTCTGGGACTGGCTCTCAAAGGTCAATGAAGGCATCTCAACCCAGAGAGATCAAAGAATCAGTGTTCTTCGCAACCTCTTCAACCGCTTCAAGCGAAATGACAATGAGAATGTCCAGCACACATTTGACCGGCTCACTGACATCACAAATGAGCTTCAAGCCCTCGGCGCCACTGAGGTCACCAAACATGAAATCGTCAAGACGCTGCTGAGATCACTTGATAGTTCGTTTGACATCCTGGCCCTGATGATTCAAGAACGTCCTGATTTCAAGACACTCGATCCGTCTGACATACTTGAGAGGCTCAACACACATGAGTTTCAACTTTCTGAGAAAAGAGATATCTACGGCCCAAACTATGGGCGAACTCGTGCCTTGAAGGCAAAAGCTGTCTCCTCATCTGAAGAAGAATCTGACTGCAGTTCTGATGATCCTGAAGACATTGGAAGAGAACTTGCAATGCTAGTGAAGAAGTTCCAAAAATTCACTAAGAAGAAAGGCTTCAGGAAATCTTCACGATCAAGCTCAAGGAATGATGAAGCTTCTGCTCATGACTACAAGAAGAAAACATGTCACAAGTGCAAGAAAACTGGACACTTCATCTCTGAGTGTCCACAGTGGGACAATGAGAACAGAAGGAAGAAGAAGAGCAAGGAATATGATTCTGACGACAAGAAGAAGAAGAAATACTCAAAGTCTTCTTCCAAAACTTCATCAAGGTCTTCATCACACAAGAAGAGCTCATCTGGCAAGGCACGTGCGTTTGTAGGAAAGGAGATGGATTCAGAGGAGGAGTCCGCATCTGAGGAGGCAGAGGTGGAGTCTGAGGAGGAGTCTGATTCTGGCATTGCGAGTCTGGCTACAGCATACGTCGCCAAGTCCATCTTCAATACTGAAGACAATGACTGCATCACCGACACCGACGCAAATGACAAGAACGACTCCACTCCTACCTACTGCTTCATGGCACACGGTGCCAAGGTAAACACACGCACAACTCGCTATGAAACAACTAGTGACGATGACTCTGAATGTGATTCAAAACCTAGCTACAAAACACTTGCTAAAATTGCAACTGAACAACAGAAAGCTATGGAACATATTCAAAAATTGTTAGACAGAAGCGATGATCTGTTGGGTGCTGAAATGACTCGATCTGAATCCTTAATTGAAGACATAAAAAACCTTCACGTTAAGTATCAGGAACTTGATGATCGTCATGATACTCTCTCAACAACTCATGAAAAGCTTTCCTATGATTATCTTCAAAGGAAGCAAGAACTTGAGAAATTGAGGGTGGCTCATGAAGATCTTCAAAAGGAAAACGAGTCACTTCACGCTGAACAGATCAGTGCCGCTCAGGAAGGATTTGAACCACCATGTCTTAAATGCATTGAGCGTGATAATGCTGCTTCTGTTGCTGAACGTTCCACTGCTACTACTGTTTCAATATCTTCAACTGTTGATGTGGTAACTAACCCCTCTGCTGAGGATACCACTGCTATTGCTGATGAGAATGCTAGGTCGAAGACATTGCTTGAAACATGGATGTACAAAAGTCTGAAAGGGCATCAGACATTATGTGATGTCCTTAAGAAGCAGATTCTGAACCGAAACCCTAGGAAAGAGGGTGTTGGGTTCGTGAGGAAAATTAATGCAGATGGGTCTTACTGGAAACCTGAGCAGTACCCCAAAACCACATGGGTTGCTGCAAAAGAATCCTCAGCAGATCCATCCAATCTGTCTGGCTTCACTTGTGCTAACCCAATTATCATTGATGAATCCTTTGATGCAAACTATAAACTGTTTAAGAATCAGAATGATGAAGTGTTTGCCAGGTACATTGGTACTAACTGCAGGAATGGACCGCCTATGAAGAAGATCTGGGTTCCGAAAACATGTCTGGAAAATCTTCCTGTGAATGTCTTCATGACACCTCACTTGAAGAAGACAAACCTTAGACCAAAGGCTTCATATGGTCCAAATGCTTCATACAAACAGGGGACTCACCTGAGTCGCACTAACGCAAATGTTTTGCAGGGGAACCATACTCAGGCATATGAATATGAGAGTGGTTCATCGAACCGTCATGTTCATATGACCAAAAATTATTCTGCTTATTCCTATGAGTATTATTGTCCACCTGCTAGACTGTTTGCTAAGGTTTCAAAGCCAAAAATCTCAGATGCTGCACTTAGACTTATAGCTTCTAAGCCACCCTTGAAGATGTGGGTGGTTAAGAAAGCTTAACTCTCCTTTGCAGGGAAAGGTCTCCAGCACAAAACAAAATCTTCTGATGCTATTGCTGGGGACCATAAAAATCTTGTGGGGCGCAAGATAAAATGCCCAAATGGCATCATTATGTACTTCGTTCCTGAATCGCATGCTACTCTCCCTATCAGTCCTAATCTGGATCTGAGTTTTCATAACCCACTGGTTCGTCAAATGTTTATGCTTCACAATACCCTTCGTGAAGCCTATCCCCCTAACTGCACTGTAGGGTACGACACTAGCGACTTCAAAGTCTTCAGAATGGATTATTGACAGTGGGTGTACAAATCATATGACTGGCAAAAGAAGCCTTCTTATGGACTCAACATTACGTCCATCCGACAAGAGCCACATTACATTCGCTGACACTAGTAAAAGTAAGGTATTGGGTCTAGGTAGAGTTGCAATCTCAAAGGATCAACACATGGATAAAGTCATGCTTGTTGAATCCCTTGGCTTCAACTTAATGTCTGTCTCAATGCTTTGCGATTTGAATATGATTGTAATGTTTGGCAAATATCGCTGCCTGGTGCTAATGGAATCTGACAAATCTCTAGTGTTTGAAGGGTATAGGAAAGGTGATTTGTATGTGGTAGATTTCTCAGCAGGACCACAACTTGCAGTATGTCTTCTTGCAAAAGCTTCAGAATGCTGGCTTTGGCATCGAAGGCTTGGGCATGCTGGCATGAGGAACCTCCACACCCTTGCGAAGAAAAAGCACGTCATAGGCATCGAAGGCGTCAAGTTCAAGAAAGATCACTTATGCGGTGCCTGTGAAGCAGGGAAGATGACAAGGGCAAAACATCCTTCGAAGACAATCATGACCACTACTCAACCCTTCGAACTGCTTCACATGGATCTTTTCGGTCCCACTCACTACTCAACTTTTACTACTTCTACATGCCTCTATGGCTTCGTAATTGTTGATGATTATTCTAGATATACTTGGGTGCACATAATCCTTTACAAGACTGAAGTGCAGGATGTCTTCAGACGCTTCGCAAATCGAGCTATGAATAATTTTGGCGCCAAGATAAAGCACATCAGAAGTGACAATGGCACTAAATTCAAGAACACTGGCCTTGATACATATCTGGATACCTTGGGCATCACACATGAATTCTCAGCTCCATACACGCCACAACAGAATGGCGTCGTCGAACGCAAGAACAGAACACTCATTGAGATGGCCAGAACAATGCTAGATGAATACAAGACTCCAAGAAAATTCTGGATTGAAGCCATTGATACTGCATGCCATACAATCAATCGTGTTTATCTTCACAAGCTCCTGAACAAGACATCTTATGAACTCCTAACTGGCAAGAAGCCAAATTTCAGTTACTTCAGAGTATTTGGCGCAAAATGCTGGATCAAGGACCCACACCACACCTCAAAGTTTGCACCAAAAGCACATGAGGGCTTCATGCTTGGATATGGAAAGGATTCGCACTCCTACAGAGTCTTCAATCTCTTCCACTACAAAGTGGTTGAAACAGTGGATGTGCGGTTTGATGAAACCAATGGATCACAAAGAGAGCAATTGCCAAATGTGCTAGATGAAGTTCCAGCAAATGAATCAATCAAGCTTATGGGAACTGGAGAAATTGTACCTTCTGAAGCTCAACCTGAAGAAGAACTTATCATCTCAGCACCTGATCCACATGAAGACAATGCTCAGCCTGAAGATATACCTTCAAATGACCACATAGATCAGCAAGAGCAAAGTCTTCGCCCCACACACCCTCGTGTTGCAAATGAAGTACAAATTGACAAAATACTGGACAGCATCAATGCACCTGGTCCACGCACTCGTTCAAGGGCAACTCAGCTAACAAACTTCTGTGGGCATTTCGCATTCGTCTCAATATCAGAACCCAAGAAAGTTGAAGAAGCCTTCATGGAACCTGAATGGATTCAAGCTATGCAAGAAGAGCTTCACCAGTTTGAGCTGAATAATGTATGGGAACTGGTTAAGCATCCTGATCCACGGAAGCACAACATAATAGGCACCAAATGGATATACCGCAACAAGCAAGATGAGCATGGTCAAGTTGTCAGAAACAAAGCTCGTCTAGTTGCTCAAGGATATACTCAAGTGGAGGGCATTGACTTCGATGAAACATTTGCTCCTGTGGCTAGGCTTGAAGCCATACGCATACTGCTGGCATATGCAAATCATCATAACATACTTCTATATCAAATGGATGTGAAAAGTGCCTTTCTCAATGGGAAGATTGAAGAAGAAGTGTATGTTGCACAACCACCTGGCTTTGAAAATCCAAAACATCCTGATATGGTATACAAGCTCAACAAGGCACTGTATGGCCTCAAACAAGCCCCCAGGGCCTGGTATGATACACTCAAGTACTTTCTGAAGAGCAAAGGCTTCATACCTGGTTCCCTGGATCCCACTCTTTTCACGAAGACATATGATGGTGAACTGTTTGTGTGCCAAATATATGTGGATGACATTATCTTCGGCTGCACCAATCAGAAGTATAGTGAAGAGTTTGGATATATGATGCAAGAGCAATATCAGATGTCCATGATGGGTGAGCTGAAGTTCTTCCTCGGTCTTCAAATACGGCAACAACGCAACGGCATCTTCATATCACAAGAGAAATATCTTAAAGAGTGCATGAAGAAGTTCGGTATGCAAGACTGCAAAGGCTTCACAACACCAATGCCAGCCAAGCATCATTTGGGTCCCGACGACAATGGTAAAGAGTTCGATCAAAAGGTATACCGCTCCATGATTGGGTCTTTGCTTTATTTATGTGCATCTAGGCCAGATATCATGCTTAGTGTTTGCATGTGTGCTCGATTTCAAGCGGCACCAAAGGAGTCGCATCACTTAGCTGTGAAGCGAATTCTTCGATATTTGGCTCACACCCCAACTCTAGGATTATGGTATCCAAAGGGCTCAGAGTTTGATCTGGTTGGATTTTCGAATGCTGATTATGCTGGTGACAAAGTTGATCGCAAATCTACATCAGGCACATGTCATTTTCTGGGACGATCACTTGTATGTTGGTCTTCAAAGAAGCAGAATTGTGTATCTCTCTCCACTGCTGAATCTGAATACATTGCTGCTGGATCTTGCTGCGCTCAGCTTCTGTGGATGAAGCAAACACTCAAGGATTATGGCATTCATCTGAAGCAAGTGCCACTTTACTGCGACAACGGAAGCGCCATCAAGATAGCCAACAACCCAGTTCAGCACTCGAAGACAAAACACATTGAAATTCGTCATCACTTTATCAGAGATCATGTTGTGAAGGAAGACATTGATATCATACACGTCAATACTAAAGAGCAATTGGCAGATATCTTCACCAAGCCCTTGGATGAGAAGAGATTTTGCAAGTTACGGTGTGAGCTAAATATCTTGGAATCCTCAAATGTCCTGTGATCAGGCACACATCCTAACACTTATGCATATTGATGACTTAGATGTGCAACACACGAAGTAGCGTATATCTTCAATCAATGAAGATATACATTCTAAGTGTGAATACATTAATGTGGAATTTGACTTCGGAGCGCCACGATAATTGTGCGCCGTGTCTGGGTCTAATACTTCCTATACGGTGGGTAACGCCACCACCAAACGTTCTATTTTGAAGTATTTCACTCATGGCGTTACCTCGCAATGTCTTCACATTTGGTTTGGCTTCATTCTCAATATGTCTTCATGATTATCTTCACCACGTTGATTATATGGATACATATGTACTGATGTTCTGTCCTCTACAGCATTCACTTATAGCTATGTCTTCTTGGTTGAATCTTTTTGAACTAAGTGAATGTGATCGGACCCTAACCTCTCTATGCTTTCTATCTCAAAATCTATCTCTCCAAGTCATATGCATTCTGTTGAAACTGTCGAATGTCTTCACTGTGTCCTTGTCAGCCGAAGACATTGAGACAACCATAAAAGTCCGTTTTTAATGCTCATTCCTCCACATAAGATCCGGAGAAGCAGGAACGACCGTCCAACAATTTAGGCGTGCGTGGGACATGGAACAAATCCCAATCTTCCTCTAACTGGCCACACGTGCCTCAAATGCGAACCGCCAGGGGTACCTGCATAATAGCGCAGTGCCGCCTCTATCCCTATAAATACACGATTCACTGCGTTCATTATCTCCTTCTTCCACCCTCGCACGAACCCTAGCGCCACCGCTAGCACTCGACGACGCCGGCGACGAAGCGCTTCACTGCCGCAACCTCTTCGACGCCGTTTTCACGCCGACAGCGGACATCGCTCTCTCTGCCGTCGCCGTAGGTGTCTTCCGTTGCCAAGTTAGGGCACGGAGGATTGAACTGCTCGACCTCAACTCTCACTTCGTCTAGCAGTTCCAAGTGTGGTAAATAAAACCTCTTTTTACAGCCTCTTTTGATCCTACAGTTCAGTCACTTCCTGCCATAAGAAGTTTCTCTTCACACCAGTTAAATCTCTCGCTGCATCTCATAACATGCCTACTATATTCACTTGTGCTTCATAAAGTAGTTAGATTCCTCACTTGTACTGATCTATGGGTTCGTACAAATCTGGAACCAACTTCTTATCTATAAGTGAATGTCTTCGCATAATGAGGTCAATGTCTTCTAAACCGATTTATCTTCAAAATCTTCTGAGAATGCATATGACCTCTTCCCCTTCCCTCGCACCTTAATGCTGTCACAGGTACATGTCCGTGGGAGAATCCTTTGGTTCTCATAGTCTGCATTCATTTGCAGAGTACTTGCAGCATCACATCAACTCGCCTGAAGCCAGTTCTTGCAAAAGGAAGCCTTTGAAGGCTTTGAACATCTTGAAGCCTTCCAAGTTATTCATGGCTTCAGAAACAGCAGCAAGGAAGGGAGGCAGACAGCGACGTGGTGAAACATCCAAAGATCTTCCTGATGAATTGGCAGAGATGTACAAAACTGATCCTGAAGAAAGCTATGGTCAGCGCAAGACACGAATCCAATGGATTCGAAGATATTGGGCAGAGCAATGGTTCCACTACCGCTTCGTCACTCAGGAATATGCGGAGAAGTGCGCCATCAAGAGACCGTGGGGAGATGTATTATACAAAAATCTCGTACCCAGGTCCAGAGACGAAGCCACTGCTCAAGGCTTCTATCCATGCATGGTGAGAGGACCACAGCCAGCTGAGGCACATCCGTCATCACTTCTCTGGTGTCGCGATGATAATCTCTTCAAGCGCAACTTTCAGTTTGCACAACAGTCAGCGAAGATAAACAAGAAGAAATTTGGGCTTGACTTCAACCCTGGTCCCTCCTCACCAAGGGCAGATGGCACACGCAACGCCGATCCCAATATCATCGGGCCGTATGCCAATCTTGCAGGCCTCATCACTCGCATCCTAGTCCAAGGGACTGCTGTGAATGACCCTCCAGCAGATACTGAGTCCGATGACGCCCCTGCTGCTCTGAAGCCAAAGCAGAAGAAGCCAAAAGCTCCAAAAGCTTCAAAGCCAGCCGCTTCTCCCAAGATCGCAAGAGTGAAGCCTTTAGCAACTGCACCTCCTGAAGCCAGTGTGCAGTCAGAAGGCTTATCACGAGTGTCCAAGCCCCAAGAAGCCAAGAAGCCTCAGCCACACACAGGCAAAGAGCTCACAGCTGCTGACATTCTGCGCTGCGAAGCCATTGATCTCTCAAGCGATGAAGATCTTAGAGATGATGCTCTTGAGCAGCTCATCAAGAGCAAGGAGGAGGCTGAAATCTTCAACAATCTGCCTCTGTTTGATGTCGCCATCATCCACAACTTCATCGATGAATGGTTTGACACACCAGACATAAGCTTCAATGATCTGCAGCTACCCATAGGCCTCAGCGTTGCCTTTCAAGGTGCAATCGCTTCAGAACTTGCAATAGCCCAGTGAATTGTAGAACTGAAGCAGAAAATTGATCATGAAAAGGCTCAGTTCAAGAAGCACGTGGCCAAGCTCAGTGTGCAAGAAGTGAAAAACTTCAAGATCATGTTGCACGAGCTGAAAGAAAACTTCCTGAAGACGCGTGCCGAAGCTCAAGGCTCGCGAGAACGCATGAAGACTTTGGCTGATCGCTGCGTGCAAGCCTACAATGAGGCAGAAAAGCGCAAGGCACTTGGGCGTCCCGGCATTGACCCCAGGATGGCCGCGAAGAAGAAAAAGAAGGCAGTTGTGCCCGAACCTGAAGCGCCAAGGTCAGAACCTAATGCTCCGATTGTCTTCCCCGCTGCAACGACTGGCTCAAAGCCAAAGAGTCGATCAACCGCCTCACAGCACAAGAAGACACGGACTTCAGGGGCTGAAGCTAAGAAGAGAAAACATTCTGAAGCCTCTCCTTCTGAACCCATCATCAAGAAGCGCAAGACCAAGAAATCCCGGGCTTCTCCCACAGAGCCCCTGATAGTTGAACCACTCTGCGTCCGCTATCCTGACGCAGATCGTCAGTTGACAGTGCATGAGCCTGCTTACATAGAGGCTCTGCACGCTGAAGACATTCCAGCAGCCAACCCCAATGCTGCTGAAGACATTGGTCCCCAAGACAATGTGCACGGTGATGCAGCCCTTCCTCAGCTTGAGACAAGCGAACAGATCAGTATTGGTCGTCCATTGACGCCAATCACACAAAATGCATCGTGGGCAGATCGCCCACAGGAGGAAGATGAGCCCCAACCCACTGCAACTCCACCAGCGCCTACACTCCATAGGCTTCGCAAAGGGCCAAGGGCTCAGGCTGCTGAAGACATTCCGGCTGCATCAGCCGAAGAGCAAGCAGAAATACCACAAGCTCCAACTCCCCCGCACCAACAAGAAGCAGTTCTCACGGAGAACGTGCCTGAAGCTGAAAATGTTGAGGCTGCCACAAACAACACCGAAGCAAATGTGGAGCCCTCCCCAACAACAGCTTCAGAAGACACCGAAGCTACTGCTCCTGAACATTCTGTGCCTGAGTCTGCTGCCGGACCACAATTCAACTATCATATTGCGCACAGGCCCCAGGTCCAGAAGCCGATCCCACGACTACCAAGGTTCCCAGGTCCTGCATCAGCTCCTGGTTCCTTCAACATCAACGGCTTCAGGGCAGATAACACGTTTTTTGACCGCTCCAAGAACCCTTATTCAAGGGAACGGATTGTATCAGATAGGTTCTGGAGCCATCAACAGCGCAGCTATCATTCATGCATCCTCTACAACCAAGGCCGCATCTTTCCTCACAAGCGCCTTGAGGTTGAAGCTGTTGCAGGTCTGCCTGGTCTGGAAGAAGCACTGGATTGCTTCAAGCAAGTGGGTTTGCTGCCATTTATCACTGACGAAGAGCACTGGAACGAAGAGCTTCTGCTCCAGTTCTATGCCACTTTGCATATCAAAGGCTATAACAGAGATCCGAAGACATGGATCCTGGAGTGGATGACAGGCAATATCCATCATGAAGCCAATGCTTTCGACCTAATTGAGCTTACTGGCCTTCCCACTCCTGGCGAATTCTTTGAAGAAGGGTGCCAACTCCATGCTGAAGCAATTGAGAGCATATTTCAGCGTCCTGAGCCAGATATGAGTCAGATGCTCTCAATGATGAAGCCATTTCCTCCAAGAGCACCCTATCCAACTAGGTTCTTCGTTGAAGACTTAGAGTACCTGCCCAGAACAATATATCACATCATAAGGCGGACTCTCTGGCCAGTCAAGGGACACTCTCGATATGCAACGATTGATGGTGCAATGAAGACTCTCATCTTCTGCATTCTTCACGGCAAATGCTTCAATACACAGGATCTCTTCATCCGTCAATTTGCAGCGTCTGCTTTAGAACTGTTTGGATTAAAGTTTTATGCTCCTTGGGTTATGAGGCTGATCAAGCTTCACTCTGCAATCTCCTATCAACCCTCAGCCCGCAATCATAGGATATTTTTGCCAGATGTGGACACATCTGCTGAAGCAATATATCCAGAGCCGGCCAAGCAACCACTAAGTCTTCAGAATGCAGAACACCAGAGCTTCACTCAAAATATTGAAGGTGTTGAAGCTCTCTCCCCAGTGTATCCAATGGCTGGCACCACACGTGCCCCTACATCAACTGAAGCCACCAACAGCACAGCTGCAAAGAGACCCAAGAAGCGCGCTTGTGCACTCAATGACAGAGAGCTTCTTGTGGCTCTTCACCAAAAGAAAGATAGGCATCACGACTAGCTCAAGAGGCAGATGAGAAGCATCATGCAAGACGTCAATCGCATCAGAAATATGGCAACCAAGAATGCATTTGTCACACACGAGACCTGTCGCCGCACTTGGAAGGGCCTCACCATGATGTGCCCTGAAGCTGAACTGCATGAGGATGGCTTCACAGAGCACTTCAAATTTGACTCCACGCCTCCAAGAAGAGCGGTGATGCGCAGCACACCATCACTTGAAGAGTCAGAGTTCTCTTCTTCTGCTGCCACCGTGTCTGCCCGGATTATTGAAGAAGAAGATGACGCGACATCATCTCCACCTGCTTCAACGCGTGTCGAATCTGCACCAAGCTCGTCTGCACCACCGCCAAACAACTCCACCGACCCTGCTGCGCCTGGGAACGCGTAGAAACCTCTATGTCTTCAAACCTTTTTGGTCATCACTGACAAAAGGGGGAGAAGCATATGATGGTTATAGTCTTCAAGCGGGTCACTATGGGCGGGTGCCTTCATATTTTGCTACATTTTGCTTCGTGCTTACAACTCCCGTTTTTTTTGCTACATTTGCTTCATTGAGTTGTAACACTTAGCCTTGATGGTCGTCTGCTACCTGTTTGTCACTCCGGTTTGCGAAGATAAATTCCGCACTCATCTCATTCTACAGACGTCCATTTTCCATTATGCATGTCATTATCTTCATATACTTTCACATGCATAGTGGATTGTCATAAGTTGAAGTGGATCTCCACAAGTACAACCTGCCATGTGCATTTGCATTCAAGAAGCAAATTACTTATATGCACATCTTCAGGGAGAGCCCTTGCAACTTATGAAGACAATTCTTTTACAATTTCCCATGTACGTCAAAGCTTCATGCTTCCTTAGTGTTTCCTTCCTGTGACGGGTCCAATAATCAGACGATCGGAGAGGGCCTTCAGAGAATAGGGGCCTGAAAGGAAGAAAATGTTAAAGGTATACGGGTCCTGAAGCGGTTGAGCCGCATTGTGGGTTGTGCCTCCGCCTATGCCCATGGTATCTTGAGTGCGTAATTATGTACGCGCGGAGCAAATTTCGCCGCTTGACTGGGACTAGGACGAAGGCCGAATTGCTAGGCGAGCTCTAAACGTGCCTGGCGATCCTCTTGCAGGGTACTCCGGACTCGCTTAAAGGTGTCCGGGGACTTTTTCACCGAATTGGCGGTTTGCCTCATGAGGCTGCTTTGCGCTTCTGCTGCGAGGGTCGCAGTGTGCTCCTCCATGCGGAGCGAGCATTCTGTGTTTCCATTATCTGTTATAACCCCGCGAGGTCCTGGCATTTTGAGCTTGAGGTATGCATAATGCGGTACCGCATTGAATCTGGCAAATGTGGTTCGTCCGAGCAGTGTGTGATAGCCACTGCGGAAGGGGACGATATCGAAGATTAACTCCTCGCTTCGGAAGTTGTCCGGAGATCCGAAGACCACTTCCGGTGTGATTGAGCCCGTGCAACAGGCCTCTACACCTGGGATGACACCTTTAAAGGTAGTTTTGGTGGGTTTGTTCCTCGAGGGGTCTATACCCATTTTAAGCACTGTATCCTGATAGAGCAGGTTCAGGCTGCTGCCACCATCCATAATGACTCGAGTTAGGTGAAATCCATCAATGATGGGGTCAAGGACCAATGCGGCAGAACCGCCATGACGGATACTGGTGGGGTGGTCCCTACGATCGAAGGTGATCGGACAAGAAGACCATGGGTTGAACTTTGGGGCGACTGGCTCCATCGCATAGACGTCCCTCAGTGCACGCTTCCGTTCCCGCTTGGGAATATGGGTTGCGTATATCATGTTTACCATTTTCACTTGGGGAGAAAATTTCTTCTATCCTCCTTGTAAGTGCATCTAGTGCCACCCCTAGTTGGTTTTGGAGTATTGACGACAAACCTAGTTGAGGGACTAATGTGTTTGTGAGAATTGCAGGAAAACACAGGTAGAAGTCCCTCATTGATTCGGTTTTACTACCAGAGATGACCCCTAAAAATGTACGAAGACATTGAAGACAATGGTGGTTTATGAAGATATTCATATTGAAGACAATGACATGAGAAGACTTCCCTATGAAGCTTTTGGAACTCGAAGACCTAGATCCTTCATAGTTTTATTTCATTCATGTTGTGTCATAGGAACCACCGTGTTGTTAAGTGGGGTCGAAGAGAACCAGTCAGAATGACTGAAGTGATGCCTAATTCAAATCCTATGTCTTCGAGCGAAGCCTATGAGAGAAAATCTTGTCCAGAGTCAGACAAGTCAGCTTTACTTGTAGCCCAAGTAAAGTTGCCGTGTGAGTTTGAAATCCGACCGTTGGTACACGTGTCAGTTCCTTAGTGACCCAGGGTCATTTCGGACAGATCAGGTCAGGTTGCCAAGTGGCTATAAATAAGTCCACCCCCCACAACCTTAAACGGTTGGCTGCTCAGATTTCAGTGCACGGCTTTTGTCGTTTGAGAGCAACCCACCTCGAAGCCTTTGAAAGAAAAATTCCTAGTGAGGAGAAAAGCCCTAACCACCCAGAGTCAGAGTAAATTGGGCATCACTTAAGTCTTCGTGTCTGTGTGATTTGAAGACTTATTACACTTGAGGACTGTGCATCCTCCAGACGGTTAGGCGTCGCGTTTCAGAGCATCCAAGAGAAATTGTGGATTGCCAGTGAACGAAGTCTGTGAAGGTTTGGGAGTCTACCTTGAAGACTTACCAGAGTGATTGGGCGAGGTCTGTGTGACCTTAGCTCAAGGAGAAAACGGTGAGGACTGGGTGTCTTGGACTAAGTGTCCTTGACTGGGTGTCCGGGACTGTGTGTCCTTTGGTTTAAATACCTAGCCGCTCCAACCAGACGTACAGTTGTCACAGCAACTGGAACTGGTCCAACAAATCATTGTCTTCAACGTGTCACTGGTTTCATCTTCACTTCCTTTTACTTACAGTTATGCATTGTGAAGCCATTACATGCTTGCTTTACCGTTTGTCTTCACAACATGAATATATGATCTTTTGGCTTCATAACTTCTTCCTACCTGATCCTTATTACACTGAAGCTGTTTGTCACTGCGATTTCACTCTATTGAATACATGACCATGGCTGGACTAGTGTAATCTAACTTCCGCTGCATAGTAATAGGCATAATCTTCACTGTTTGTCTTCATAACTCTCACGTTTTGAAGACTTTCATAAAAATCGCCTATTCACCCCCCCTCTAGTCGATATAACGCACTTTCACTCCTGTGTACTCGAGACCTAATCCTCGTCGCTATGCAGCCCCTTTTCCTTGTTTTCGGCATTCAACTTGCCAGAATGTTTGAACACCCAGCATTCTCTGTTTGTGTGGTTGGCTGGTTTATCGGGGGTGCCATGAATTTGACACGAACAATCGAGTATGCGGTCCAAGCTGGACGGGCCCGGATTGCTTCTCTTGAACGGCTTTTTCCGCTTACCGGATTTAGAGCCACTGAATCCGGCATTAACTATCGTGTCTTCGTTGCTGTCGCCGTTGTCTTGTAGCCCAAGTAAAGTTGCCGTGTGAGTTTCGAAGAGGAAGGGATGATGCAGCAAAGTAGCGTAAGTATTTCCGTCCTTTTGAGGGAACCAAGGTATCAATCCAGTAGGAGGCTATGCGCAAGTCCCTCGCTACCTGCACAAAACAAATAAATCCTCGCAACCAACGCTTAAAGGTTGGCTTGCTCAATTTCACTATGCACGGCTTTTGGTTTGAGAGCAACCCACCTCGAAGCCTTTGAAAGAAAAATTCCCAGTGAGGAGAAAAGCCCTAACCACCCAGAGCCAGAGTAAATTGGGCATCACTTAAGTCTTCGTGTCTGTGTGATTTGAAGACTTATTACACTTGAGGACTGTGCATCAGACGGTTAGGCGTCGCGTTAGAGCATCAAGAGAATTGTGGATTGCCGTTGAGCAATTGATAGAATTGAGCATAATTATGCACGAATATCTAGGTATGATGATGATATAGGCATCATGTCCGAGACAAGTAGACCGACTCCTGCCTACATCTACTACTATTACTCCACTCATCGACCGCTATCCAGGATGCATCTAGAGTATTAAGTTAAAAAGAAGGTAACGCCTTAAGCAAGATGACATGATGTAGAGGGATAGACTCATGCAATATGAAGATGAAAAACCCCATCTTGTTATCCTCAATGGCAACAATACAATACGATGCCTTGCTGCCCTTACTGTCACCGGGAAAGGACACCGCAAGATTGAACCCAAAGCTAAGCACTTCTCCCATTACAAGAAAGATCAATCTAGTAGGCCAAACCAAACTGATAATTCGAAGAGACTAGCAAAGATAACCAATCATACATAAAAGATTTCAGAGAAGATTCAAATATTATTCATAGATAGACTTGATCATAAACCCACAATTCATCGGTCTCAACAAACACACCGCAAAAAGAAGATTACATCGAATAGATCTCCACAAGAGAGGGGGAGAACATTGTATTGAGATCCAAAAATAGAGAAGAAGCCATCTAGCTACTAACTATGGACCCGTAGGTCTGAGACAAACTACTCACGCACTTTCACTCCTGTGTTCGGCGGCCGGGGCTCCTCCTCGTCGTCGCTATGCAGCCCCTTTTCCTTGTTTTCGGCATTCAACTTGCCAGAATGTTTGAACACCCAGCATTCTCTGTTTGTGTGGTTGGCTGGTTTATCGGGGGTGCCATGAATTTGACACGAACAATCGAGTATGCGGTCCAAGCTGGACGGGCCCGGATTGCTTCTCTTGAACGGCTTTTTCCGCTTACCGGATTTAGAGCCACTGAATCCGGCATTAACTATCGTGTCTTCGTTGCTGTCGCCGTTGTTGCGTGGTACCTCTTGAGCATTCCGTTGGTTTTCCCCGAAGAGGAAGGGATGATGCAGCAAAGTAGCGTAAGTATTTCCGTCCGTTTTGGGGAACCAAGGTATCAATCCAGTAGGAGGCTATGCGCAAGTCCCTCCTACCTGCACAAAACAAATAAATCCTCGCAACCAACGCAAATAGGGGTTGTCAATCCCTATGAGGCCACTTACGAGAGTGAGATCTGATAGATATGATAAAGATAATATTTTTGGTATTTTTATGATAAAGATGCAAAGTAAAATAAAGGCAAAGTAAATAGCAAAGTAGTAGGAGAACAATATGATGAAGATAGACCCGGGGGCCATAGGTTTCACTAGTGGCTTCTCTCGAGAGCATAAGTATTCTACGGTGGGTGAACAAATTACCGTTGAGCAATTGATAGAATTGAGCATAATTATGACAATATCTAGGCATGATGATGTATATAGGCATCATGTCCGAGACAAGTAGACCGACTCCTGCCTACATCTACTACTATTACTCCACTCATCGACCGCTATCCAGGATGCATCTAGAGTATTAAGTTAAAAACAGAGTAACGCCTTAAGCAAGATGACATGATGTAGAGGGATAGACTCATGCAATATGAAGAAAACCCCATCTTGTTATCCTCAATGGCAACAATACAATACATGCCTTGCTGCCCTTACTGTCACCGGGAAAGGACACCGCAAGATTGAACCCAAAGCTAAGCACTTCTCCCATTACAAGAAAGATCAATCTAGTAGGCCAAACCAAACTGATAATTCGAAGAGACTAGCAAAGATAACCAATCATACATAAAAGATTTCAGAGAAGATTCAAATATTATTCATAGATAGACTTGATCATAAACCCACAATTCATCGGTCTCAACAAACACACCGCAAAAAGAAGATTACATCGAATAGATCTCCACAAGAGAGGGGGAGAACATTGTATTGAGATCCAAAAATAGAGAAGAAGCCATCTAGCTACTAACTATGGACCCGTAGGTCTGAGACAAACTACTCACACTTCATCTGAGGGGCTATGGTGTTGATGTAGAAGCCCTCCGTGATCGATGCCCCCTCCGGCGGAGCTCCGGAATAGGCCCCAAGATGGGATCTCGTGGATACAGAAAGTTACGGCGGTGGAATTAGGATTTTGGCTCCTGTTCTGATCGTTTGGGAGTACATGGATATATATAGGACTAAGAAGTACGTCGGTGGAGCAACAGGGAGCCCGCGAGGGTGGGGGCGCGCCTAGTAGGGTAGGGCGCGCCCCCCTACCTCGTGGCCTCTTGTTACGTGCCTTAACGTAGGGTCCAAGTCTCCAGAGTTGTATTCGATGAGAAAATCACATTCCCGAAGGTTTCATTCCGTTTGGACTCCGTTTGATATTCCTTATCTTCGAAACCCTAAAACAGGCAAAAAACAGCAATTCTGGGCTGGGCCTCCGGTTAATAGGTTAGTCCCAAAAATAATATAAAAGTGGATAATAAATCCCAATAATATTTAAAACAATAGATAATATAGCATGGAGCAATCAAAAATTATAGATACGTTGGAGACGTATCAAGCATCCCCAAGCTTAATTCTTGCTCGTCCTCGAGTAGGTAAATGATAAAAACAGAATTTTTGATGCGTAGTGCTACTTGGCATAATTTTAATGTAATTCTTCTTAATTGTGTTATGAATATTCAGATCCGAAAGATTCAAGAAAAAAGTTCATATTCACATAAAAATAATAATACTTCAAGCATACTAACTAAGCAATTATGTCTTCTCAAAATAACATGGCCAAAGAAAGTTATCCCTACAAAATCATATAGTCTGGCTATGCTCCATCTTCACCACACAAAATATTTAAATCATGCACAACCCCGATGACAAGCCAAGCAATTGTTTCATACTTTTGACATTCTCAAAACTGTTTCAATTTTCACGCAATACATGAGCGTGAGCCATGGACATAGCACTATAGGTGGAATAGAGTGGTGGTTGTGGAGAAGACAAAAAGGGAGAAGATAGTCTCACATCAACTAGGCGTATCAACGGGCTGTGGAGATGCCCATCAATAGATATCAATGTGAGTGAGTAGCGGTTGCCATACAACGGATGCACTAGAGCTATAAGTATATGAAAGCTCAAAAAGAAACTAAGTGGGTGTGCATCCAACTTTCTTTCTCATGAAGACCTAGGGCATTTTGAGGAAGCCCATCATTAGAATATACAAGCCAAGTTATATAATGAAAAATTCCCACTAGTATATGAAAGTGATAACATGAGAGACTCTCTACTATGAAGATCATGGTGCTACTTTGAAGCACAAGTGTGGTAAAAGGATAGTAGCATTGCCCCTTCTCTCTTTTTCTCTCATTTTTTTCTTTGGGTCTTTTCTCTCTTTTTTATGGCCTCTTTTCTTTCTTTTTTTCGTCCGGAGTCTCATCCCGACTTGTGGGGGAATCATAGTCTCCATCATCCTTTCCTCACTGGGACAATGCTCTAATAATGATGATCATCACACTTTTATTTTTCATACAACTCAACAATTACAACTTGATACTTAGAACAAAATATGACTCTATATGAATGCCTCCGGCGGTGTACTGGGATATGCAATGATGCATGAGTGACATGTATGAAAGAATTATGAACGGTGGCTTTGCCACTAATACGATGTCAACTACATGATCATGCTAAGCAATATGACAATGATGGAGTGTGTCATAATAAATGGAACGGTGGAAAGTTGCATGGCAATATATCTCGGAATGGCTATGGAAGTGCCATAATAGGTAGGTATGGTGGATGTTTCGAGGAAGGTATATGGTGGTTGTATGATACCGGTGAAAGGTGCGCGGTATTAGAGAGGCTAGCAAAGGTAGAAACGTGAGAGTGCGTATAATCCATGGACTCAACATTAGTCATAAATAACTCACATGCTTATTGCAAAAATCTACAAGTTATCAAAGCAAAGTATTACACGCATGCTCCTAGGGGGATAGATTGGTAGGAAAAGACCATCACTCGTCCCCGACCGCCACTCATAAGGAAGACAATAAAAAAATAAATCATGCTCTGACTTCATCACATAACGGTTCACCATACGTGCATGCTACGGGATCACAAACCTCACCACAAGTAATTCTCAAATTCACAACTACTCAACTAGCACAACTTCAATATCACCATCTTCATATCTCAAAACAATTATCAAGTATCAAACTTATCATTGTATTCACCACACTCATAAGAAAGGACTCTCAAAATAATCTAAGTGAATCATGAGAGATCAATAGTTTCTATAAAACAAATCCACCACCATGCTCTAAAAGATATAAGTGAAGCACTAGAGCAAAATTATATGACTCAAAAGATATACGCGAAGTACATGGAGTATTCTAACAAATTCCAAATTATGTATGGCTCTGTAAAAAGGTGTGTACAGCAAGGATGATTGTGGTAAACTAACAAATAAAGACTCAAATAATACAAGATGCTCCAAGGAAAACACATATCATGTGGCAAATAAAAATATAGCTCCAAGTAAAGTTACCAATAGAAGTAGACGAAAGAGGGGATGCCTTCCGGGGCATCCCCAAGATTTGGCTTTTAGGTGTCCTTAGATTATCTTGGGGGTGCCATGCGCATCCCCAAGCTTAGGCTCTTGCCACTCCTTGTTCCATAATCCATCAAATCTTTACCCAAAACTTGAAAACTTCACAACACAAAACTTAAAGTAGAAAATCTCGTGAGCTCCGTTAGCGAAAGAAAACAAAAGACCACTTCAAGGTACTATAATGAACTCATTCTTTATTTATATTGGTGTTATACCTACTGTATTACAACTTCTCTATGGTTTATAAACTATTTTACTAGCCATAGATTCATCAAAATAAGCAAACAACACACGAAAAATAGAATCTGTCAAAAACAGAACAGTCTGTAGTAATCTGTAGCTATCGCAAGATCTGGAACCCAAAAAATTCTAAAGTAAATTTCTAGACGTGAGAAATTTATCTATTAATCATCTTAAATAAGAATTAACTAAATATCACTCTCCAAATAGAAATTACAGCAGTTCTCATGAGCGCTAAATTTTCTGTTTTTTTACAGCAAGTTCAACAAGACTTTCCCCAAGTCTTCCCAACGGTTCTACTTGGCACAAACACTAATTAAACACAAAAAACACAACCAACACAGAGGCTAGATAATTTATTTATTACTAAACAGGATAAAAAAGCAAGGAATAAAAATAAAATTGGGTTTCCTCCCAACAAGCGCTATCGTCTAACGCCCCTAGCTAGGCATAACAAGCAAGAATAGATCTAGGTATTGCCATAATAGTAAGATAGATTATTAAAAATCATCTCATATTCTCTATGTTCGGCGGCAAGTTTTCTTTGAGTCAAGCAAAAGTAATCAAAAGGGCTAAATTTAATGGGACAAAAGTCCCCAAGATCAACCTTGGGAGGTATAGGTTCCTCCTTTGGTCCTTCATATTGCACAACCAATTCATCATTATAAGCATTCTTTTGACAGAACTTTGTGAGCCTATATTCAAGAGAATATCCTAATTAATTATATCGAATAGCCAAATCATCATTAAGTTCAGAGATTCTGTCAACTAAAACATCGGTAGGAACCCTTTTTCTAAGATTTTCATTGAAAGCAACATAATCTAGAGATTGAAAATGCATTATTTCTTCTTGGTCAAAGAGGATAGCCTCTATGGGAGGACGGCAAGCATCCACCCTATAATGTGCAAATATTTCTTTGGCCTCTTTTATTATGAATGTAAACTCATGAGCCAAAAAGATAGTAGCGGCACGCTTAACAGAAGAATGCTCAATATTAGAAAATTCCAGAAAAATCCTTTGTATGGAAGGATGCAAGTGCATGAATTGTCTTTCAAGTTCAACTACAAGCATGGCAATAGCGTCTGCAAGGCTACTAGTTCTATGAAGGATAGAACTACCCATAGAAGGTAAAGCACCGGCACAAGTAAAGAAATCTTGAATAACTCCTTTTCCAATAATATTACCACTACCAACACGGAATCTTTTTATATGTGAGATAGTGGGTTCTTTAGTAGGAGCATCCGAATTATTATCAACCATAGTTTCCCCAAAAGAGGCAGAAGGTAAAGGACTAGCCATAACGACGAGAAAACAAACTAACACACAAGTAAACAAAGAGGCAAATAGAGAAAGAGAAGGAGGATAGAGAGAGAGGGCGAATAAAACAGAAAGGGTGAAGTGGGGGGAGAGGAAAACGAGAGGCAAATTGCAAATAATGTAATGCGGGAGATAAGGGTATGTGATGGGTACTTGGTATGTTGACTTTTGTGAAGACCTCCCCGGCAACGGCGCCAGAAATCCTTCTTGCTACCTCTTGAGCACTGCGTTGGTTTTCCCCAAAGAGGAAGGGGTGATGCAGCAAAGTAGCGTAAGTATTTCCCCCAGTTTTTGAGAACCAAGGTATCAATCCAGTAGGAGGCTACGCGCAAGTCCCTCGTACCTGCACAAAACAAATAAATCCTCGCAACCAACGCAAATAGGGGTTGTCAACCCCTATGAGGCCACTTACGAGAGTGAGATCTGATAGATATGATAAAGATAATATTTTTGGTATTTTTATGATAAAGATGCAAAGTAAAATAAAGGAAAAGTAAATAGAAAAGTAGTAGGAGAACAATATGATGAAGATAGACCCGAGGGGCATAGGTTTCACTAGTGGCTTCTCTCGAGAGCATAAGTATTCTACGGTGGGTGAACAAATTACTGTTGAGCAATTGATAGAATTGAGCATAATTATGAGAATATCTAGGCATGATCATGTATATAGGCATCACGTCTGAGACAAGTAGACTGGCTCCTGCCTGCATCTACTACTATTACTCCACTCATCGGCCGCTATCCAGCATGCATCTAGAGTATTAAGTTAAAAACAGAGTAATGCCTTAAGCAAGATGACATGATGTAGAGGGATAGACTCATGCAATATGAAGAAAACCCGATCTTGTTATCCTCGATGGCAACAATACAATACGTGCCTTGCTGCCCTTACTGTCACCGAGAAAGGACACCGCAAGATTGAACCCAAAGCTAAGCACTTCTCCCATTGCAAGAAAGATCAATCTAGTAGGCCAAACTAAACTGATAATTCGAAGAGAGACTTGCAAATAACCAATCATACATAAAAGATTCCAGAGAAGATTCAAATATTTTTCATAGAGATAGACTTGATCATAAACCCAAAATTCATCGGTCTCAACAAACACACTGCAAAAAGAAGATTACATCGAATAGATCTCCACAAGACAGGGGGAGAACATTGTATTGAGATCCAAAAAGAGAGAAGAAGCATCTAGCTACTAACTATGGCCGTAGGTCTGAGATAAACTACTCACACTTTATCGGAGGGGCTATGGTGTTGATGTAGAAGCCCCTCCGTGATCGATGCCCCCTCTGGCGGAGCTTCGGAACAGGCCCCAAGATGGGATCTCGTGGATACAGAAAGTTACGGCGGTGGAATTAGGGTTTTGGCTTCTGTTCTGATCGTTTGGGGGTACGTGGATATATATAGGACGAAGAAGTACGTTGGTGGAGCAATAGGGGGGCCCACGAGGGTGGGGGTGCGCCTGGTAGGGTAGGTCGCGCCCTCCTACCTCGTGGCCTCTTGTTACGTGCCTTCATGTAGGGTCCAAGTCTCCTGAGTTGTATTCAATGAGAAAATCACGTTCCCGAAGGTTTCATTCCGTTTGGACTCCCTTTGATATTCCTTTTCATCGAAACCCTAAAACAGGCAAAAAACAGCAATTCTGGGCTGGGCCTCCGGTTAATAGGTTAGTCCCAAAAATAATATAAAAGTGGATAATAAATCCCAATAATGTTTAAAACAGTAGATAATATAGCATGGAGCAATCAAAAATTATAGATACGTTGGAGATGTATCAAGCATCCCCAAGCTTAATTCCTGCTCGTCCTCGAGTAGGTAAATGATAAAAACAGAATTTTTGATGTGGAGTGCTACTTGGCATAATTTTAATGTAATTCTTCTTAATTGTGGTATGAATATTCAGATCCAAAAGATTCAAGACAAAAGTTCATATTGACATAAAAATAATAATACTTCAAGCATACAAACTAAGCAATTATGTCTTCTCAAAATAACATGGCCAAAGAAAGTTATCCCTACAAAATCATATAGTTTCGCTATGCTCCATCTTCACCACACAAAATATTTAAATCATGCACAACCCCGATGACAAGCCAAGAAATTGTTTCATACTGTTGACCTTCTCAAAACTTTTTCAATTTTCTCGCAATACGTGAGCGTGAGCCATGGACATAGCACTATAGGTGGAATAGAGTGGTGGTTGTGGAGAAGACAAAAAGGGAGAAGATAGTCTCACATCAACTAGGCATATCAACGGTCTCTGGAGATGCCCATCAATAGATATCAATGTGAGTGAGTAGGGATTGGCATACAATGGATGCACTAGATCTGTAAGTATATGAAAGCTCAAAAAGAAACTAAGTGGGTGTGCATCCAACTTGCTTGCTCATGAAGACCTAGGGCATTTTGAGGAAGCCCATCATTGGAATATACAATCCATGTTATATAATGAAAAATTCCCACTAGTATATGAAAGTGATAACATGAGAGACTCTCTACTATGAAGATCGTGGTGCTAATTTGAAGCACAAGTGTGGTAAAAGGATAGTAGCATTGCCCCTTCTCTCTTTTTCTCTCATTTTTTTTTCTTTGGGCCTTTACTCTCTCTTTTTTATGGCCTATTTTCTTTATTTTTTTCGTCCGGAGTCTCATCCCGACTTGTGGGGGAATCATAGTCTCCATCATCCTTTCCTCACTGGGACAATGCTCTAATAATGATGATCATCACACTTTTATTTTTCTTACAACTCAACAATTACAACTTGATACTTAGAACAAAATATGACTCTATATGAATGCCTCTGGCGGTGTACCGGGATATGCAATGATGCATGAGTGACATGTATGAAAGAATTATGAACGGTGGCTTTACCACTAATATGATGTCAACTACATGATCATGCTAAGCAATATGACAATGATGGAGTGTGTCATAATAAACGGAACGGTGGAAAGTTGCATGGAAATATATCTCGGAATGGCTATGGAAATGCCATAATAGGTAGGTATGGTGGCTGTTTTGAGGAAGGTACATGGTGGGTGTATGATACCGGCGAAAGGTGCGCGGTATTAGAGAGGCTAGCAAAGGTGGCAGGGTCAGAGTGCGTATAATCCATGGAATCAACATTAGTCATAAAGAACTCACATGCTTATTGAAAAAATCTACAAGTTATCAAAGAAAAGTATTACGCGCATGCTCCTAGGGGGATAGATTGGTAGGAAAAGACCATCGCTCGTCCCCGACCGCCACTCATAAGGAAGACAATCAAAAAATAAATCATGCTCCGACTTCATCACATAACGGTTCACCATACGTGCATGCTACGGGAATAACAAACCTCAACACAAGTATTTCTCAAATTCATAACTACTGAACTAGAACAACTTCAATATCACCATCTTCATATCTCAAAACAATTATCAAGTATCAAACTTATCATAGTATTCAACACACTCATAAGAAAGTTTTATTATCAATCTTGTATACCAAGCATATTAGGATTTTAAGCAAATTACCATGCTATTTAAGACTCTCAAAATAATCTAAGTGAAGCACGAGAGATCAATAGTTTCTATAAAACAAATCCACCACCGTGCTCTAAAAGATATAAGTGAAGCACTAGAGCAAAAATTTATGACTCAAAAGATATAAGCGAAGTACATAGAGTATTCTAAAAAATTCCAAATTATGTATGTCTCTCTCAAAAGGTGTGTACAGCAAGGATGATTGTGGTAAACTAACAAATAAAGACTCAAATAATACAAGACTCTCCAAGCAAAACACATATCATGTGGCGAATAAAAATATAGCTCCAAGTAAAGTTACCGATAGAAGTAGACGAAAGAGGGGATGCCTTCCAGGGCATCCCCAAGCTTTGGCTTTTAGGTGTTCTTAGATTATCTTGGGGTGCCATGGGCATCCCCAAGCTTAGGCTCTTGCCACTCCTTGTTCCATAATCCATCAATTCTTTACCCAAAACTTGAAAACTTCACAACACAAAACTTAAAGTAGAAAATCTCGTGAGCTCCGTTAGCGAAAGAAAACAAAAGACCACTTCAAGGTACTGTAATGAACTCATTCTTTATTTATATTGGTGTTATACCTACTGTATTCCAACTTCTCTATGGTTTATAAACTATTTTACTAGCCATAGATTCATCAAAATAAGCAAACAACACAAGAAAAACAGAATTTGTCAAAAACGGAACAGTCTGTAGTAATCTGTAGCTAGTGCAAGATCTGGAACCCCAAAAATTCTAAAATAAATTGCTGAACGTCAGGAATTTATCTATTAATCATCTGAAAAAATAATTACCTAAATATCACTCTCCAAATAAAAATGATAGCAGTTCTCGTGAGTGCTAAAGTTTCTGTTTTTTACAGCAAGTTCAACAAGACTTTCCCCAAGTCTTCCCAACGGTTCTACTTGGCACAAAAACTAATTAAACACAAAAAACACAACCAAAACAGAGGCTAGATAATTTATTTATTACTAAACAGGAGCAAAAAGAAAGGAATAAAAATAAAATTGGGTTGCCTCCCAACAAGCGCTATCGTTTAACACCCCTAGCTAGGCATAACAAGCAAGAATAGATCTAGGTATTGCCATAATATAGATTATTAAAACTCATCTCATATTCTCTACGTTCGGTGGCAAGTTTTCTTTGAGGCAAGCAAAAGTAATCAAAAGGGCTAAATTTAATGGGACAAAAGTCCCCAAGATCATCCTTGGGAGGTATAGGTTCCTCCTTTGGTCCTTCATATTGCACAACCAATTCATCATTATAATAATTCTTTTGACAAAACTTTGTGAGCCTATATTCAAGAGAATATCCTAAGTCATTATCTCGAATAGCCAAATCATCATTAACTTCAGAGATTCTGTCAACTAAAACATCGGTAGGAACCCTTTTTCTAAGATTTTCATTGAAAGCAACATAATCTAGAGATTGAAAACGCATTATTTCTTCTTGATCAAAGTGGATAGCCTCTATGGGAGGACGGCAAGCGTCCACCCTATAATGTGCAAACATTTCTTTGGCCTATTTTATTATGAATCTAAACTCATGAGCCAAAAAGATAGTAGCGACACGCTTAACAGAAGAATGCTCAATATGAGAAAATTCCAGAAAAATCCTTTGTATGGAAGGATGCAAGTGCATGAATTGTCTTTCAAGTTCAACTACAATCATGGAAATTGCATCCGCAAGGCTACTAGTTCTATGAAGGATAGAACTACCCATAGAAGGTAAAGCACCGGCACAAGTAAGGAAATCTTGAATAACTCCTTTTCCAATAATATTACCACTACCAACCCGGAATCTTTTTATATGTGAGATAGTGGGTTCTTTAGTAGGAGGATCCAAATTATTATCAACCATAGTTTCCCCAAAAGAGGTAGAAGGTAAAGGACTAGCCATAACGACGAGCAAAAAAACTAACACACAAGCAAACAAAGAGGCAAATAGAGAAAGAGAAGGAGGAAGAGAGAGGGCGAATAAAACGGCAAGGGTGAAGTGGGGGAAAGGAAAACGAGAGGAAAATGGCAAATAATGTAATGCGGGAGATAAGGGTATGTGATGGGTACTTGGTATGTTGACTTTTGCGAAGACCTCCCCGGCAACGGAGCCAGAAATCCTTCTTGCTACCTCTTGAGCACTGCGTTGGTTTTCTCCGAAGAGGAAGGGATGATGCAACAAAGTAGCGTAAGTATTTCCCTCAGTTTTTGAGAACCAAGGTATCAATCCAGTAGGAGGCTACTTGCAAGTCCCTCGTACCTGCACAAAACCAATAAATCCTCGCAACCAACGCAAATAGGGGTTGTCAATCCCAATGAGGCCACTTACGAGAGTGAGATCTGATAGATATGACAAAGTTAGTATTTTTGGTATTTTTATGATAAAGATGCAAAGTAAAATAAAGGCAAAGTAAATAGCAAAGTAGTAGGAGAACAATATGATGAAGATAGACCCGGGGGCCATAGGTTTCACTAGTGGCTTCTCTCGAGAGCATAAGTATTCTACGGTCGGTGAACAAATTACTGTTGAGCAATTGACAGAATTGAGCATAATTATGAGAATATCTAGGCATGATCATGTATATAGGCATCACGTCCGAGACAAGTAGACCGACTCCTGCCTGCATCTACTACTATTACTCCACTCATCGACCGCTATCCAGCATGCATCTAGAGTATTAAGTTAAAAATAGAGTAACGCCTTAAGCAAGATGACATGATGTAGAGGGATAGACTCATGCAATATGAAGAAAACCCCATCTTGTTATCCTCGATGGCAACAATACAATACGTGCCTTGCTGCCCTTACTGTCACCAGGAAAGGACACCGCAAGATTGAACCCAAAGCTAAGCACTTCTCCCATTGCAAGAAAGATCAATCTAGTAGGCCAAACCAAACTGATAATTCGAAGAGACTTGCAAAGATAACCAATCATACATAAAAGAATTTAGAGAAGATTCAAATATTATTCATAGATAGACTTGATCATAAACCCACAATTCATCGGCCTCAACAAACACACCGCAAAAAGAAGATTACATCGAATAGATCTCCACAAGAGAGTGGGAGAACATTGTATTGAGATCCAAAAAGAGAGAAGAAGCCATCTAGCTACTAACTATGGACCCGTAGGTCTGAGACAAACTACTCACACTTCATCGGAGGGGCTATGGTGTTGATGTAGAAGCCCTCGGTGATCGCTGCCCCCTCCGGCAGAGCTCCGGAACAGGCCCCAAGATGGGATCTCATGGATACAGAAAGTTACGGCGGTGGAATTAGGGTTTTGGCTCCTATTCTGATTGGTTGGGGGTACGTGGATATATATAGGACGAAGAAGACATCGGTGGAGCAACAGGGGGCCCACGAGGGTGGGGGCGTGCTTGGTAGGGTAGGGCGCGCCCCCCTACCTCGTGGCCTCTTGTTACGTGCCTTGACGTAGGGTCCAAGTCTCCTGAGTTGTATTCGATGAGAAAATCACGTTCCCGAAGGTTTCATTCCGTTTGATATTCATTTTCTTCGAAACCCTAAAACAGGCAAAAAATAGCAATTCTGGGATGGGCCTCCGGTTAATAGGTTAGTCCCAAAAATAATATAAAAGTGGATAATAAAGCCCAATAATGTTTAAAACAATAGATAATATAGCATGGAGCAATCAAAAATTAAGGATACGTTGAAGACATATCAGGTATCCCCAAGCTTAATTCCTGCTCGTCCTCGAGTAGGTAAATGATAAAAACTGAATTTTTGATGTGCAGTGCTACTTGGCATAATTTTAATGTAATTCTTCTTAATTGTGGTATGAATATTCAGATACGAAAGTTTCAAGACAAAAGTTCATATTGACATAAAAATAATAATACTTCAAGCATACTAACTAAGCAATTATGTCTTCTCAAAATAACATGGCCAAATAAAGTTATCCCTACAAAATGGTCTGGCTATGCTCCATATTCACCACACAAAATATTTAAATCATGCACAACCCCGATGACAAGCCAAGCAATTGTTTCATACTTTTGACATTCTCAAAACTTTTTCAATTTTCACGCAATACGTGAGCGTGAGCCATGGACATAGCACTATAGGTGGAATAGAGTGGTGGTTGTGGAGAAGACAAAAAGGGAGAAGATAGTCTCACATCAACTAGGCGTATCAACGGGCTGTGGAGATGCACATCAATAGATATCAATGTGAGTGAGTAGGGATTGCCATCAACGGATGCACTAGAGCTATAAGTATATGAAAGCTCAAAAAGAAACTAAGCGGGTGTGCATCCAACTTGCATGCTCATGAAGACCTAGGGCATTTTGAGGAAGCCCATCATTGGAATATACAAGCCAAGTTATATAATGAAAAATTCCCACTAGTATATGAAAGTGATAACATGAGAGACTCTCTACTATTAAGATCATGGTGCTACTTTGAAGCACAAGTGTGGTAAAAGGATAGTAGCATTGCCCCTTCTCTCTTTTTCTCTCTTTTTTTCTTTGGGCATTTTGTCTCTCTTTTTTATGGCCTCTTTTATTTTGTTTTTATTTTTCGTCTGGAGTCTCATCCCGACTTGTGGGGGAATCATGTCTCCATCATCCTTTCCTCACTGGGACAATGCTCTAATAATGATGATCATCACACTTTTATTTTTCTTACAACTCAACAATTACAACTTGATACTTAGAACGAAATATGACCCTATATGAATGCCTCTGGCGGTGTACCGGGATATGCAATGATGCATGAGTGACATGTATGAAAGAATTATGAATGGTGGCTTTGCCACTAATACGATGTCAACTACATGATCATGCTAAGTGAGGGAGTCCTGGATTAGGGGGTATCCGGACAGCCGGATTATATCCTTTGGCCGGACTATTGGACTAGGAAGATACAAGATTGAAGACTTCGTCCCGTGTTCGGATGGGACTCTCCTTGGCATGGAAGGCAAGCTCGGCAGTACGGATATGTAGATCTCCTTCCTTGTAACCGACTCTGTGTAACCCTAGCCCCCTCCGGTGTCTATATAAACCGGAGGGTTTTAGTCCGTAGGACAACATAGAATCATACCATAGGCTAGCTTTTAGGGTTTAGCCTCTCCGATCTCGTGGTAGATCAACTCTTGTACTACTCATATCATCAAGAACAATCAAGCAGGACGTAGGGTTTTACCTCCATCAAGAGGGCCCGAACCTGGGTAAAACATCGTGTGCCCTGCCTCCTGTTACCATCCGCCTTAGACGCACAGTTCGGACCCCCTACCCGAGATCCGCCGGTTTTGACACCGACATTGGTGCTTTCATCGAGAGTTCCTCTATGTCGTCATCATTAGGCTTGATGGCTCCTTCGATAATCGATAGTGATGTAGTCCAGGGTGAGACTTTTCTCCCTAGACAGATCTTTGTATTCAGCGGCTCCGCACTGCGGGCCAACTCGCTTGGCCATCTGGAGCAGATCGAGAGCTACGCCCCTGGCTATCAGGTCAGATTTGGAAACTTGAGCTACACAGCCGACATCCATAGATACTTGATCTTCGACGGATTCGAGCCCTTGTCGAGTGCGCCACACGGTCACGATGAGCATGACTTAGCTCTAGCATCGGACAGTGTTCGGGAGATCGCACCGGCGACCGCTCCGACCCTCAAATCGGAGCCAATTGCGCCATCCAGTGACGGGTGGATAGACCCCGCCGCGGAGGCCGCACTTCATCGGCGACGAGCCGAGTATCGACCTTACCCTTCATGAGAGCCGTGACACCAAACTGTCGGATTCTTCCCCGGCCACGGACTCCGAACCGCCTGTGCCCGTGCCCATCGAATCCGACTGGGCGCCGATCATGGAGTTCACCTCCGCGGATATCTTTCAGCACTCGCCTTTCGGCGACATACGGAACTCATTAAGGTCTCTCTCTCTGTCAGGAGAGCCCTGGCCGAACTATGTCCGGCAGAATTGGGATGCGGATGACAAAGAAATTTGCCGCCCACCCACCACCAACTTAGTAGCCACTGTCGACGATTTGACCGACATGCTCGACTTCGACTCCGAAGACATCAACGGTATGGACGACGATGCAGGAGACGAACAGGAACCGTTGCCCACAGGGCACTGGACGCCCACTTCATCATATGATGTATACATGGTGGACACACCCAAAGAAAACGACAACGAAGAACGGAAGGACGCAGCGAAGGGTTGTTCCCTCGAGAAGCAGTCAAAGCGGCGGCGGAAGCGCCGCTCCAAATCCGGCCTCGGCAGAAGCAGCGATCATATAGACACAGCGATAGAGCAAGGCAAGCCAGCGGACGACAAACACGGCATTGAACCATCGTCCAACCATGGCAACACGAAGAATCAAACCGAACAACCCGACTCCGTCGAAGATAACAGTCCAGATGACATCACACCGGACAGGCACCCGGAGCAACAGAATACCCATCAAAGGCTTGTTGCCACTGCGAGGAGTCTAAAAAAGCAGAAGCAAAGGCTCAAGGCTACACAAGACACACTCAGAATCAGATGGAGTGAAGTACTCAACACGGCAGCAAAGTATGGCGGTAATCGCCACACCAAGACCTACCCGAAGCGAAAGCTGAAGGAAATATGCCCTAGAGGCAATAATAAAGTTATTATTTATTTCCTTATATCAAGATAAATGTTTATTATTCATGCTAGAATTGTATTAACCGGAAACATAATACATGTGTGAATACATAGACAAACTTAGTGTCACTAGTATGCCTCTACTTGACTAGCTCGTTAATCAAAGATGGTTATGTTTCCTAACCATGAACAAAGTGTCGTTATTTGATTAACGAGGTCACATCATTAGTTGAATGATCTGATTGACATGACCCATTCCATTAGCTTAGCACCCGATCATTTAGTATGTTGCTATTGCTTTCTTCATGACTTATACATGTTCCTATAACTATGAGATTATGCAACTCCCGTTTACCGGAGGAACACTTTGGGTACTACCAAATGTCACAACGTAACTGGGTGATTATAAAGGAGTACTACAGGTGTCTCCAAAGGTACATGTTGGGTTGGCGTATTTCGAGATTAGGTTTTGTCACTCCGATTGTCGGAGAGGTATCTCTGGTTAAGTATGTTGCTATTGCTTTCTTCATGACTTATACATGTTCCTATAACTATGAGATTATGCAACTCCCGTTTACCGGAGGAACACTTTGGGTACTACCAAATGTCACAACGTAACTGGGTGATTATAAAGGAGTACTACAGGTGTCTCCAAAGGTACATGTTGGGTTGGCGTATTTCGAGATTAGGTTTTGTCACTCCGATTGTCGGAGAGGTATCTCTGGGGCCTCTCGGTAATGCACATCACATAAGCCTTGCAAGCATTGCAACTAATGAGTTAGTTGTGGGATGATGTATTACAAAACGAGTAAAGAGACTTGCCGGTAACGAGATTGAACTAGGTATTGGATACCGACGATCGAATCTCGGGCAAGTAACATACCGATGACAAAGGGAACAACGTATGTTGTTATGCGGTCTGACCGATAAAGATCTTCGTAGAATATTAGGAGCCAATATGGGCATCCAGGTCCCGCTATTGGTTATTGACTGGAGACATGTCTCGGTCATGTCTACATTGTTCTCGAACCCGTAGGGTCCGCACGCTTAAGGTTACGATGACAGTTATATTATGAGTTTATGCATTTTGATGTACCGAAGGTTGTTCGGAGTCCCGGATGTGATCACGGACATGACGAGGAGTCTTGAAATGGTCGAGATGTAAAGATTGATATATTGGAAGCCTATGTTTGGATATCGGAAGTGTTCCGAGTGAAATCGGGATTTTACCGGAGTACCGGGAGGTTACCGGAACCCCCCGGGAACCATATGGGCCTAGATGGGCCTTAGTGGAAAGGAGAAAGGGGCAGCCCAAGGTGGCCGCACGCCTCCCCCCTCCCCCTAGTCCTATTAGGACTAGGAGAGGTGGCCAGCCCCCCTTCTCTCTCTTTCCCCCTCGGGGAATCCTAGTCCAACTAGGATTGGGGGGAGTCCTACTCCCGGAAGGAGTAGGACTCCTACTGCACCCTCCTCCTGGCCGGCGCCCCCCTCCCCCTTGGATCCTTTATATACTGAGGCAGAGGCACCCCAGAAACACACAAGTTGATCCACGTGATCTATTCCTTAGCCGTGAGCGGTGCCCTCAGCCACCATATTCCTCGATAATACTGTAGCGGAGTTTAGGCGAAGCCCTGCTGCTGTAGCACATCAAGATCGTCACCACGCCATCGTGCTGACGGAACTCTTCCCCGACACTTTGCTGGATCGGAGTCCGGGGATCGTCATCGAGTTGAACGTGTGCTCGAACTCGGAGGTGCCGTAGTATCGGTGCTTGATCGGTTGGATCATGAAGACGTACGACTACTTCCTCTACATTGTGTCAACGCTTCCGCAGTCGGTCTGCGTGGGTACGTAGACAATACTCTTCCCTCTCGTTGCTATGCATCACATGATCTTGCGTGTGCGTAGGAAATTTTTTGAAATTACTACGAAACCCAACAGTGGCATCCAAGCCTAGGTTATTTATGTTGATGTTATATGCACGAGTAGAACACAAGTAAGTTGTGGGCGATATAAGTCATACTGCCTACCAGCATGTCATACTTTGGTTCAGCGGCATTGTGGGACGAGACGACCCGGACCAACATTACGCGTACGCTTACGCGAGACCGGTTCCCCCGACGTGCTTTGCACATAGGTGGCTTGCGGGCGACTGTCTCTCCAACTTTAGTTGAACCAAGTATGGCTACGCCCGGTCCTTGCGAAGGTTAAAATGGAGTCTATTTGACAAACTATCATTGTGGTTTTGATGCGTAGGTGAGATTGGTTCTTGCTTAAGCCCGTAGCAGCCACGTAAAACTTGCAACAACAAAGTAGAGGACGTCTAACTTGTTTTTGCAGGGCATGTTGTGATGTGATATGGTCAAGACATGATGCTGAATTTTATTGTATGAGATGATCATGTTTTGTAACCGAGTTATCGGCAACTGGCAGGAGCCTTATGGTTGTCGTTTTATTGTATGCAATGCAATCGCGATGTAATGCTTTACTTTATTACTAAGCGGTAGTGATAGTCGTAGAAGCACTAGCTTGGCGAGACGAAAACGATGCTACGATGGAGATCAAGGTGTCACGCCGGTGACGATGGTGATCACGACGGTGCTTCGGAGATGGAGATCACAAGCACAAGATGATGATGGCCATATCATATCACTTATATTGATTGCATGTGATGTTTATCCTTTTATGCATCTTATCTTGCTTTGATTGACGGTAGCATTATAAGATGATCTCTCACTAAATTATCAAGAAGTGTTCTCCCTGAGTATGCACCGTTGCGAAAGTTCTTCGTGCTGAGACACCACGTGATGATCGGGTGTGATAGGTTCTACGTTCAAATACAACGGGTGCAAAACAGTTGCACACGCGGAATACTCAGGTTATACTTGACGAGCCAAGCATATACAGATATGGCCTCGGAACACGGAGACCGAAAGGTCGAGCGTGAATCATATAGTAGATATGATCAACATAACGATGTTCACCATTGAAAACTACTCCCTCTCACGTGATGATCGGTTATGGTTTAGTTGATTTGGATCACGTAATCACTTAGAGGATTAGAGGGATGTCTATCTAAGTGGGAGTTCTTTAATTAATTTGATTAACTGAACTTAAATTTATCATGAAACTTAGTACCTGATTAGTATCTTGCTTGTTTATGTTTGATTGTAGATAGATGGCTCGTGCTGTTGTTCCGTTGAATTTTAATGCGTTCCTTGAGAAAGCAAAGTTGAAAGATGATGGTAGCAATTACACGGACTAGGTCCGTAACTTGAGGATTATCCTCATTGCTACACAGAAGAATTACATCCTGGAAGCACCACTGGGTGCCAGGCCTGCTGCAGGAGCAACGCCGGATGTTATGAACGTCTGGCAGAGCAAAGCTGATGACAACTCGATAGTTCAGTGTGCCATGCTTTACGGCTTAGAATCGGGACTTCAACGACGTTTTGAACGTCATGGAGCATATGAGATGTTTCAGGAGTTGAAGTTAATATTTCAAGCAAATGCCCGGATTGAGAGACATGAAGTCTCCAATAAGTTCTATAGCTGCAAGATGGAGGAGAACAGTTCTGTCAGTGAGCATATACTCAAAATGTCTGGGTATAATAATCACTTGATTCAATTGGGAGTTAATCTTCCAGTTGATAGCATCATTGACAGAATTCTTCAATCACTGCCACCAAGCTACAAGAGCTTCGTGATGAACTATAATATGCAAGGGATGAACAAGACTATTCCCGAGCTCTTCGCGATGCTGAAAGCTGCGGAGGTAGAAATCAAGAAGGAGCATCAAGTGTTGATGGTCAACAAGACCACTAGTTTCAAGAAAAAGGGCAAAGGGAAGAAGAAGGGAAACTTCAAAAAGAGCGGCAAGCAAGTTGCTACTCAAGAGAAGAAACCCAAACCTGGACCTAAGCCTGAAACTAAGTGCTTCTATTGCAAGCAGACTGGTCACTGGAAGCGGAACTGCCCCAAGTATTTAGCGGATAAGAAGGATGGCAAGGTGAACAAAGGTATATGTGATATACATGTTATTGATGTGTACCTTACTAATGCTCGCAGTAGCACCTGGGTATATGATACTGGTTCTATTGCTAATATTTGCAACTCGAAACAGGGACTACGGATCAAGCGAAGATTGGTTAAGGACGAGGTGACGATGCGCGTGGGAAACGGTTCCAAAGTCGATGTGATCGCAGTCGGCACGCTACCTCTACATCTACCTTCGGGATTAGTATTAGACCTAAATAATTGTTATTTGGTGCCAGCGTTAAGCATGAACATTATATCTGGATCTTGTTTGATGCGAGACGGTTATTCATTTAAATCAGAGAATAATGGTTGTTCTATTTATATGAGTAATATCTTTTATGGTCATGCACCCTTAAAGAGTGGTCTATTCTTGTTGAATCTCGATAGTAGTAACACACATATTCATAAAGTTGAAGCCAAAAGATGCAGAGTTGATAATGAGAGTGCAACTTATTTGTGGCACTGCCGTTTAGGTCATATCGGTGTAAAGCGCATGAAGAAACTCCATTCTGATGGACTTTTGGAACCACTTGATTATGAATCACTTGGTACTTGCGAACCGTGCCTCATGGGCAAGATGACTAAAACACCGTTCTCCGGTACTATGGAGAGAGCAACAGATTTGTTGGAAATCATACATACCGATGTATGTGGTCCGATGAATATTGAGGCTCGTGGCGGATATCGTTATTTTCTCACCTTCACAGATGATTTAAGCAGATATGGGTATATCTACTTAATGAAACATAAATCTGAAACATTTGAAAAGTTCAAGGAATTTCAGAGTGAAGTTGAAAATCATCGTAACAAGAAAATAAAGTTTCTACGATCCGATCGTGGAGGAGAATATTTGAGTTACGAGTTTGGTGTACATTTGAAAATTTGTGGAATAGTTTCGCAACTCACGCCACCCGGAACACCACAGCGTAATGGTGTGTCCGAACGTCGTAATCGTACTTTACTAGATATGGTGCGATCTATGATGTCTCTTACTGATTTACCGCTATCGTTTTGGGGATACGCTCTAGAGACGGCCGCATTCACGTTAAATAGGGCACCATCAAAATCCGTTGAGACGACACCTTATGAACTGTGGTTTGGCAAGAAACCAAAGTTGTCGTTTCTGAAAGTTTGGGGCTGCGATGCTTATGTGAAAAAGCCTCAACCTGATAAGCTCGAACCCAAATCGGAGAAATGTGTCTTCATAGGATATCCAAAGGAAACTATTGGATACACCTTCTATCACAGATCCGAAGGCAAGACTTTTGTTGCTAAATTCGGAAATTTTCTAGAGAAGGAGTTTCTCTTGAAAGAAGTGAGTGGGAGGAAAGTAGAACTTGACGAGGTAACTGTACCTGCTCCCTTATTGGAAAGTAGTACTTCACAGAAAACTGTTCCAGTGACACCTACACCAGTTAGTGAGGAAGTTAATGATAATGATCATGAAACTTCAGATCAAGATACTACTGAACCTCGTAGATCAACCAAAGTGAGATCCGCGCCAGAGTGGTACGGTAATCCTGTTCTGGAAGTCATGCTACTAGATCATGATGAACCTACGAACTATGAAGAAGCGATGGTGAGCCCAGATTCCGCAAAGTGGCTTGAAGCCGTGAAATCTGAGATGGGATCCATGTATGAGAACAAAGTATGGACTTTGGTTGACTTGCCCGATGATCGGCAAGCAATTGAGAATAAATGGATCTTCAAGAAGAAGACTGACGCTGACGGTAATATCACTGTCTACAAAGCTCGACTTGTCGCAAAAGGTTTTCTGCAAGTTCAAGGGATTGACTACGATGAGACCTTCTCACCCGTAGCGATGCTTAAGTCTGTCCGAATCATGTTAGCAATTGCTACATTTTATGATTATGAAATTTGGCAGATGGATGTCAAAACTGCATTCCTGAATGAATTTCTGGAAGAAGAGTTGTATATGATGCAACCGGAAGGTTTTGTCGATCCAAAGGGAGCTAACAAAGTGTGCAAGCTCCAGCGATCCATTTATGGACTGGTGCAAGCCTCGCGGAGTTGGAATAAACGCTTTGATAGTGTGATCAAAGCATTTGGTTTCATACAGACTTTCGGAGAAGCCTGTATTTACAAGAAAGTGAGTGGGAGCTCTGTAGCATTTCTGATATTATATGTGGATGACATATTACTAATTGGAAATGATATAGAATTTCTGGATAGCATAAAGGGATACTTGAATAAGAGTTTTTCAATGAAAGACCTCGGTGAAGCTGCTTACATATTAGGCATAAAGATCTATAGAGATAGATCAAGACGCTTAATTGGACTTTCACAAACAACATACCTTGACAAAATTTTGAAAAAGTTCAAAATGGATCAAGCAAAGAAAGGATTCTTGCCTGTGTTACAAGGTGTGAAATTGAGTAAGACTCAATGCCCGACCACTGCAGAAGATAGAGAGAATATGAAAGATGTTCCCTATGCATCAGCGATAGGATCTATCATTTATGCAATGCTGTGTACTAGACCTGATGTGTGCCTTGCTATAAGTCTAGCAGGGAGGTACCAAAGTAATCCAGGAGTGGATCACTGGACAGCGGTCAAGAACATCCTGAAATACCTGAAAAGGACTAAGGATATGTTTCTCATATATGGAGGTGACAAAGAGCTCGTCGTAAATGGTTACGTTGATGCAAGCTTTGACACTGATCCGGACGATTCTAAATCGCAAACCGGATACGTGTTTACATTAAATGGTGGAGCTGTCAGTTGGTGCAGTTCTAAACAAAGCGTCATAGCGGGATCTACATGTGAAGCGGAGTACATAGCTGCTTCGGAAGCAGCGAACGAAGGAGTCTGGATGAAGGAGTTCATATCCGATCTAGGTGTCATACCTAGTGCATCGGGTCCAATGAAAATCTTTTGTGACAATACTGGTGCAATTGCCTTGGCAAAGGAATCCAGATTTCACAAGAGAACCAAACACATCAAGAGATGCTTCAATTCCATCCGGGATCTAGTCCAGGTGGGAGACATAGATATTTGCAAGATACATACGGATCTGAATGTTGCAGACCCATTGACTAAGCCTCTTCCACGAGCAAAACATGATCAGCACCAAGGCTCCATGGGTGTTAGAATCATTACGGTGTAATCTAGATTATTGACTCTAATGCAAGTGGGAGACTGAAGGAAATATGCCCTGGAGGAAATAATAAAGTTATTATTTATTTCCTTATATCATGATAAATGTTTATTATTCATGCTAGAATTGTATTAACCGGAAACATAATACATGTGTGAATACATAGACAAACTTAGTGTCACTAGTATGCCTCTACTTGACTAGCTCGTTAATCAAAGATGGTTATGTTTCCTAACCATGAACAAAGTGTTGTTATTTGATTAACGAGGTCACATCATTAGTTGAATGATCTGATTGACATGACCCATTCCATTAGCTTAGCACCCGATCGTTTAGTATGTTGCTATTGCTTTCTTCATGACTTATACATGTTCCTATAACTATGAGATTATGCAACTCCCGTTTACCGGAGGAACACTTTGGGTACTACCAAACGTCACAACGTAACTGGGTGATTATAAAGGAGCATTACAGGTGTCTCCAAAGGTAGATGTTGGGTTGGCGTATTTCGAGATTAGGTTTTGTCACTCCGATTGTCGGAGAGGTATCTCTGGGCCCTCTCGGTAATGCACATCACTTAAGCCTTGCAAGCATTGCAACTAAATGAGTTAGTTGTGGGATAATGTATTACAAAAACGAGTAAAGAGACTTGCCGGTAACGAGATTGAACTAGGTATTGGATACCGACGATCGAATCTCGGGCAAGTAACATACCGATGACAAAGGGAACAACGTATGTTGTTATGCGGTCTGACCGATAAAGATCTTCATAGAATATGTAGGAGCCAATATGGGCATCCAGGTCCCGCTATTGGTTATTGACCGGAGACATGTCTCGGTCATGTCTACATTGTTCTCGAACCCGTAGGGTCCGCACGCTTAAGGTTACGATGACAGTTATATTATGAGTTTATGCATTTTGATGTACCGAAGGTTGTTCGTAGTCCCGGATGTGATCACGGACATGACGAGGAGTCTCGAAATGGTCGAGATGTAAAGATTGATATATTGGAAGCCTATTTTTGGATATCGGAAGTGTTCCGAGTGAAATCAGGATTTTACCGGAGTACCGGGAGGTTACCGGAACCCCCCGGGAACCATATGGGCCTAGATGGGCCTTAGTGGAAAGGAGAAAGGGGCAACCCAAGGTGGCCGCACGCCTCCCCCCTCCCCCTAGTCCTATTAGGACTAGGAGAGGTGGCCGACCCCCCTTCTCTCTCTTTCCCCCTCGGGGAATCCTAGTCCAACTAGGATTGGGGGGGAGTCCTACTCCCGGAAGGAGTAGGACTCCTCCTGCGCCCTCCTCCTGGCCGGCGCCCCCCTCCCCCTTGGCTCCTTTATATACTGAGGCAGAGGCAACCTAGAAACACACAAGTTGATCCACGTGATCTATTCCTTAGCCGTGTGCGGTGCCCTCAGCCACCATATTCCTCGATAATACTGTAGCGGAGTTTAGGCGAAGCCCTGCTGTTGTAGTACATCAAGATCGTCACCACGCCATCGTGCTGACGGAACTCTTCCCCGACACTTTGCTGGATCGGAGTCCGGGGATCGTCATCGGGCTGAACGTGTGCTCAAACTCGTAGGTGCCGTAGTTTCGGTGCTTGATCGGTTGGATCGTGAAGACGTACGACTACTTCCTCTACGTTGTGTCAACGCTTCCGCAGTCGGTTTGCGTGGGTACGTAGACAATACTCTTCCCTCTCGTTGCTATGCATAACATGATCTTGCGTGTGCGTAGGAAATTTTTTGAAATTACTACGAAACCCAACAAAAGCTGCTACCTGAATTCGATGAGGAGGCCTTAAATCCCCCGCAATTAAAAAACAAAACAGCCATCCGGTCGGATAAACGACCTCGTGGCCAACATAGAGCGGCAAACGACGCCGCACATAAGCCAGTACGCGATCCACGTGAGGGCTCGCATCAAAAGGACAGTGCAACCAGATCCATCTACGGGCCACGCAAGTGCGCTCCAGCATGCAATGCAGCACAACAAACATCCGAACACCATGGTACACCCAAATACAGGGGTGCCGCACACCCCCTATGTTTCACCGATGAGGTGCTGGACCATGAATTTCCAGAGTGATTCAAACCCGTAAACATAGAGTTGTACGACGAAACGACAGACCCTGGGGTCTGGATTGAGGACTACATCCTCCATATCCATATGGCTCGAGGAGACGATCTCCACGCCATCAAGTACTTACCCCTCAAGCTCAAAGGGACAGCTCGGCACTGGCTCAAAACCCTCCCCGAAAACTCCATTAGAAGCTGGGAAGAGCTCGAAGACGCTTTTCGGGCAAATTTTCAAGGGACCTATGACCGACCACCGGATGCAGACGATTTAAGTCATATAACTCAACAGCCCGGAGAGTCAGCCCGAAAGCTTTGGAACAGGTTTCTCACTAAAAAGAACCAAATAGTCGACTGTCCGGACGCCGAAGCTTAGCAGCCTTCAAGCACTGCGTTCGAGACGAATGGCTTGCCAGACACCTCGGCCAAGAAAAGCCGAGAACAATGGCAGTATTAACAAGCGTCATGACCCGCTTTTGCACGGGCGAGGACAGCTGGTTAGCCCGATGCAGCACCAGCGACCCAAGTACACCCGAAGTCAGGGACGGAAACGAGAAACCACGACACAGCAAAAACAAGCACCAGAATAAAGAAGACAGCCCGAAGAGCACGGCGGTAAACGCCAGATTTAGAAGCTCTCGGCCAGGTCAGCAAAAGCTGCCCTCCAAAGGCAATAGTGACGAACTGTCCAGCCTAAACAAGATTCTGGATAAAATATGTCAGATCCACAGCACCCCAGATAAACCTGCAAATCATACCCATAGAGAATGTTGGGTCTTCAAGCAGTCCGGCAAGCTCAACGCCGAACATAAGGGGCAGGATACACCAAGCGAAGACGAGGACGAGCCTCGCAAGAAAAGCACTTGGGAACAAAAGAAATTCCCACCAGAAGTCAAAACAGTAAACGTGTTACACGTGTTAAAGGGGAGAAACAAAGCGGCACTCCTAGAGACACATGCCCCAGGGCCTATCACCGAGGAGTTCTGCCACTGGTCGTCCCAACCGATCACCTTTGGCCATCGGGATTACTCGGCAAGTATCCGGCGTGCAAGATGAGCTGCCTTGGTGTTAGACCCGATAATTGACGGATACCACTTCACACGAGTCCTGATGGACGGCGGTAGTAGTTTAAACCTGATATATCAGGACACAGTCCGCAAAATGGGGATAGGCTCAACAAAAATTAGCCACAGCAATACTATCTTTAAAGGAGTAACGCCAGGCCCAAAAGCCCATTGCACGGGCTCCCTGCTACTAGAGGTTATATTCGGCTTTCTCGATAACTTCCGCAGCGAAAATTTAACGTTCCACATCGCTCCGTTCCAAAGTGGCTATCAAGCACTACTCGGACGTGAAGCTTTCGCTCGCTTTAACGCAATACCGCATTACGCTTCTCTCATGCTTAAAATGCCCGGTCCACGCATCATTATAGTAAATGGAAATATTGAGCGCTCCTTGCGCGCGGAAGACCGTGTGGCTGCTTTGGCAGCCGCACACTAAACGGCCTCACCAACTAAAGCATCTGACAAGTCGTTAAGACCAGGGACGTGGTTGGATGAGTCCGGTGCAGCTATATGTACTTGATACAGGTTTGATGGCTATACCCCTATTACAATACAAGGGGCTCAACACGCGCAAACAAGTGACAATTAGGCTCAACTTTACTCATTTTGAACTGTACATGGTTTATTTAGTATAACCTACCTTTTGCACGACAACTTTTCAACTAAGTTCCTCTCCTTTTCAGATGACCATCGTGCTACACCCATCCAGAATACGGCACAACGGAGACACAGGCGCAGACGTGCAGCAGGGACCCGTTCCAAGGATTCTTTTTAGATTAAGACCCTACGTAAACCTTTTTTATTGTCTCTTGTTGATACACATCCCTCGGATTCTCGGTACAATCTAGAAGGATGCTAACATATTGGCATGTGGCCACGTCAGAATATTGCACGTACCTGGACACCAGGGGCTTATTACAAAGGGCACTATTTCGACCCGGTTTACATCATAAAGACCGAATACCCTAGGGAGTGTTTGGCGTCGCGAGTTTTGCCTTATATGCATCAGCTCCGAATCATGTCTTTGGTCAAATGTTGGGTTTTCCCGGCTCCTGTGTTTTGCTGCCTTATGTTCCGCTCTATCGGCTAAGGCGGCACCAGGAGAACTACTACGATTGTGCCCTGGTTCATCCGGACGAGCACCTCAGTAGAGAAAGCCGAAAACTGACTGTCATGATATAGCGTGAGACTGGTCAACCACTCGATGACCTAGCGGAATCTTCGGGATTCCTCCGCCTTAACGAAGGGCCATTTCTCGGCCAGGCATGTATGCGCCTCGAATCCGGAAGAGTGCGGAGCCACCAGGGGCTATATAGTAGCCCCACTGTCAAACTCCTCTGGCTAAGTGAAAGTGTTAAAGCATTATAGTCCGGTTGCCTAGTTCGCTGCACTATGACCTCCTTAATGGACCAAGACGTTGGATCAAGTGTGAACATGCGTCTTCTGCGAACACCCCCGCATTATATGCGTGGGGGCTAAAGCCGACGACTGCCATCTTTCAGGTTATATACATATATACATAAACGGACGCACAGGAGGCATCATAGCACTTTCGGGCAAAAGTATAAATACAGCCTTGATAAATTCAATAAAACATTGTTCTTACAATGGGGATACATGTCACCTAAACATAATATTCTTCGAGCACTGAGCCTCTATCAAACGAGCGCCTTCAAGAACTTCTTCAAAGTAGTGTTCGACAGCCACTCGGCCTATGGCCGAACCCTGTGCCGCAACAGTGGTGGCATCCATCTCCGCCCAGTATGTTTTGACACGGGCAAGGGCCATCCGCGAGCCCTCTATGCACACCGACCTCTTTACAGCATCGATGTGTGGCATAGCACCAAGGAATTGTTGCACTAAGCTAAAGTAGCTATTCGGCCTTGGTCCTCCTGGCCACAGATGATCCACTACGGACCTCATGGCAAGTCCGGATAATCTATGGAGCTCGGCCCAATCGGTCAATCGCTCATTCAGCAACAGCGGACGGACTGGGGCATGAAACTGTGACCAGAACAGCTTCTCCACTTCAGGACCCTTCTGATCCTTGAAGTACTTGGCCGCATCAGCAGCACTTGCAGCCAAATCCATGTACTCGTCCGCAGAACTCCATAGCCGGTCTAGAGGAGCATATTTCGGATCTCCAAACTTAGTCCGTAAGAAGAAGGGATTCCCAGAAATGATATCCGCAGCTTGATTCAACTCCTCCTTCGTCGCTCTAATTTTGGAGCGGGCTTCCTTGGCATCCACCCGGGCCTTCTCTAGGTCCGTCGCCTTCGCCCGGTTTTCTTCTTCAAGAAGCCGGTAACGGTCAGCAGCATCTTTTAACTCCACGGCCATCTTGGCAATCTTTTCTTTGCTCTCGCAATGTGCGGCTTGTTCGGCCCTTAAACCCTCGGCCGCCTTTAAAGCGGCCGCATTGCTGCTCCTTGCGTGCTCCTTGGCTCGGGCAAGCTCCGCCCGAAGGGTCTCCACGGTGGCAGCTCCATCTGCAGTCACAACACATTAAAGATACTGGCATCATGCTGCTCTTACTATGTGACGATCACCAGAAAAATCGCTGACCCTATGCCTCGTCAAGCCGCTTGTTGACAAGCATGATGTCGGCATCTGCTGCATCCAGCTGCTGCTTCAGTTCGGCAAACCCATCAGTCCGGCTAGCCACCGGAGTTTCTATCACCTGCACATAAAGGCAGTCTGGTTATTACGTGGGACTTTGATCCTCTGTTTGTCGCCGTTTTCGACGACAACCAGAGTCTCAGGGGCTATTATCTACACAGGGCACACCTAAAAATGCGCGGTACTGTCAAAAATGTACATCATTTCACGTACCTCAAAACCCGTTAGTAGACTCATAAAGGCTTCATGCAACCCGCTTTCGGTGGGCGAAATCCTTTCAATCACCATACCCATCAACGTGCGGTGCTCTTCTAAGATAGCCGCTTGCTCCAGCAGATCCCTCAGTACGTCCGACCGCACACCAGACGATGCCGGACTCTTTTGATTGCTCTCTTCGAGAGCCAGATGCTGAGGACTTCGGGTGGCCATAGGATTACCTTCTGACCTTGCCGGATCTGTAGAAACCTCCGCGACGACACCTCGGGGTCGCCCGCTTCGTGAGGCGGTGTGGCAGGGGGAGGTGTTTCGCTCTCCATCATCTCTAGAAGAAGATCCCCCGAGGACGAGCTCTGTTGAGAAGGGCTAAGATCTGAACTGCAGGATAAATGATTTGATTATTCTCCTCAGAAGTAAGGCAAGATATTTTCGTTATTAAGTACCCTTTTACTTACAGCTCGGTGGAGGGCTGGTCCCCTTGAGGGCATAGTACGGCCAGGGTATCCCCCAGGGCAGGACCCTCCGGTGGAGATTTCTTCCCCCGTTTGGATACCATTGTTTCCGGGTCCTCAGAGGTGGTTCTCTTCCTTCCCTGGGGAGAGGAAGTTACAGCTCCTCCTCCTCGACTAATCTCCTTCACTAAGGCGCTAGCCTCCTTGTTCCCCCTGTATCCTCTCCTGAGGGTGCTTGATAAGGCGCGATCTCCAGCATCCTGGTCAGCACGGGATTTGGTGAGGTCTCAGGGAGGGGGGCCGGACACCTGATCAACTTTGCCTTCGCTATCCAATCCTGGACCAAGACTGGTTTTTCTTTTTTAGGGCAACGTTGCTATAAATAAAACGGACAGTGTGTTCAGATGCGGGGCTACTTACTTGGGTATCCAGGTGATTGCAGCTCAGACCTGCATCCTCGGTGATGTTCGGACACATTATTTGTGGTCTGAAGAACAATTTGTACATCTCTTCGTGTGTCATGCCGAGGAAATTTTGGATAGCTCGCGGTCCTTCTGGGTTGAATTCCCACATGTGAAGGGGCCGGCGTTTGCAAGGCTGGACTTGACGGACTAGCATAACTTTCACTACCATAACCAGACTGATATCTCTCTCGAAGAGATCTCGGATACGGCTTTGCAGTATTGGCACGTCCTTGGCTGGACCCCAGCTCAGCCCCCTGCTGATCCATGACATCAGTTGTGGTGGGGGTCCTGAGCGAAAGGCGGGGGTAGCTACCGACTTGGCACTTCGGGGAGCTGTGATGTAGAACCACTCCCGCTGCCACAATCTGGACACCTCTGGGAAGTAACCCTCAGGCCATGGAGCGTCAGCAATTTGCTTATTGAAGCGCCTCCGCACGCTGCGTGCTGCCCCTCGATCATCTTCGGCTTCACATCGAAGGTCTTGAGCCACAGGCCGAAGTGAGGGGTAATCCGGAGGAAGGCTTCACATACGATAATAAATGTCGAGATGTGAAGAAGGGAATCCGGGCCCAGATCATGGAAATCTAGCCCGTAATAGAACATAAGACCCCTAACAAAGGGATCCAGAGCGAGGCCTAGTCCTCGGAGGAAGTGGGAGACGAACACGACGCTCTCGTTGGATTCGGGAGTAGGGACGACCTTCCCTCGGGCAGGCAGCCGGTGCGAAATTTCGGCGGTCAGATATCTGGCCTCTCTCAACTTCTGGATGTCCTCCTCCGTGATGGAGGAAGGCATCCACCAACCTTGAAGGTTGGATCCGGACATAGTTGAAGGTCCGAAAGTGCCTAAACCTGAGCTTTGGGTGTTGGAACTTGATGCGAGAGGCGGATTCGATTAATATCGAGAGGAAAAGGCCTTGTCCCCTTTATAAAGAGGGTGAATATCAAGCGTCCTCCTCATGGCCGTTTGGGACTTGCCTAAGATTTAGGAGTCCTACTAATAGGCACGGTTGGGTTACCCACGTCCGTATTAATGGGAATACCGTAATAAGGGGACATGATCTCTCCTTTGACAAGACATGCCAAGGAAACCACCTCACCAAACACGCTGAGATAGGTTATGAAAAACGATTTCGAATAAAGACCTAGCTGTGGTGTGATGTCACACTACGGGGTACGTCAGCAGATTAGATTTGTGTAAATATTATTCCCTCTATGGTGGTATGTGGAACTTATTTTGCAGAGCCGGACACGATCCTCGTGTTCAAAATCTTTTATGAAGTATTCGGAGGAGGAACCCGCCTTGCAATGCCGAAGACAATCTGTGCGCCGGACTCATCGTCATTGAAGCCTGGTTCAGGCGCTACTGAGGGAGTACTGGATTAGGAGGTATCTGGACAGCCGGATTATATCCTTTGGCCGGACTGTTGGACTATGAAGATATAAGATTGAAGACTTCGTCCCGTGTCCGGATGGGACTCTCCTTGGCGTGGAAGGCAAGCTCGGCAGTACGGATATGTAGATCTCCTTCCTTGTAACCGACTCTATGTAACCCTAGTCCCCTCCGGTGTCTACATAAACCGGATGGTTTTAGTCCGTCGGACAACATACAATCATACCATAGGCTAGCTTTTAGGGTTTAGCCTCTCCGATCTCGTGGTAGATCAACACTTGTACTACTCATATCATCAAGAACAATCAAGCAGGACGTAGGGTTTTACCACTATCAAGAGGGCCCGAACCTGGGTAAAACATTGTGTCCCCTGCCTCCTGTTACCATCCGCCTTAGACGCATAGTTCGGACCCCCTACCCGAGATCCGCCGGTTTTGACACCGACATTGGTGCTTTCATTGAGAGTTCCTCTGTGTTGTCGCCGTTAGGCTTGATGGCTCCTACGATCATCGATAGTGATGCAGTGTGACAATAATGGAGTGTGTCATAATAAACAGAACGGTGGAAAGTTGCACGGCAATATATCTCGGAATGGCTATGGAAATGCCATAATAGGTAGGTATGGTGGCTGTTTTGAGGATGGTATATGGTGGGTGTATGATACCGGCGAAAGGTGCGTGGTATTAGAGAGGCTAGCAAAGGTTGAAGGGTGAGAGTGTGTATAATCCATGGACTCAACATTACTCATAAAGAACTCACATGCTTATTGCAAAAATCTACAAGTTATCAAAGCAAAGTATTACGCGCATGCTCCTAGGGGGATAGATTGGTAGGAAAATACCATCGCTCGTCCCCGACCGCCACTCATAAGGAAGACAATCAAAAAATAAATCATGCTCCGACTTCATCACATAACGGCTCACCATACGTGCATGCTATGGGAATCACAAACCTCAACACAAGTATTTCTCAAATTCACAACTACTCAACTAGCACAACTTCAATATCACCATCTTCATATCTCAAAACAATTATCAAGTATCAAACTTATCATAGTATTCAACACACTCATAAGAAAGTTTTATTATCAATCTTGTATACCAAGCATATTAGGATTTTAAGCAAATTACCATGCTATTTAAGACTCTCAAAATAATCTAAGTGAAGCATGAGAGATCAACAGTTTCTATAAAACAAATCCACCACCGTGCTCTAAAAGATATAAGTCAAGCACTAGAGCAAAATTATATGACTCAAAAGATATAAGCGAAGTACATAGAGTATTCTATCAAATTCCAAATTATGTATTGCTCTCTCAAAAAGTGTGTACATCAAGGATGATTGTGGTAAACTAACAAATAAAGACTCAAATAATACAAGACGCTCCAAGCAAAACACATATCATGTGGCGAATAAAAATATAGCTCCAAGTAAAGTTACCGATAGAAGTAGACGAAAGAGGGGATGCCTTCCGGGAAATCCCCAAGCTTTGGCTTTTAGGTGTCCTTAGGTTATCTTGGGGGTGCCATGGGCATCCCCAAGCTTAGGATCTTGCCACTCCTTGTTCCATAATCCATCAAATCTTTACCCAAAACTTGAAAACTTCACAACACAAAACTTAAAGTAGAAAATCTCGTGAGCTCCGTTAGCGAAAGAAAACAAAAGACCACTTCAAGGTATTGTAATGAACTCATTCTTTATTTATATTGGTGTTTTACCTACTGTATTCCAACTTCTATATGGTTTATAAACTATTTTACTAGCCATAGATTCATCCAAATAAGCAAACAACACACGAAAAACAGAATTTGTCAAAAACGGAACAGTCTGTAGTAATATGTAGCTACCGCAAGATCTGGAACCCCAAAAATTCTAAAATAAATTGCTGGACATGAGGAATTTATCTACTAATCATCTGCAAAAAATAATTAACTAAATAGCACTCTCCAAATAAAAATGACAGCAGTTCTCGTGAGCGCTAAAGTTTCTGTTTTTTACAGCAAGTTCAACAAGACTTTCCACAAGTCTTCCCAACGGTTCTACTTGGCACAAACACTAATTAAACACAAAAAACAAAACCAAAACAGAGGATAGATAATTTATTTATTACTAAAAAGGAGCAAAAAGCAAGGAATAAAAATTAAATTGGGTTGCCTCCCAACAAGCGCTATCGTTTAACGCCCCTAGCTAGGCATAACAAGCAAGAATAGATCTAGGTATTGCCATAATAGTAAGATAGATTATTAAAACTCATCTCATATTCTCTATGTTCGGCAGCAAGTTTTCTTTGAGGCAAGCAAAAGTAATCAAAAGGGCTAAATTTAATGGGACAAAAGTCCCCACGATCAACCTTGGGAGGTATAGGTTCCTCCTTTGGTCCTTCATATTGCACAACCAATTCATCATTATAAGCATACTTTTGATAGAACTTTGTGAGCCTATATTCAAGAGAATATCCTAATTCATTATCTCGAATAGCCAAATCATCATTAAGTTCAGAGATTCTGTCAACTAAAACATCGGTAGGAACCCTTTTTCTATGATTTTCATTGAAAGCAACATAATCTAGAGATTGAAAACGCATTATTTCTTCTTGATCAAAGAGGATAGCCTCTATGGGAGGATGGCAAGCGTCCACCCTATAATGTGCACAGATTTCTTTGGCCTCTTTTATTATGAATCTAAACTCATGAGCCAAAAAGATAGTAGCGGCACGCTTAACAGAAGAATGCTCGATATTAGAAAATTCCAGAAAAATCCTTTGTATGGAAGGATGCAAGTGCATGAATTGCCTTTCAAGTTCAACTACAAGCATGGCAATAGCATCTGCAAGGCTACTAGTTCTATGAAGGATAGAACTACCCATAGAAGGTAAAGCACCGGCACAAGTAAAGAAATCTTGAATAACTCCTTTTCCAATAATATTACCACTACCAACACGGAATCTTTTTATATGTGAGATAGTGGGTTCTTTAGTAGGAGCATCCGAATTATTATCAACCATAGTTTACCCAAAAGAGGCAGAAGGTAAAGGACTAGCCATAACGACGAGCAAACAAACTAACACACAAGCAAACAAAGAGGCAAATAGAGAAAGAGAAGGATGATAGAGAGAGGGCGAATAAAACGGCAAGGGTGAAGTGGGGGGAGACGAAAATGAGAGGCAAATGGCAAATAATGTAATGCGGGAGATAAGGGTATGTGATGGGTACTTGTTATGTTGACTTTTGCGAAGACCTCCCCGGCAACGGTGCCAGAAATCCTTCTTACTACCTCTTGAGCACTGCGTTGGTTTTCCCCCAAGAGGAAGGGATGATGCAGCAAAGTAGCGTAAGTATTTCCCTCAGTTTTTGAGAACCAAGGTATCAATCCAGTAGGAGGCTACGCGCAAGTCCCTCGTACCTGCACAAAACAAATAAATCCTCACAACCAACGCAAATAGGGGTTGTCAATCCCTATGAGGCCACTTACAAGAGTGAGATCTGATAGATATGACAAAGTTAGTATTTTTGGTATTTTTATGATAAAGATGCAAAGTAAAATAAAGGCAAAGTAAATAGCAAAGTAGTAGGAGAACAATATGATGAAGATAGACCCGGGGGCCATAGGTTTCACTAGTGGCTTCTCTCGAGAGCATAAGTATTCTACGGTGGGTGAACAAATTACTGTTGAGCAATTGACAGAATTGAGCATAATTATGAGAATATCTAGGCATGATCATGTATATAGGCATCACGTCCAAGACAAGTAGACCGACTCCTGCTTGCATCTACTACTATTACTCCACTCATCGACCGCTATCCAGCATGCATCTAGAGTATTAAGTTAAAAAAAGAGTAACGCCTTAAGCAAGATGACATGATGTAGAGGGATAGACTCATGCAATATGAAGAAAACCCCATCTTGTTATCCTCGATGGCAACAATACAATACGTGCCTTGCTGCCCTTACTGTCACCGAGAAAGGACACCGCAAGATTGAACCCAAAGCTAAGCACTTCTCCCATTGCAAGAAAGATCAATCTAGTAGGCCAAACCAAACTGATAATTCGAAGAGAGTTGCAAAGATAACCAATCATACATAAAAGAATTCAGAGAAGATTCAAATATTATTCATAGATAGACTTGATCATAAACCCACAATTCATCGGTCTCAACAAACACACCGCAAAAAGAAGATTACATCGAATAGATCGCCACAAGAGAGGGGGAGAACATTGTATTGAGATCCAAAAAGAGAGAAGAAGCCATCTAGCTACTAACTATGGACCCGTAGGTCTGAGACAAACTACTCACACTTCATCGGAGGAGTTATGGTGTTGATGTAGAAGCCCTCTATGATCGATGCCCCCTCCGGCGGAGCTCCGGAACAGGCCCCAAGATGGGATCTCGTGGATACAGAAAGTTACGGTGGTGGAATTGGGGTTTTGGCTCCTGTTCTGATCGTTTGGGGGTACGTGGATATATATAGGACGAAGAAGTACGTCGGTGGAGCAACAGGGGGCCCGCGAGGGTGGGGGCGCGCCTGGTAGGGTAGGGCGCGCCCCCCTACCTTGTGGCCTCTTGTTACGTGCCTTGACGTAGGGTCCAAGTCTCCTGAGTTGTATTCGATGAGAAAATCACGTTCCCGAAGGTTTCATTCCGTTTGGACTCCGTTCGATATTCCTTTTCTTCGAAACCCTAAAACAGGCAAAAAAACAGCAATTCTGGGTTGGGCGTCCGATTAATAGGTTAGTCCCAAAAATAATATAAAAGTGGATAATAAAGCCCAATAATGTTTAAAACAGTAGATAATATAGCATGGAGCAATCAAAAATTATAGATACGTTGGAGACATATCATTGCGGCGCTTGTGTCTGTTGCAACGTGGCTTGCCATTGCTATCTTTGGCATCTGAATTGCCAGGATTTCTTGATGCGTTGTTGCTGCGAGCCAGTCAGCTGTCCTCTCCCGCACAAAAGCGGGTCATGAGTGTCGTGAGGGCTGCCATGGACTTCGGCTTCTCTTGGCCGAGGTGTCGGGCGAGCCACTCGTCGCGGATGTTATGCTTAAATGCCGCTAAGGCCTCGGCATCCGGACAGTCGACAATTTGGTTCTTTTTAGTTAGGAACCAAGTCTAGAATTTCCTGGCTGATTCCCCTAGCTGTTGGGTTATGTGACTCAAGTCATCAGCATCCATTGGTCGCACATAAGTGCCTTGGAAGTTATCAAGGAATGTGTCTTCCAAGTTCTCCCAACTGCCAATGGATTTTGCCGGCAGGCTATTCAGCCAATGTCGAGCCGGCCCTTTGAGTTTTAGTGGGAGGTACTTGATGGCATGTAGATCGTCACCGTGGGCCATGTGGATGTGGAGGAGGAAATCTTCAATCCATACTGCGGGGTCTGTTGTACCATCGTATGATTCAATGTTCACGGGTTTAAACCCTTCTGGGAATTCGTGATCCATTACTTCGTCGGTGAAGCATAGGGGGTGTGCGGCGCCTCTGTGCCGGGCTATGTCACGACGTAGTTCATACGAGTCTTGTCTTCTGTATTCGGCCCGGTCGGATTTGCTTTTAGTATATCCGGCATGACAGTCGTCGTCACGCGTTGGGGCGCGCCCCCGTGATCCGTAGATCGATCTTGTGTGTCCTGCTTTGTTTTCCAATACGTCTCGCAGGTCCTGCGTGTTGCCCCGGGCCTTGGTGTTTTTGTTTGACTAGCGATGGGGTGCGGGCTGGACTTCGGGCTGATATGCCGCTTTGTCTCGGCCGCGAGGTGGCCGGTCAGCCGCATCATAAGCTGGTAGTGTAGGCTTTAATGCTTCCTCCTCGAGTTGGGGTAGCAACCTGCGCTTTGGGTAACTTTTGGTTGGGCGCTCGAGTTCGTATTCCTCGGCTACCAGCACCTCGGTCCATCTATCCGCTAGCAGATCTTGATCAGCTTGAAGCTGTTGTTGCTTTTTCTTCAGGCTTTTTGCTGTGGCTATAAGGCAGTGCTTGAAGCGCTCCTGCTCGACGGGATCCTTAAGCACGATAAATTCTTCGTCGCCGAGGCTCACCTCATCTTTGGAGAGGGGCATGTAATTGTCATCCTATGATTCTCCATCTGCCGCCTGTTCCTTAGGGCTAGCTTGCCCATCCTCCCGCTCGAAGCCTGCTGGAGGGGATTGTCTTCTTCTTCGGCACTATCTGCAGCGTTATTGTCTCTTGTGCCGGTATCGCTACTTTTGCTATGGTGGGGCTTAGAGCGGCGCCGATGCTTAGATTGCTTCTCGAGGGGATTATCCCCCGTTGCCTTATTGCCATCGCTTTCTTTGGGGGTGTCCACCATGTATATATCATATGATGAGGTGGCTGTCCAGCGCCCTGTGAGCGGTGGTTCCTGTTCTTCTCCTGCATCGTCGTCCATACTGTCGATGTCTTCGGAGCCGAAATCAAGCATGTCGGTTAAGTCGTCGACAGTGGCTATTAAGTGGGTGGTGGGTGGGGAATGAATTTCTTCATCATCCGCTTCCAACTCAAGCCAGACATAGTTCGGCCAAGGGTCTCCTGACAAGGAGAGAGACCTCAATGAATTTAGCAAGTCGCCCAAGGGCGAGTGCTGAAAGATATCCATGGAGGTAAATTCCATGATTGGTGCCCAATCAGATTCAATAGGCACGGACGCAGGCGGTTCGGAGCCTGTGGCCGGGGACGAATCCAAGGGTCCGGCAACACAGGCCTCACAGGAGGTGAAGTCAGTATTCGACTCTATCGCCGCTGGGTGTGCGGCCTCCGTGGCGGGGTCCATCCACCCGTCCTCGGACGGCACGATCTGATCCGGATTGAAGGCTGGAGTAGCCACAGGTGTGATCTCTCGAACACCGTCCGGCGGCAGAGCTAAGTCATGCTTGTCGCGACTGTGCGGCGCACCTGACATGGGCTCGAATCCGTCGAAGATCAAGTCTCTGCGGATGTCGGCAGTATAGTTCAAGCTTCCAAACCTGACCTGATGGCCAGGGGCGTAGCTCTCGATCTGCTCCAGATGGCCAAGCGAGTTGGCCCGCGGTACAAAGCCGTCGAATACGAAGATCTGTCCGGGGAGAAAAACCTCACCCTGGATCGCATTGTTGCCGATGATAGAAGGAGCCATCAAGCCTTATGGTGACGACACAGTGGAACTCTCAATGAAAGCACCAATGTCGGTGTCAAAACCGGCAGATCTCGGGTAGGTGGTCCCGAACTGTGCGTCTAAGGCAGATGGTAACAGGAGGCGGGGGACACAATGTTTACCCAGGTTCGGGCCCTCTTGAAGGAGGTAATACCCTACTTCCTGCTTGATTGGTCTTGATGATATGAGTATTACAAGAGTTGATCTACCACGAGATCGTACAGGCTAAACCCTAGAAGCTAGCCTATGATTATGATTGTTGTTATCCTACGGACTAAACCCTCCGGTTTATATAGACACCGGAGGGGGCTAGGGTTACACAGAGTCGGCTACAAGGGAGGAGATCTACATATCCGAATTGCCAAGCTTGCCTTCCACGCAAAGGAGAGTCCCACCCGGACACGGGACGAAGTCTTCAATCTTGTATCTTCATAGCCCAACAGTCCGGCCAAAGGATATAGTTCGGCCGTCCGAGGACCCCCTAATCCAGGACTCCCTTAGTGTTTGCTTGTGATAAATTTAGACCTTATATTGTTGATTTCAAAGTAACTGTTCACACAGACCATGCTGCTATTAAATATCTTATGGAAAAGAAAGATGCTAAACCTAGACTTATTTGTTGGGTTCTCTTGTTACAAGAATTTGATTTACATATCATTGATAGAAAAGGAGCTGGGAACCCCGTAGCTGATAACTTTTCCAGGATTGAAAATGTGCTTGATGTCCCACTACCTATTGATGGTAGTTTTCCTGATGAGCACTTAGCTGCAATAAATGTTCTCATAGTACTCCTTGGTATGCTGACTATGCTAATTACATTATTGCTAAACATTTGCCACCTAGATTTACATACCAACAAAAGGAAAAATTCTTCTATGATTTAAGACACTATTTTTGGGATGACCCACATCTTTATAAAGAAGGAGTAGATGGTATTATTAGGCGTTGTGTGCCTGAGCATGAACAGGGACAAATCCTACGGAAATGTCACGCTGAAGCTTATGGAGGGCATCATGCTATAGATAGAACTGCTCATAAGGAATTGCAGTCTGGATTTTATTGGCCTACTCTCTTCAAGGATGCCTGTAAGTACGTCTCATCTTGTGATGAATGTCAAAGAATATGTAATATCGGTAAGCGTCAAGAAATGCCTTTGAACCATTCACTTGCTATTGAACCATTTGATGTTTGGGGATTTGATTACATGGTACCTTTTCATTCTTCTAATGGGTATACACATATTTTGGTTGCTATTGATTATGTTACTAAATGGGTAGAAGCTATTCCAACCAGTAGTGCTGATCAAAACACCTCTATTAAAATGCTTAAGGAAGTTATTTTCCCAAGGTTTGGAGTCCCTAGATATTTAATGACTGATGCTGGTTCACACTTTATTCATGGTGCTTTTCATAAAATTCTTGCCAAGTATGATGTTAACCATAGAATTGCATCACCTTATCATCCTCAGTCTAGTGGTCAAGTTGAACTTAGCAATAGAGAAATAAAATTAATTTTGCAAAAGACTATCAATAGGTCCAGGAAGAATTGGTCTAAGAAATTAGATGGTGCACTTTGGGCTTATTGAACAGCATATAAAAATCCTATGGGTATGTCTCCTTATAAAATGGTTTATGGAAAAGCTTGTCATTTACCTCTTGAGTTAGAACATAAAGCATATTGGGCCATCAAAGAGCTCAACTATGATTTCAAGCTTGCTCGTGAAAAGAGGTTATTTGATATTAGCTCATTAGATGAATGGAGAACCCAAGCATATGAAAATGCAAAATTATTCAAAGAGAAAGTTAAAAGATGGCATTACAAAAGAATCCAAAAGCATGAGTTTAAAGTTGGAGAATATGTTCTTTTGTACAACTCTCATTTTAGATTCTTTGCGGGAAAACTCCTCTCAAAATGGGAAGCCCCTATGTTATCGAGGAGGTTTACCGGTCTGGAGCCATCAAAATAAATAATTCCGAAGGTACTACCCCGAAGGTTGTCAATGGGCAACGAATAAAACATTATATCTCAGGTACGCCCATTAATGTTGAAAGTAATATTATCCAAACTTTGACACCGGAAGAACACATAAAAGAGTCCTTCCGGAACACTCCAGAATCATGAAAATAAGGAGGTAAGTGATACGGTAAGTAAATGGACTCTGAAAAATCCGTAAAAATATTTTTATAAGTTTTGGAATATATAAGAATTTTGGAAATAAAGAAACTTCGAGGAAGCGTCCCCTCGTGGGAACAAGACACCAGGGCGCGCCAGGATGGCGCGCCCAGGTGGGTTGTGCCCACGTGGGACACCTCCCGAACATCGTTTTTCTTCCATATGCTTGTCCTCCAAGATAAAAAATCTATATATACTTCCCGAACCTGTTAACCACCGTACTGCGAAGAAACCCTCCGTTCTCTTTTCTTGCTGTTTTCTACACAGTTCCGAAAATATGTCGTCCCAAGACTCTGATGGAGAGAGCTATGTCTCACATCTCGTTGCTGACCCAAAGACCTATGGGGGCCTATCTCCCTATGGTCGAACTACGGATGACGAGGAGGATGCTCACTTGATGAGGATTGATGATTCAAGATCAGAGGAGGATGATGTCCCTCTACCCCAACCTGGGGATATGCACGTGGAGTTCAAGAAGTCAAGTCTTCCTAAGAGAGCTAATTGTTCTAAAAATCAATCTATTCCTTCTCATTTTTGGCAGAAAAACAAAGGGATTTATGTCACAAGATCTTGAAGCTGGAGTTGGAAGTTGATGATTTAAAGGAGGAAATTGCTCTCCTCAACTATAATATGAAAAAGTTGAAGGCACAATTGTCATCACCACCACCATCTTCTTCACTACCAAAGGAGAACTAAGTATCGGGTATGTGCACTCCCCTTGGCTTCCTCCAAGCTTGGGGGAGGTGCCCTGGTATCGTATCATCCCACTATCTTTTTGCTTTTTCTTATCTTAGTTCGATCTTTTGTTTTAGAATAAACTTTAGTTCGATCCTTTATTCTTTGAGAGTTTGCTTAGTGATCTATCATTATAATCGTGTGCAAGTTATATAATAAAGTTTAGTTTGAGTTTTTGCTTTCTTTACTTTCATGTTGCAAATAAAGAAAAGAAATAAAAAAGGAAAAAGATAAAGGAAATAAATAAAAGAAAGGAAATAAATCAATAAGATCATATACTAATCCTATGGTAGGTGATGGCACCACATAAGGAAAAGTATAAGTAGAAAATTTTATTGGAGATTGACAAACATAGCATTAGTCAATGATGCAACTCATAAAAGAATTAATAAGGGAAGAGAAGATTCACATATAAATATACTATCCTAGAAATCTTTTGTGATTGTAAGCCCTCATCAAAATATTATATGCCAAAATTGTTGATGTTGGACAAGGAAGACAACCTAATGGTTTATGTTTGTTTATATTCACATAGAAGTCGTATTGTCATAGATCCTTCAACACGTGGTGCTTGCCTCTATCTTTGCTAGCCAAAAATTCCGCACCAAGTAGAGATACTACTTGTGCATCCAAAAGCCCTTAAACCCAAATCTTATTTTCAAGTGTCCACCATACCTACCTTGGGAATGAGCAAGATCCCTCAAGTAAGTTGTCATAGGTGCAAAAAAAGCAATAAAAATTGCTTCTAAAAGTGTGAGATCATTTAGTGTAAGATAAAATTGAGCGGTGTACAAACTTGGATGACAAAGAATAAAAGCGACAAATTGCATAATAAAGGTTGTCATCTTAAGGGGCAATACAACATGACGTTATTTTGCACTAAGGGATTGAGCATACAAACAAATAAGCGCATGGCAACCTCTGCTTCCCTCTGCGAAGGGCCTATCCTTTACTTTCATGTATTTACTTTTATCCAAAGAGTCAAAGTTTTCCTTCTATTCCTTTTTATTTTTCTCCTTTGGCAAGCATCATGTGGTGAGGAAACATCTAGGCACATATGTCCAGTTGAGTATAGATAGCATGAGTTATTATTGTTGACACCACCCTTGAGGTGAATATGCTGGGAGGCGAAACTGTAAGCCCCTATCTTTCTATGTGTCCAGTTGAAATGTTTTGCTCATGTGTACGCGGTGAGTGTTAGCAATCATAGAAGACTATATCATGGTTGAGTATGTGGACTTGCCTAAAGGCTCCGACACGTGACCCTTCCTGAAAAGATGAGGAATTGTAGTTGCAAAGTTGACTGAGAACATAGTTTGTTGGTTTCTAACAGGGTTTTTGCTTTATACTTCGATTGTGTGATGAACTGTTACTTATTCATGAGAAGTATATGATAAAAGTCTTTTGTTTAAATTTTTTGTTGTTATAATAATCAACATGATGCTTCTATGTCCGTATTTTGTTTTTATCGACACCTCTCTCTCAAAGCATGTGGACATGTTTTTCGATTTTGGTTTTCGCTTGAGGATAAGCGAGGTCTAAGCTTGGAGGAGTTGATACGTCCATTTTGCATCATGTTTTCTTACTGTTATTTATAATGTTTTTATCCATAATAATGCTTCTTGGAGTAATTCTAATGCCCTTTCTCTCATAATTTGTAAGGTACACACAAAGAGGGAGAATTCCGATAATCTGGACCTGAAAAAGCTACGTTAGGCTACCTATTCTGCACAACTCCAAATAAGCTGAAATTTCACGGAGATTTTTTATGGAATATTTAAGAATTATTGGAGCAAATAACTATCAGAGGGGGCCCACCAGGTGGGCGCAACCCACCTGGGCGTGCCAAGGAGCCCAGGCGCGCCCTGGTGGGTTGTGCTCACCCAGGGCCACCTCCGGTGCCCATCTTCTGGTATATAGGTCATTTTTACCTAGAAAAAATAAGGGGAGGACTTTTGGGATGGAGCACCGCCGTCTCAAGGCAGAACTTGGGCAGGAGCACTTTTGCCCTCCGGCGGAGCGATTCCGCCGGGGGAACATCCCTCCCGGAGGGGGAAATCATCGTCATCATCATCACCAATAACTCTCCCATCTTGGGGAGGCCAATCTCCATCAACATCTTCAGCAGCACCATCTCATCTCAAACCCTAGTTCATCTCTTGTGCTCAATCTTGTTACCGAAACTATAGATTGGTGCTTGTGGGTTGTATGTTGTGATTCCTTTAGTGGTGTCATGTGAACGTCGACTACATGACACTTCACCATATTTGGGCCTAAGGGAATGCATTGTGGAGTAGCAATTAGATGATGGGTTGCGAGAGTGACAGAAGCTTAAACTCTAGTTTATGAGTTATTCCATAAGGCAGCGATTGGATCCAAAAGTTTAATGTTATGGTTAGAATTTATTCTTACTACTTTTCTCGTAGTTGCGGATGCTTGCAGAAGGGTTCATTATAAGTAGGAGGTTTGTTCAATTAAGAACAGCACATAAGCACCAGTCCACCTATATATCAAATTATCAAAGTAGCGAACACTAATTAAACCAGCATGATGAAAGTGAGTAGATAAAATCCCCGTGTCCCCTCAAGAATGCTTTGCTTATCATAAGAGACCATTTTGGCCTGTCCTTCGCCTCAAAAGGATTGGGCTACCTTGCCGCACTTTTGTTACTACTATCATTACTTGCTCGTTACAATTTATCTTGCTATCAAACTACTCCACTACTTACAATTTCAGCATTTGCAGACATTACCTTACTGAAAACTACTTGTCATTTCCTTCTGCTCCTCGTTGGGTTCGACACTCTTACTTATCAAAAAGAGCTACAATTGATCCCCTATACTTGTGGGTCATCAGCTACCCCAGCCCCTGGAGCATAGCGACCAGGCGGCTGGCTTCCAGAAGACGGCGCCCCTCTAGAAGGCGGTCAAAACCACGCGGCCGGCTCCCATAAGACGGCGCGTTCCCAGAAGATGGCTTGGGGAGCAGGCCGGCCTCCAGCAGTCGGCATGTCCTTCTCCTCGGAGTCTGCACTCAACCACTATGACAAGACGGGGCATGGCTACAAGACCACTTACTCCCCCGAATCTAGGAGGAGCGTGGCTACAGTCTGAGCTGACCAAGCGGCCACCTACCTGCTAGGCACAGGACTGTAGCCATGCGACTCATGACATGGCCCTTGTCAGCAAGGGCCATGCTACCGCAAAGGACAATCAATACGGCCCGCAGGCAGAGGGCCCTAGATATCTGCGGGCTCCCAAAAGATGGCGCATTCCTAGAAGGTGGCTCCGAGGGCATGCGGCCCTCCCCTCCCCTCGGAGTCTGCACTCACCTACTCCGACGAGACGGAGCGTGGCTACAGTGTGCACTGACCAAGCGGCCACCAACCCTCCTGGCGGCGGGACTGTAGCCATATGACTCCTAACGTGGCCTCTGTCATCAAGTACAAAGCTATGACAAAAGGCAATCAGCATGGCCCACAGGCGGCAGGCCCTACCCGTCAGCCGGATTCTCGGTAGCCGGCAAGGCCCTCAAGAGGCGGGCCCTAGCAGCCGGAGGAGAACCCGGTGACCCTAGACTCTGACATCTGGGTGCTACACCCGGCCGTATTACCATTGTACCCCTGGGGGTTGACCTATAAAACCTCCCAGGGCTCACCCATGCAAAGGGTTCAGCCCTCATCCCATGCACACACACCGTAGCTAGGAGAAGCAAGGTAGCACCTCTGCCCTTCTTCCTCCTCTAGCAACACAGCTCAAGGAGCAACCTTGTAACCATTTGATCATAGTCATCCTAGCAGGAGTTGGGGTGTTTTCTCTCCGAAGAGCCCCGAACCTGGGTACGTCTTGTGTGCCTTTGAGCTCGTGCGCACTCTCGCTTCCGGAACCCGACGACATCCTCATGGTTCCACCCACGATAAGCCACCCCCTAGCATCTGGCGTGAGATTACCATGACAATCGTTGGTATCTCCATACCTAGTTCAATCTCGTCGCCAGCAAGTCTCTTTACTCATTCCGTAATACAAGATCATGTGACTAAACTCATTAGTCACATGCTTGCAAGCTTCTTGTGATGTTGTATTACCAAGAGGGCCCAGAGATATATCTCTGTCACACGGAGTGACAAATCCCAGTCTCGATCCATGCCAACCCAACAGACACCTTCGAAGATACCTGTAGAGCATCTTTATGATCACCCAGTTATGAAGTGATGTTTGATATCACACAAGGTATTAATTCCTCCGGTATCCAGGAGTTGCATGATCTCATGGTCGAAGGAACAGATACTTGACATGAAGAAAGCTATAGCAGATAACTTAAACGATCTGATGCTAAGCTTATGGTTGGGTCTTGTCCATCACATCATTCTCCTAATGATGTGATCCCATTATCAAATAACAACTCGTGTCTATGGTTAGGAAACCATAACCATCTTTGATCAATGAGCACTATGGGAATCATGCACTTTGCCGTCTGCCATGGCTGATGGCAAAGTCATGCCTGGCGGATGGCAAAGGCCTTTGCCGTCCGCCAGCAGACGGCAATAGGTCTGGCTGAATATGCTACGGTGAAGGGCTCTTTGCCATCTACTAGTAGACAGCAAATATGAAACAGTCTTTGTCGTCCGCCAGCAGATGGCAAAGAGCCTGGACGGCACACGTGCCAGGTTATGTTTGTTAGGGGGTTAACGGCGTGCTTTTCCGTCTGCTGGCAGATGGCAAAGATGCAAAGTTCTTTGTCGTCTACCAACAGACGGCAAAGAAACCATATAGGCCAGCCAAGTGACCCCCAGGTTGCACAGGTAGCTGCCATGTGGCAGCTTTGCCGTCTGCTGGCTGATGGCAAAGAAAGTGCATGTATAGCCTCTGTTTTTTCTTAAATTCATTCAATTTGACATAATTTCACAGATATATACACACGGACACATTTCAAAATAATTTCAACAAGCATACCAACAATAAGTTTCCAACAACATAAGAAACATACAAGTTTCCAACAACATATCCAACATACAATAATTTCCAACAACATATCCATATATACATACATATCCAAAAGAAGTTTCCGACAACATATCCATATATACATACATATCAAAAAGAAGTTTCCAACAAGTTTCCATAAAAAAAGGAAGCACAAGGAGAAGAATACACTCCATCAATGCAAGCTTCCTCATCTAAAGCAAATCTGCAAATTGGGAAAGATGAAAGTTAGAAGAAGAAGAAGAAGAAGAAGAAGAAGAAGAAGAAGAAGAAGAAGAAGAAGAAGAAGAAGAAAAAGAAAAAGAAGAAGAAGAATAAGAAGAAATAGAAGAAGCAGAAGAAGAAGAAGAAGAAGAAGAAGAAGAAGAAGAAGAAGAAGAAGAAGAAGACTAGCTAGAAGAAGACGAAGAAGAAGAAGAAGAAGAAGAAGAAGAAGACTAGCTAGAAGAAGACGAAGAAGAAGAAGAAGAAGAATCTATCCTCTTTTTTTTCTCCTCTCCTCTTCTTTATCTTCTTCTTCTTCTAACTAAGCTAGGTAAAAATGCTAAGTGTGTAGGTCATTTTAGAGATAACCTAGGTAAACTTGGTCATTTGGGAGCTAACCTGGGTAAAATGGATCATATTGGAGCTAACCTAGGTAAACTTGTTCATTTGGGAGCTAACCTAGGTAAAATGGATCATATTGGAGCTAACCTAGGTAAAATTGGTCATTTTGGAGCTAACCTAGATAATTATGCCATTTTTGAGTTAACTAAGCATATTATGCCATTTTTGACAAAAGTAAGCTAAGTATAGGTCTTTCTTGAGCTAACCCATGTAACTAAGCATATTAGAGCTAATTTAACATTTTAGAGCTAACTTAGGTCATTTTGGAGCTAATTAGGCTTATTATGTCATTTTTGAGGAAAATAAGCTAACTATATGACATATATGAGGTTACCAAGATTGTTATGCCATTTCAAACCTAAGTAAGCTAATTATGCCATTTTTACATACGTAAGCTAAGTGTATGTCATTATTGAGCAAACCTAGGTAACTAAGCATATTAGAGATAAATTAGCATATTAGAGCTAACTTAGGTCATTTCGGAGGAAACAAAGCTAAGTATAGATCATTTTGGAGATCTGACATACCTGACATACTTCACTCCTCCTTCTTCTCCTTCTCCTTCATCATCCTGATGCGCTTAGAGCGGCGAGGCAGTGGGATGTACTCTTCTACCACAATTGGCATGGTCCTATCGCCCGGCTGTGGGATCGCCGGCGCCACCACCATCGTGAGGTCATTGTCAGGCACCACCACCATCGCGAGGCCATCTTCAGGCAGCACCATCGCTAGGTCATCGTCAGCCACCACCATCGCTTGGCCATCGTCAGCCACCACCATCACGAGGTCATCGTCAGATAGAATAGGCTGCACCTCCTCGTCCCCACTCTGCTCCTCTTCTTCCCACTCCATTCCGGATCATCCTCGCTGCTGCTTTCGCTATAGCCAGACTCGTTGCTGCTTTTTCTATAGCCAGAGCCGCTGCTGCTGCTCCGATTGCCTGACCAAATGCGACAAAGTTTTTTTAACAATCAGTGTGAGACAAGGCCAAATGGAGAGGAAGAAGAGGCAGAGCGTACTGGCATCGTCATTGTCCTAGTAGCGCATGCGGCACATAGCCATGTTGAACACCTTCATGGTGAGCATGGCGTCACCGTCGTACCTGAAGACAAGGAAGTACCCGTGTCGTAGGTCATAGGCACGGACGAATTGCTCCCAGCCACAACACAGGTACATGTGGTCGTTCCTGATCACCACCTCCACGTCCCAAAGCCTGCGAAGCCCGCTGCTGGCCTGTCGCAGCTTCACATTCTTTGGCCGATGGCCGTCCAACATCTCCATAAAAGTGTCAGGAAGCCTCTGCAACGTGGGCCAACGAGTGATGTTGCAAACAGCAGAGTTACGATAAAGAGATGGGTGAAGGGGAGATCTCTCATTTTATATACCTGCCTCCTGGAGGAATTCTCAAGTATGATCGTGAAGAATTCAAAACCTTCCAAGTCGTATTCCGGTGTGGCAGAGCACAACCTGCGGTGGCGGCCTCCCCCCATCTCTGATAAGCAGCAGAAGAGACCAATTACTACCCTTACAACATTATAATATAACATTACAGCAGCAAAAGTTTTGAGCAGAAGATAATCAACTACAATTAATTAATTTGGTAGGTTAGTTGGCAATAGTTGGAATAGAGCCAAGTTTTTAGAGATGAAAGAAAACTGAGAAAAAAAGCAATGCACTTGTGCTCAACAACATCAACAACACTTAATTAATTTTGTAGGTTAGTTGGCAATGGCAATTGGCACCCTTCAAAACTAGGGATTTCTTTAGACATGAAAGAAAACTGAAAATGTTGAAAAACAAAGCATAGTAATCTAAAAAGCAAAGCATATTTTACGTGGCTCTAGGTTGACATACTAGAGCTGAGCACAATATTTATTAGTAGCATGTTATTTAATATATTCTTGATCATCAAATGAAAGAGAATATATATCCACACCATGCCTATATGGTTCAGTTTGTAAATCAGCCATAAACCCTTGCGAAACTACTCTCATTGTACTACACGGAAATGTACTAGGTGACATGGCAAAAATTTCAGGAATAGAGCAGATTTGACGTTGTGGTCCATGGCAGTTTTCTACACGAACTGTTCTATATCAAGTGTGTTATCCTCATTTTTATTCTAAGTGTGGCAGTGTTTACCTACAACATGGCAATTTCACACAATCTCTTGTCGGCTAAATGAAATTGAAAAACAAAAAAATCAAACAAACTGAAAAACAAGCAGTGCACTTGAGAAAAATACGCTTCTTCTTCCTCCACTTCTTCTTCTTCCTCTTCTTCTTCTTATCTTCTTATTTTTTTGATCTTTCTTCTTAACCTAAACTAAACCTAAAGTAAACTAAACGTAAACCAAAACTTAAAAAACACAAGCTTATAAAATTCATCAAAACCACAGCCAAGGAAACTAACATGCTTTTTTGTTAGACAAGCCATGGCCCGCATGGCTTTCATAGCCTCCTTTAATTACCTAGCCCATTTCTTAATTGACCCTTTTTCTAGGAGAAGAACTAGTCATGTCTTTTGAGCAGAGCTTTTTTATTTTCCATCAGCTAAGTTATCACATTATGCCGCCCTGTAGTTAAGAATAGATAAATTTCTATTGATAGCTAGTTTCCTTGTAGACATCCAAAACAAACTAGTACGTAGATTCTTGATCTTGGCACAAAACAAGCTAGTAGTACCGAATGCAGATTTTCCGCAACTAGCTAGTGGTGATCAGTGTTCTAAGAAGCGCTAGAAAGGTGAGGTGGGGGAATTAGGCAGGCTGCTTTTCAAAAGACAACATTAGTTTGATTTCATGGAGATTGTGGTCGCTGTTGTAAGTTCTAACATGTTTTCATCTGGCCTTATTTTTAGGGTTGCACCTAATGTGGTGATTAGAAGAATGTCATCTGAGAATAGTGTGGAAAGTAGTTTGTGGAGGGCAGAAAGAGAGGAGAGAACCGGCTGCTTAGCAAAGCTCCTTTTTAGCATCACACAAAGACAACCACAAATGCCTTTACTTTCGAGTGATGGACGAACCTAGAGAGAGGGTAAACAAGCAGGTGAGAGCAGAGGAAAGAAAGTAACCTTGCTCGTTCTTGCCGAGGCCCTTGCCGGACTTGGATCCCATCTTCTGCAGCAGCCTGAAGCCGGCGTTGGAGGGGCACTGGGGCGGCCAGGTGGAGGAGGGGGCGCCGGGGCGGCCGGGTGGAGCAGGGGGTCGGAGCGCCCGGGTGGACGAGGGGGGCCTTCTCCTCCTCGTCGATCTGCGCCTATGTAGCTTCGGTCGGCAGAGAGACCAGTCAGAGAGAGAGAAGAGGGAGGGAAGAGGGAGGGTGGCGCACCTTGGTGTTGGGGATGGCCGGGGTCGGGGTCAGAGGTAGAGGGGGTTGGGCGTCCTTCTCGAGGGAGGGACCGGGCCGGGGGGTCGACGGTGACGGCGGCGTGGGCGGGTGCGGCGTCGACGGGGGTGGCGTGGGGCGGAGGAGGGGGTCATCGGGGCGGTGGTGGCTGTGCGGCGACAGGGGTGGCACGGGGCGGAGGGGGGGATCGCCGGGGCGGCAGTGGCGGTGCACGGGGGTGGCATGGGGCGGCGGTGGCACGGGGGTGGGGTGACGCGGGGCGGCGGCTCGGGCACATGGCGTAGAGAGAGAGAGAGAGAGGGAGGGAGGGGAGAGAGAGAGCGGGAGGGAGGGAGGGAGGGGACAGAGAGATGGGGCAAGGCTGTCGTTGGCATTTTAGTTAGGGCACGGTTCTTTGCTGTCTGCTAGCAGATGGCAAAGAGCATAGCAAACGGACATTAGTTTGGTCACTTTCTTTGCTGTCTGCGAGCTGACGGCAAAGATGCTTTGTCGTCGGCTAGCAAATGCAAAGAAAGTGGCCGTTAGGTGGCTCTCGCGAGTGGGTCACCCTCTTTCTTTGTCGTCTGCTAGCTAACAGCAAAGCTTCTATGTCGTCCACTAGCTGACGGCAAAGATATGGCTGACGGCAAACATGATCTTTGTCGTCTGTTTTATGTAAGCTGATGGCAAAGACCTTCTTTGCCATTAGCTGGCTGACGGCAAATATCAGGCTGACGACAAAGATCCTGATTCCAATAGTGGAGCTAGTCTAGTAGAGGCTTACTAGGGACACTGTATAGTTTATGTATTCACACATGTATTTAAGTTTCCGGTCAATACAACTCTAACATGAATAATAAACATTTATTATGAATGGGAAATATGATAATAACCATTTGGTTATTGCCTCTAGGGCATATTTCCAACAGTCTCCCACTTGCACTAGAGACAATAATCTAGATCACATCGCCATGTGATCAACACCCAATGAGTTCTGTGGTTTGATCATGTTTTTTCTTGTGAGAGAGGTTTTAGTCAATGGGTCTGCAACATTTAGATCCGTGTGTACTTTGCAAATCTCTATGTCATACTATAGATGCTACTACCACGCTCCACTTAGAGCTATTCCAAATTACTACTCCACTATAAGTGTCTGGTTCTCGACTCAGAGTCATCCGGATCGGTGTCAAACCTTGCATCGACGCAACCCATTATGATGAACTCTTTATCACCTCCTTAACCAAGAAACATTTCCTTAGTCCTCTTTTGGTACCTAAGGAAAATTTTGACTGTTGTCCAGTGATCCACTCCTGGATCACTTTGTACCACCTTGCCAGACTCATGGCAAGGCATACATCAGCATGCCATACATCATAGAGCCTATGGCTGAAGCATATGGGACGACTTTCATCCTTTCTATTTCTTCTTCCATGCTCAAGTCTTGATTCTTACTCAACTTCACACTTTACATTACAGGAAAGAACTCCTCCTTTGACTGATCCATTTTTAAATCCATCAAAATCTTGTCAAGGTACGTGCTTTGTGAATATCTTATCAGGCATCTTGATCTATCTGTATAGATCTTGATGCCCAATATGTAAGCCACTTTACCCGGGTCTTCCTTTTAAAAACTCATTTCAAACAACCCTTCATACTTTCCAGAAATTCTACGTCATTTCCACATATACTATCAGAAACGCTATAGAGCTCCCACTCACTTTCTTGTAAATACAAGCTTCTCCACAAACTTGTATAAACCCATAACTCTTTGATCACCTCATCAAAGTGCATATTCCAACTCCGAGATGCTTGCACCAGTCCATCGATGGACCGATGGAGCTTGCATACTTTGTTAGCATCCTTAGGATTGACAAAACCTTCTGGTTGCATCATATACAACTCTACCATAAGAAACTCGTTAAGGAATGCCGTTTTGACGTCCATTTGCCAGATCTCATAAAATGCAGCAATAGCTAACATGATCCTAATTAACAGACTTAAGCATCGCTATAGGTGAGAAAATTTCATCATAGTCAACCCCTTGAATTTTTTGAAAACCCTTTACGACAAGTCGAGCTTTATAGATGGCGACATTACCATCAGCATATGTCTTCTTCTTAACGATCCATTTATTCTCAATGGCTTGTTGATCATCAGGCAAGTCCACCAAAGTGCATACTTTGTTCTTATACATGGATCCTATCTCGGATTTCATGGCCTCTAGCCATTTTTTGGAATTCGGGCTCATCATAGCTTCTTCATAGCTTGTAGGTTAGCCGTTGTCTAACAACATGACTTCCAGGACAGGATTACCATACCACTCTAGTGCAGGACGTACCCTGGTCGATGTACAAAGTTCAGTAATAACTTGATCTGAAGTTTCATGATCATCAACATTAGCTTCCTCTTCGGTTGGTGTAGGCATCACGGGAACTACTTTAGGTGATGTGCTACCGTCCAATTTTAGAGAAGGTATGATTACCTCATCAAGTTCTACTTTCCTCCCACTCACTTCTTTCGAGAAAAACTCCTTCTCTGGAAAGGACCCATTCTTGGCAACAAAGATCTTGCCTTTAGATCTATGGTAGAAGGTATACCCAATGGTCTCTTTAGGGTATCCTATGAAGACGCACTTATCCGCTTTGGGTTCGAGCTTATCAGGCTGAAGCCTCTTGACATAAGCGTCGCATCCCCAAACTTTAAGAAACGACAGCTTAGGTTTCTTGCCAAACCACGACGCATACGGTGTAGTCTCAACGGATTTAGATGGTGCCCTATTTAAAGTGAATGTAATTTTCTCTAATGCATAAACCCCAAAACTACAGTGGAAAATCGATAAGAGACATCATAGAATGCACCATATATAATAGAGCACGGTTACGACGTTCGAACACACCATTACACGATGGTGTTCCAGGTGGCATGAGTTGTGAAACAATTTTCACATTGTCTTATACATACCAAACTCGTAACTCAGATATTCACCTCCATGATCATATCGTAGATATTTTATCTTCTTGTCACGATGAGCTTCAACTTCACTCTGAAATTGCTTAAACTTTTCAAAAATTTCAGACTTGTGTTTCATCAAGTAAATATACCTGTATCTACTCAAATCATTTGTGAAGGTAAGATAATAACGATATCCACTGCGTGCTTCAATACTCATTGGACCGCATATATCGGTATGTATAATTTCCAATAGGTCACTAGCTCGCTCCATTGTTCCGGAGAATGGAGTTTTAGTCATCTAGCCCATGAGGCATGGTTAACATGTCTCAAATGATGCACAATCAAGAGATTCCAAAAGTCCATCAGCATGGAGTTTCTTCATGCGCTTTACACCAATATGACCTAAGTGGCAGTGACACAAGTATGTGGTACTATCATCATTAACTCTACTTCTTTTGGTATCAATATTATGAATATGTGTATCACTACGATCGAGATTCAACAAGAATAAACCATTCATAGGGGGGTCATGACCATAAAAGATATTATCCATATAAATAGAAAAACCATTATTGTGTAACTTAAATGAATAATCATCTCGCAATAAAAGAGATCCAGATATAATGTTCATGCTCAACGCGGGCACCAAATAACAATTATTTGGGTTCATTACTAATCTCGAAGGTATTACAAGTGTGTCGATGGTGATCATATCAACCTTGGAGACACTTCCAACACTCATCGTCACCTCGCTCTTAGCTAGTCTCCGTTTACTCCGTAGTTTATTTTTCGAGTTACAAACAAGAGCAACCGAACCAGTATCAAATACTGAGGCACTACTATGAGTACTAGCAAGGTACACATCAATAACATGTATATCAAGTATACCTTTGTTGATGTTGCCAGCCTTCTTATCTGCCAAGCACTTAGGGTACTTCCGCTTCCAGTGACCATTTGCCTTGTAATACACTGTTGCGGGATGCTGCTAACATGACAATACAATCAGAGACCCTTCGAAGAAACTGTGTGCCATGCAATAATCGCAAACAGTGGTGTAAAAACCATCAAAAAAGGTGCAAAACGTTTGCGATGACGGATGCATGAAACACGGTTCAAATTTTAGTTGCGTGTGCGATTCAAGGCATGCGGTTCAGTTAAATTAACTATTTGCGATGAGGAGGAACAAAAGAAATGGGCTGCCAGATGAAGGTGTGTGCGGTATGCAGCATACGCTTCACCCGGATAAACTGTTTGTGATTAGGCAACACAAAAGAAACGGTCAGCCAGATCAAGGTGTGTGCGATATATGGCATGCGGTTCACTCGGGTGAACTGTTTGCGTTGAGACGAGAGAACAGAAATGGTTCAATATAACAAGATGTGTGTGATACGTGACAAACAGGTCTGTAATCAGAAATTTGTGCGAAGACTGATAATAGCACAGACGATTGCTTCTAATAAGACGTATGTGATATGCTCTGTTAACACAACATCTGTTGGCCATTGGTGGACGGGTGGTCACCTGGATATGCCATAAGGATGCAAAGAGGCATCCTATATCAACAAGGACTAGTTGTTCCACCAGTAGCTCATGTAAGAGAACTCTCAAGTTAAGTGCGCTCAGGCTGGAGCAGCCATCAGATGGGTGACTGGATGGGAAGTTGTGTTGATGTTAAATTAACTGGTAGGATGGGTCATATCTGTCAAATTAAATGACTGATATGACTCATCCCATGAGTTAATTTAACCTCGAGGTCCTTGTTTTTTGTAACACATGTTAAAGAAGGTCTACCGCATTACTTTTTGATAATGTGCGATACGTGGCATACAGTTGATCCATCGACCTGTTTGTGATGGAATAAACCGTGTGTGTTGTGGGAAAATGCTTTCTAGTGTATAACCGTTTGTGATTGATGAATTCATCACCGACGGGTTCCCTAGTGTGGTCCGTGTTCATCTCATCATCATCTACTTCTTGTGCTAGCTTGATGTTCCTTATATGCTAAGTTTCCATTAATTGATGGCGTTTTATGAACACCCCACCGTTTCCCGCCATTTCCTCACATGTTTCCCGCCACCTAGCGATATTGCACATAAACCTAGGCAGCCCGCGACGCACGGAGGCAACAAGCGCAGCCTGTAGCACATCCACCTTTTCCAAGCATGCCAACCCACCAAAGCACCGCCTCTGCCATCAACCTCATCGACAAGGAAAACCAGAAGGTGCCACGCCCCGTCGAGGCCGTGGCGCTCCCCGGCAACATGATGGACAACGTCGTGATGTGCGTCATCGCCAGGGTTGAGCAGACCCTTGGTGCATGGCGCTTCAGCGTCGTGGATCAAGATAGGCATGTCAGCGCCGAGTGGTTGCAGCTCGCTGCACAACATGATCGATGGCGTGCCGCAGAGCAAGCTAGGCTCGTCCGCGCAGATAGCTATGGCTCGCCGCATGGCGAGACCGTTGGAGCGCCGCAGAGCGAGAGGCATGGCGCGCCGCACGGCAAGAGCGGATTCATCGGCGCTTGTCTGCTGTCGACAGGGCATCGTAGCTGGGTACATGTCCCGTCAGCCCCCATTCCTCGTCAGGAGTGGGCAGAGGCCCTCTGCACCAGAGGCTGGCCGCACCGTACTTGCACCGGACGCCCGCCGCGCCGTTCGCATGGGTCGTGTCGTTCGCCTTGTCTGCGGCCCGCTCGATCCCAACGCGCTGGTCGGTAGGCTCGACTGCCTCCTTGGCCTGGGTGTCCACCTGGGCACAGTAGAGGAACATGGCGGTCGCATCCTTGAGGTGGTGATCTTCGATGAAATAGCCAACTTGGAGCTCGAGATCGCCCTCCAGATGTACCGCGAGGGTGTCGACCGCTTGGACGAACGCCCGCACGAGTTCAGGTAGAGCCAAGAGCTACCATAGGCAAGGGCTGCTGGTCATGGTTTCATGGACGCGTTTTATTTTGTTGGGTCATCTCGACGTGGATAGCTATGTATTCACAGCAATCATACTATTGCTCTGTTTATTGCTCTGTTTCAATGTGTGTACTCTGTTTTTCGTTCTTATATGTTCTGTTTCAATGTGTGTATATACGCTTTCCATTCTGTATATGTGGATGATAACAGCTAGATTCAAATTAGTATACAAAAACAAATAGAAAATGGAATTCATAATATATATATATATATATATATTAATTGTTCATTAGTTCATCATAGAATATATATATATATAATATCATCACTTATACGCGATGATACTTAACTACTAGGTATAATGCATAAAATTGAAAACAAACAATACTGAAACTAATAATCCCTCCTGGGCTAGTACTCTGGCAGACCCTCGCCAGCAGCTCCCTGCTGCGAGGCGTCTTCCCAGTGCGGAAGCGGTACTCCGCCTCCTCCGCCTCGCAGCTCTTGTTTCCTCTTGCTAGCGGACGAGCTCGAACGATCTTGCCATTTCGTTGGGCGCCCACCGGAGCTCCTCGTCGGTGGCATGCTGGAGCTTATTGGCCCACCTCCACGCAGCGATGAGGCGTCAAGCGCCTTTGACCTTCCTCACAAAGTACCCGTCTTCATACACCTCCTCCACACGACAACGCACCCGCCCCCAAAGCTCCGCTGCCTCCTTTTTCCAGGTGGCATCACGGGCTTCACAGGCCGCCTGGTACCTAGCCTCCTCCCCCGCCATCTCCTTCTTGAACGCCACATGCCTGGCTTTCTCAGCCGGCGGCAGCGACTTCAACAGACAAAGATTGTACTGGCCCCAAAACCAATCCAAAGTTGGGGGGTCCGGCGCAACCTTGTCCGGCGACGCGTAGGGGTCCTCGTCGCTGCTATTCAAGTGAGCGTCCTCGAGGGGCGGCGACTCCTCGTCGGCGCGTGGGCAGACCGGCGGAGGTGCCATGGCAGAGATTTGAGAGAGAGAGAGAGAGAGAGAGGGCGAGCGAGGGGAGGATGTAGATGAGAATGCTGGCGGGACGACGTGAGCAACGTAGTATTTATTGGTGGCCGGAATCTAGATCGACGGGAATAGTAGACATGTCGGTCACCGGAATTTACGAGTACTGTAGTTTGAATTACTATAAGTGCATCTAGTGCCACCCCTAGTTGGTTTTGGAGTATTGACGACAAACCTAGTTGAGGGACTAATGTGTTTGTGAGAATTGCAGGATAACACAGATAGAAGTCCCTCATTGATTCAATTTTCCTACCAGAGATGACCCCTAAAAATGTATGAAGACATTGAAGTCAAAGGTGGTATGTGAAGACATTCACATTGAAGACTATGACAAGAGAAGACATCGCGTGAAGACTATGGAGCGCGAAGACTTAGCAGTTTCGTCGTTCTGTGTTTTTCTTTGTTGAATCATAGGAACCACCGTACTGTTAAGTGGGGTCCAAGAGAACCAGTCAGAATGACTGAAGTGATGCTTAACCAAAATCCTATATCTTCAAGTGAAGACTATGAGAGCAAATCTTGTCCAGAGTTGGATAAGTCAGCTTTGCTTGTAGCCCAAGTAAAGTTGTCGTGTGTGTTTGAAATTTGACCGTTGGAACACGTGTCAGTTCCTTAGTGACCCATGGTCATTTCGGACAAATCAGGTCGGGTTGCCTAGTGGCTATAAATAGCCCACCCCCTACAACCATAAACGGTTGGCTGCTCAGAGTTAAAGCACGGCTTTTGTCGTTTGAGAGCAACCCACCTCGAAGCCTTTGAGAGAGAATTCCTTGAGAGGATAAAGCCCTAACCACCCAGAGCCAAAGAGTGTTAGGCATCACTTAAGTCTTCCTGTCTGTGTGATCTGAAGACTTATTACACTTGAGGACTGTGAATCCTCCAGCCGGTTAGGCGTCGCGTTCTGAGCATCCAAGAGTCATTGTGGATCGCCGGTGAACGAAGTCTGTGAAGGTTTGGAAGTCTACCTTGAAGACTTACCAGAGTGATTGGGCGAGGACTGGGTGCCCTTAGCTCAAGGGGAATAAGGCGAAGACGAGATCTTCTGAGTTGAATCTCAGCCTCCCTAACTAGACGTACAGTTGTCACAGCAACTGGAACTAGTCCAACAAATCATTGTCTTCAACGAGTCACTGGTTTCGTCCTTCACTTCCCTTTACTTACTGTTGGTCCTTGTGAAGTCATTGTACGATTGCAACACCATTTGGCTTCACTGAGTGATTACTTGTTCTGATTGGCTTAACAATATCCTCCTACCTGATCCTTACTGCCTAGCTGCTATTAGTCATTGTGCTTTCACTTCATTCAATACTTGACTATGGTTTGCCTAGTGTAGTCTACCTTCCGCTGCATGGTAATAGGTTTATTTCTATCGTTTGTCTTCGAAACTTACATGTTTTGAAGACTTTCATAAAAATCGCCTATTCACCCCCCCTCTAGTCGATCACTAGCACTTTCAATTGGTATTAGAGCAAGGTACTCCCTTGTTCTGTGTGATTCGGTTTAACCACCTGGAGTTTTAGCTATGTCGACTGCAGGGATAATTAAAGTCTTCGCTGCGTGCCCCGTCTTTGATGGAACTGAATATCCCTACTAGAAGAATAAGATGCGCATGCATCTTGAAGCCATTGATGTCGACCTATGGTATGTCGTCAAGAACGGCGTTCCCAAGGCTGGAGAAGGTGTCACTGCTGCTGATGTCAAGAAGTTTGTTCAACTGGACTCTACTGCCAAGAATATCATCTGTGGTCATGTGACCAAAGGACAGTATGGCCGCGTGAGTGCTTTGGAAACATCTAAGCTAGTCTGGGACTGGCTCTCCAAGGTCAACGAAGGCGTCTCAACCCAGAGAGATCAGAGAATCAGTGTCCTTCGCAACCTCTTTAACCGCTTCAAGAGAAATGACAATGAGAATGTCCAGCTCACGTTTGATCGACTCACTGACATCACAAATGAGCTTCAAGCCCTCGGCGCTACTGAGATCACCAAGCATGAAGTCGTCAAGACACTCCTGAGATCACTTGATAGTTCGTTTGACACCCTAGCCCTGATGATTCAAGAACGTCCTGATTTCAAGACACTCGATCCGTCTGACATACTTGAGAGGCTCAACACACACGAGTTTCAGCTTTCTTAGAAAAGAGACATCTACGGTCCCAACTATGGGCGAACTCGTGCCTTGAAGGCAAAGGCTGTCTCCTCATCGGAAGAAGAATCTGACAGTAGTTCTGATGATCCTGAAGACATTGGAAAGGAGCTTGCTATGCTTGTGAAGAAGTTCCAAAACTTCACCAAGAAGAAAGGCCTCAGAAAGTCTTCACGATCAAGCTCAAGGAATGATGAAGCTTCTGCTCATGACTACAAGAAGAGAACATGTCACAAGTGCAAGAAACCTGGCCACTACATCTCTGAGTGTCCACAGTGGGACAATGAGAACAATAAGAAGAAGAAGAGCAAGGAGTATGACTCTGATGACAAGAAGAAGAAGAAATACTCAAAGTCTTCTTCCAAGTCTTCCTCCAAGAATTCATCACACAAGAAGAGCTCATCTGGCAAGGCACGTGCGTTTGTTGGCAAGGAAATGGATTCTGAGGAGGAGTCCGCTTCTGAGGAGGCGGAGGTGGAGTCTGAGGAGGAGTCCGAGTCTGGCTACAGCATACGTTGCCAAGTCCATCTTCAACACTAAAGACAATGACTTCATCACCGACATCGATGCAAATGACAAGGACTACTCCGCTCCTTCCTACTGCTTCATGGCACGCGGTGCCAAGGTAAACACACTACAACATGACCTCACCTATAGCAACGATTTTTTCCGTATCTAAAAGTCCATATATCCGTCGCTAGTGTCTTTACCAACGGTTTGGGATGCGTTGCCTTATCCAGTGTTGCTAGCGCATAATGCAACGCATATACTACCATTGGTAAAAGGGATCGTTGCAAGAGTACAACACATAACACAGACTTATACAACACTTCTATCCGTTGGTGCTCAATATATCGGAATCCAAATCTCATTGTTTGGCAATAGATAATTTGCCACGCTTTAGGTGTTTGTACATATATAGTGTGAATAATAATAATATTATTATATATGTATATAACAACAATTGAATTAATGCTCCACATAATGGTGATAATTATGTATATCAAGCTAGGAAAAGACAAGAAAATATACTCACAAGAGGAAGAAATCATATATTGGATAAAATTGTTGGATTACAGTAGTGGATATTATAGGAGGAAGAGCATCCAAATGTGATGCAAATCTAAATATTTTCTCGACAAAGAAACTTAAATTAAAAGCATCCATCAACATCCCTGATACTTAACAAAACATAACCGAGGAACATCATCGAATAGGAACAACATCCCTACAACTAAACTAAAACTGAAAGCATCCATCATCATCATGAACTGGAACATCATCATCCTCATCATCATCACATCGAAGTGTACTTGCCATGCACCCATATAATCATCCATGTATCTTTTGAATCTACAAAGAAAATAACAAAATGAACCGTTAACACACAGTGCATTAAGAAGAACCACTTTGCGCACACTTAGTGCTCATCAGCACATTTTTTTTGGTCTGGACAGCTAATAGCAAATAAGAAGAACAAATAAACAAGAGAGCACTACAATTTGAACACAAATTCGTATGTGATTATGAGAATATACTAGCATGAGTGTTAGTTGTCCTTGATGACTAATCCAGACGCCACAATATACGACACAACCTGCAGAAAACATGGCTAAGTAAAATTATATGGACATTAGCCTAAGTGCTAATGTGCATAGGGCAATGTGATTGACAGTACCACTTCTCTTTTCTTCTCAACTTGGTTAGCAAACTGGACCAAAATGGTTTGTCATCTGAAACTGAACCAAAACATCTAGTTCTAGTTGGTTTCAGTCATCCAACAGGAAATAGGGAAACCTATAAGTGCTCACCACGCTTTGAAACAAACCTACAGCCCCAAATCCACTGAAATGAATTTACATGGTCATCACCAGCCTAGAGATCCATTGCTAATTCTTTACATCTACAATAAAACTGTTTTCTGTGAACCAACAGATCTATTTATTTCTAAGTAAATCCACTGAAACCTACATCCCCAAATCTTATGAATGTGCGTCGATAGCAGCACACAGAACCTAGCACAGCTCAATGGCCATTGACAAAACGAGTAGTAGCACGGTAAGGAGAGGGAGAGAGTTTACCTTCGATGGCATCGTCCATGACTTGCTCCACGAACTCGACTTGCTCCATGGCGCCCACCTACATCATGTTGGAATACCTAGTTGATTTTACTTATACTAAGATTCTTTCATGTGAAACTTAATAGTGGAATTAATACATGCTGCACACAATATAGGCCCGCAGTTTCTGAAACCCAACCAAGAAAAAAGAAGTAGGTTGTCTACCAAGCCATGCCTTGTACCTTCAGTTCAGTTTCCACTCTGGTATGATGTCCCGTGAGAGGAACAAAAATACAACAAAGTCAAATATTGTCGACAGTAGGACCTTACCTGCCAATTCAAAAAAGATAATGCTAACTTATCATGGGATCATCATCAAGAACATGCACACTGTTGTTCAAATTCTTACTATGGCAGTCATTACGTTATTGTTCAATGATGAGTAAATATTTTTTGGGACAATGAACAAAAAGAGATGGTTCAAACTCTAGACCCAGAAATGTATGGTTGATAATCGATACGATGTATACTGTTCTAGGTACATAATAATGGGTAAAATACACTAATTTGTATTGAAATTGCTGAAAGAGTAACTAATTTGTAGTGGAATGGCCAAAAGAGTACCTTATATAGGGACAAATTGTAGGTGATTATTTCCTTGTAGTGTATTTCATGAGTACAAGATGATAGTATTAAAAAATAATAGTTCATCAAGGTTATCCTTATATCTAGTTTGTTCTTTCCCTTTCCGTATAGAATTTGCAGAACTAAACCATTAGTTCTTTCCAGATTTTAAACATGTAAAAGGAAGAATAGAAGTCGTTCCTGACTTTTAGTGGAGAATAGTATCCGAAGAAATACATCTATAGAAGCACTGTGTCCTGAACTCATGTTAACCACAATAACAATATCCTTTTTAGTTGAAAAGGCAAACTTCTAATATTTAAATATTATTCATGATTTTTGAAGGATACATCGAGATACCATGTTGACAAAAAGATAATACAACTGTGATTATTTTGACTAGAAGTGCATATGAGTACAGAACAGAATTTATATTGGACACTGTACTTAGATAACACTACATCAGCTCCGAGCTGTAACAGAAGTACCTATATTATTTTCGGAAAGCAAGGGAAAGCATCTAACTTACCGCCAAATAGTGGTTCAAATATTCATCACTTGGTAATAATTAAAAACACCTTTCTGATGCTATAGTCGTACATAATAATCATATGTGTGACTAAGAAAACTTGAAGATTAACTTTTATTTCGGAAGGGAAACAAGAGCAGAATCTTCAAAATATAAATCAATAACTAACCATATACATATCGTGGCTGTAGCATGTGCACAGCAAGCCATCGTATACTTAGTTAAGATGTACAACAGAAATAGTATATTTATGCTTCATTTGTTCAAATTACATGGGAGAACATTATAAGATGAAGATATTCCACAAAGAAGCACTATTTTTCAGTGTAGAAAATAAAAAATCTAATGGTTAAATTGATAAGAGGATTTTACACATATATACGTTTATTTTTCTTCAATGGGGACATGAGCATCTTACCTGATCTAACGGGCCAAACCTGAAGACAGGAACTGAGTCGCGCCATGACTGGACAATGGAGGACTTGGTTACTTCCATCATGTCACCCATGTCGTGGGCAGCACCTATGGTTAGGATTGGTTTTCACTTGGGATTGGTTTTCCCTGTAGAGAAGGGATATACAGCCAGTTGGTTGCACGTCTACAGGAGAAGAAAAGAGCAGAGGTTAGAGAAAGAGGGAGATAAATGATGAAACCAGGGGAGGGGGTGCACTCACCGAACAAGAGGAGGACGACATGGCCACCAGCGCCGGAGCCGATGCACGAACCCTAGCTATGGGGAGGGTCGCAGGTAGGCTTTGGTGGCTGCGAGGGCTGGATCTAGCCGGATGGGAGGGCAACACAATGCGAGGGGACCTGGGGCTGTGCTTCGCGGTGGCGAGATTCGCCAGACATCGCTTGAATCAACCGCAGGTTGAGCAACGAGGATCCGCGTGAAGAGAGAGATGGGTCGCGAGAGTGATGGGTGGGTAGGGATGATGTGGATCCGGCAGCCTCCGGGGCTGCGAGGTAGGAGGAGGGGAGGGGGAGGGCCGGCGGTGAGGTGGATCGGAGGAGGAAGACAAAGTGTTTTTTTAGCATAGGAAGATAAAGTGTTGGTGGCGGCAGTTTGGGAGAGATAAGGGCGGGGGCTCTGTTTCTCGCGCTTCTCTTTCTCTTTCTCTCCTTTCCTCTGTTTTTTTCTCAATTGTACCACGATAATGAGCTGCAACTATTTTTTTGCGGGGATGTGAGCTACAACTCTACATCGCATATGTTGCATCGCTTATATGCGTATCTATGAAATTTTTTACAACGTATAGTCAAAACGTTATAGAATTTGTGTTGCTTTACAGAGAGTATCCTTGTAGTGACGTGACACATGCACTACTTCACTATCAAACTTCTAGTGACGATGACTCTGATTGTGGTTCCAAACCCAGCTACAAAACACTTGCTAAAATTGCAACTGAACAACAGAAAGCTATGGAACACATTCAAAAACTGTTAGACAAAAGCGATGATCTGTTAGACGCTGAAATGACTCGATCTCAGTCCTTAATTGAAGACATAAAAAACCTTCACATTAAGTATGAGGAACTTGAAAGTCGTCATGAAACGCTCTCAATAACTCATGAAAGGCTTTCCTATGATTATCTTCAAAGGAAGCAAGATCTTGAGAAATTGAGAGCAGCTCATGAAGATCTTCAAAAGGAAAACGAGTCACTTCGCGCAACAGATCAGTTCCGCTCAGGAAGGATTTGAACCACCATGTCTTAAATGCATTGAGCGTGATACGCTACTTCTGTTGCTGAATGTTCTACTGCTGCTACTGTTGCAATATCTTCAACTGTTGATGTGGTAACTAACCCCTCTGCTGAGGATACCACTACTATTGCTGATGAGAATGCTAGGTTGAAGACATTGCTTGAAACAGGGATGTACAAAAGTCTCAAAGGGCATCAGACACTATGTGATGTCCTCAAAAGCAGATCCTGAACCGAAACCCTAGGAAAGAGGGTGTTGGGTTCGAGGAAAATGAATGTTGATGGCTCTTACTGGAAACCTGAGCAGTACCCCAAAACCACATGGGTTGCTGCAAAGGAACCTTCAGTGGATCCATCCACCCTATCTGGCTTCACTTGTGCTAATCCCATTGTTATTGATGAATCCTTTGATGCAAACTATAAACTGTTTAAGAATCAGAATGGTGAAGTGTTTGCCAGGTATATTGGTACTAACTGCAGGAATGGACCGCCTATGAAGAAGATCTGGGTGCCGAAAAGGTGTTTGGAGAATCTTCCTGTGAATGTCATCATGACACCACAGGTGAAGAAGACAAACCCCAGACCACAGGCTTCATACGGTCCAAAGGCTTCATACAGACAGAGGACTCACCTGAGTCGCACTAACGCAAATGTTTTGCAGGGAAACCATACTCAGGCCTATGAATATGAGCGCGTTTCATCAAACCGCCATGTTCATAAGACCAAGAACTATTCTGCTTATTCTTATGAGTACTATTGTCCACCTGCAAGACTTTTTGCTAGGGCTCCAAAGCCAAAGTTCTCAGATGCTGCACTTAGACTCATTGCTTCGAAGCCACCCTTGAAGATGTGGGTGGCTAAGAAAGCTTAACTCTCTTTTGCAGGGAAAGGTCTCCAGCCGAAAACCAAAATCGTCTGACACTATTGCTGGGGACCTTAAACATCTTGTAGGGCGCAAGATCAAATGCCCAAATGGTCTTATTATGTACTTTGTTCCTGAATCGCTTGCTACTTGCCCTATCAGTCCTAATCTCGATCTAAGCTTTAATAATCCACTGGTTCGTCAAATGTTTTTGCTTCACAATTCTCTTCGTGAAGCCTATCCCCCTAACTGCACTGTAGGGTACGACACCAGCTACTTCAGAATGGATTATTGATAGTGGGTGTACAAATCACATGACTGGCAAGCGAAGCCTTCTCATGGACTCAACTTAAGTCTCCACTGCTTGCACCGTCTTCGATGGAACTGAATATCCCTACTGGAAGAATAACATGCGCATGCATCTTGAAGCCATTGACATCGACCTATGGTATGTCGTCGAGAACGGCGTTCCCAAGGCTGGAGAAGGTGTCACTGCTGCTGATGTCAAGAAGTTCACTCAACTGGACTCCACTGCCAAGAATATCATATGTGGTCATCTGACCAAAGGACAGTATGGCCGTGTGAGTGCTTTGAAGACATCCAAGCTAGTCTGGGACTGGCTCTCAAAGGTCAATGAAGGCATCTCAACCCAGAGAGATCAAAGAATCAGTGTTCTTCGCAACCTCTTCAACCGCTTCAAGCGAAATGACAATGAGAATGTCCAGCACACATTTGACCGGCTCACTGACATCACAAATGAGCTTCAAGCCCTCGGCGCCACTGAGGTCACCAAACATGAAATCGTCAAGACGCTGCTGAGATCACTTGATAGTTCGTTTGACATCCTGGCCCTGATGATTCAAGAACGTCCTGATTTCAAGACACTCGATCCGTCTGACATACTTGAGAGGCTCAACACACATGAGTTTCAACTTTCTGAGAAAAGAGATATCTACGGCCCAAACTATGGGCGAACTCGTGCCTTGAAGGCAAAAGCTGTCTCCTCATCTGAAGAAGAATCTGACTGCAGTTCTGATGATCCTGAAGACATTGGAAGAGAACTTGCAATGCTAGTGAAGAAGTTCCAAAAATTCACTAAGAAGAAAGGCTTCAGGAAATCTTCACGATCAAGCTCAAGGAATGATGAAGCTTCTGCTCATGACTACAAGAAGAAAACATGTCACAAGTGCAAGAAAACTGGACACTTCATCTCTGAGTGTCCACAGTGGGACAATGAGAACAGAAGGAAGAAGAAGAGCAAGGAATATGATTCTGACGACAAGAAGAAGAAGAAATACTCAAAGTCTTCTTCCAAAACTTCATCAAGGTCTTCATCACACAAGAAGAGCTCATCTGGCAAGGCACGTGCGTTTGTAGGAAAGGAGATGGATTCAGAGGAGGAGTCCGCATCTGAGGAGGCAGAGGTGGAGTCTGAGGAGGAGTCTGATTCTGGCATTGCGAGTCTGGCTACAGCATACGTCGCCAAGTCCATCTTCAATACTGAAGACAATGACTGCATCACCGACACCGACGCATATGACATGAACGACTCTAGTCCTACGTATTGCTTTGTGGCACACGGTTCCTTGGTGACACATGCACTACTCGCTATGAAACATCTAGTGACGATGACTCTGATTGTGGTTCCAAACCTAGCTACAAAACACTTGCTAAAATTGGAACTGAACAACAGAAAGCTATGGAACATATTCAAAAATTGTTAGACAGAAGCGATGATCTGTTGGGTGCTGAAATGACTCGATCTGAGTCCTTAATTGAAGACATAAAAAACCTTCACGTTAAGTATGAGGAACTTGATGGTCGTCATGATACTCTCTCAATAACTCATGAAAGGCTTTCCTATGATTATCTTCAAAGGAAGCAAGATCTTGAGAAATTGAGGGTGGCTCATGAAGATCTTCAAAAGGAAAACGAGTCACTTCGCGCTGAACAGATCAGTTCCGGTCAGGAAGGATTTGAACCACCATGTCTTAAATGCATTGAGCGTGATAATGCTGCTTCTGTTGCTGAATGTTCTACTGCTGCTACTGTTTCAATATCTTCAACTGTTGATGTGGTAACTAACCCCTCTGCTGAGGATACCACTGCTATTGCTGATGAGAATGCTAGGTTGAAGACATTGCTTGAAATATGGATGTACAAAAGTCTGAAAGGGCATCAGACATTATGTGATGTCCTTAAAAGCAGATTCTGAACCGAAACCCTAGGAAAGAGGGTGTTGGGTTCGTGAGGAAAATTAATGTTGATGGGTCTTACTGGAAACCTGAGCAGTACCCCAAAACTACATGGGTTGCTGCAAAGGAACCTCAGCGGATCCATCCACTCTGTCTGGCTTCACTTGTGCTAACCCATTGTTATTGATGAATCCTTTGATGCAAACTATAAACTGTTTAAGAATCAGAATGGTGAAGTTTTTGCCAGGTATATTGGTACTAACTGCAGGAATGGACCGCCTATGAAGAAGATCTGGGTTCCGAAAAGGTGTTTGGAGAATCTTCCTGTGAATGTCTTCATGACACCTTAGTTGAAGAAGACAAACCCCAGACCACAGGCTTCATACGGTCCAAAGGCTTCATACAGACAGAGGACTCACCTGAGTCGCACTAACGCAAATGTTTTGCAGGGAAACCATACTTAGGCCTGTGAATATGAGCGTGTTTCATCAAACCGCCATGTTCATAAGACCAAGAACTATTCTGCTTATTCCTATGAGTACTATTGTCCACCTGCAAGACTTTTTGCTAGGGCTCCAAAGCCAAAGTTCTCAGATGCTGCACTTAGACTCATTGCTTCGAAGCCACCCTTGAAGATGTGGGTAGCTAAGAAAGCTTAACTCTCTTTTGCAGGGAAAGGTCTCCAGCCGAAAACCAAAATCGTCTGACACTATTGCTGGGGACCTTAAACATCTTGTAGGGCGCAAGATCAAATGCCCAAATGGTCTTATTATGTACTTTGTTCCTGAATCGCTTGCTACTGGCCCTATTAGTACTAATCTCGATCTAAGCTTTAATAATCCACTGGTTCGTCAAATGTTTTTGCTTCACAATTCTCTTCGTGAAGCCTATCCCCCTAACTGCACTGTAGGGTACGACACCAGCTACTTCAGAATGGATTATTGATAGTGGGTGTACAAATCACATGACTGGCAAGCGAAGCCTTCTCATGGACTCAACTTTACGTCCATCTGACAAAAGTCACAGCACATTTGCTAACACTGGTAAAAGCAAGGTATTGGGTCTAGGTAGAGTTGCAATCTCAAAGGATCAACACATGGATAAAGTCATGTTTGTTGAATCCCTTGGTTTCAACTTAATGTCTGTCTCAATGCTTTGCGATTTAAACATGATTGTGATGTTTGGAAAATATCGTTGCCTTGTACTAATGGAATCTAACAAGTCTCTAGTGTTTGAAGGGTATCGGAAAGATGATTTGTACGTGGTAGATTTCTCAGCAGGACCACAACTTGCAGTATGTCTTCTAGCAAAAGCTTCTGAATGCTGGCTGTGGCATCGAAGGCTAGGGCATGCTGGCATGAGGAACCTCCACACCCTTGCAAGGAAGAAGCATGTCATAGGCATCGAGGGCGTCAAGTTCAAGAAGGATCACTTATGTGGTGCCTGTGAAGCAGGAAAGATGACGAGGGCCAAGCATCCCTCGAAGACAATCATGAAAACGACTCAACCCTTCGAACTGCTCCACATGGATCTTTTCGGTCCCAATCATTACTCAACTCTTACTACTACTGCTTGTCTCTATGGCTTTGTCATTGTTGATGATTATTCAAGACATACTTGGGTTCATATAATCCTCTACAAGACTGAAGTGCAGGATGTCTTCAGACGCTTCGCCAGTCGAGCAATGAACAACTATGGCGCCAAGATAAAGCACATCAGAAGTGACAATGGCACTGAATTCAAGAACACTAGCCTAGATACATATCTTGATACCTTAGGCATCACACATGAATTCTCAGCTCCGTACACGCCACAACAGAATGGCGTCGTCGAACACAAGAACAGAACACTTATTGAGATGGCCCGGACAATGCTTGATGAATACAAGACTCCAAGAAAATTCTGGCCGGAAGCCATTGATACTGCATGTCATATCATCAACCGTGTTTATCTTCACAAGCTTCTGAACAAGATATCTTATGAGCTCCTTACTGGCAAGAAGCCAAATTTCAGTTACTTCAGAGTATTTGGCGCCAGGTGCTGGATCAAGGATCCACATCACACTTCAAAATTTGCACCAAAAGCACATGAGGGTTTTATGCTTGGATATGGAAAGGATTCGCACTCCTACAGAGTCTTCAACCTTTTTCACTATAAAGTGGTTGAAACAGTGGATGTGCGGTTTGATGAGACGAATGGCTCACAAAGAGAGCACCTACCAAATGTGCTAGATGAAGTTCCATCCAGTGAATCAATCAAACTTATGGGAACTGGAGAAATCATACCGTCTGAAGCTCAACCTGAAGAGGAACTTATCATCTCCGCACCTGATCAACCTGAAGACAATGCTCAGCCTGAAGATATACCTTCAAATGACCACATAGATCAGCAAGAGCAAAGTCTTCGCCCCACACACCCTCGTGTTGCAAATGAAGTACAAATTGACAAAATACTGGATAGCATCAATGCACCAGGTCCACTCACTCGTTCAAGGGCAACAAAGCTAGCAAATTTCTGTGGGCACTTCGCATTCGTCTCAATATCTGAACCCAAGAAAGTTGAAGAAGCCTTCATGGAACCTGAATGGATTCAAGCTATGCAAGAAGAGCTTCAACAGTTTGAGCTGAATAATGTATGGGAACTGGTTAAGCGTCCTGATCCTCGCAAGCACAATATAATAGGCACCAAATGGATATATCGCAACAAGCAAGATGAGCATGGTCAAGTTGTTAGAAACAAAGCTCGTCTCGTTGCTCAAGGGTACACTCAAGTTGAAGGGATTGACTTCGATGAAACATTTGCTCCTGTGGCTAGACTTGAAGCCATATGCATACTGCTGGCCTATGCAAATCATCATAACATACTTCTATATCAAATGGATGTGAAGAGTGCTTTTCTCAATGGCAAGATTGAAGAAGTGTATGTTGCACAACCGCCTAGCTTTGAAGATCCAAAACATCCTGACATGGTGTACAAGCTCAACAAGGCACTGTATGGCCTCAAACAAGCCCCTCGGGCTTGGTATGACACACTCAAATACTTCCTGAAGAGCAAAGGCTTCAAACCTGGTTCCCTCGATCCCACTCTCTTCACGAAGACATATGATGGTGAACTATTTGTCTGCCAAATATATGTGGATGACATTATCTTTGGCTGCACCAATCAGAAATATAGTGAAGAGTTTGGATATATGGTGCAAGAGCAATATCGGATGTCCATGATGGGTGATCTGAAGTTCTTCCTTGGTCTTCAAATACGTCAGCAACGCAACGGCATCTTCATATCTCAAGAGAAGTATCTCAAAGATTGCCTGAAGAAATTTGGTATGCAAGACTGCAAAGGCTTCACGACGCCAATGCCAGCCAAACATCATCTGGGTCCCGACGACAATGGTAAAGAGTTCGATCAAAAGGTATACCACTCCATGATTGGTTCTTTACTTTATCTATGTGCATCTAGGCCAGATATTATGCTTAGTGTTTGCATGTGTGCTCGATTCCAAGCGGCATCAAAGGAATCGCATCACTTAGCTGTGAAGCAAATTCTTTGATATTTGGCTTACACCCCAACACTAGGATTATGGTATCCAAAGGGCCCAGAGTTTGATCTGGTTGTATTCTCCGATGTTGATTGTGCTGGTGACAAGGTGGATCACAAGTCTACATCAGGCACATATCATTTTCTGGGACAATCACTTGTATGTTGGTCTTCAAAGAAGCAGAACTGTGTATCTCTCTCCACTGCTGAATCTGAATACATTGCCTGGATCTTGCTGCGCTCAGCTTCTGTGGATGAAGCAAACACTCAAGATTATGGCATGCATCTGAAGCAAGTGCCACTCTACTGCGACAACGAAAGCGCCATCAAGATTGCCAACAACCCAGTTCAGCACTCAAAGACAAAGCACATTGAAATTCGTCATCACTTTCTCAGACATCATGTTGTGAAGGAAGATATTGATATCATACACGTCAACACTGAAGAGCAATTGGCAGATATCTTCACCAAGCCCTTGGATGAGAAGAGATTTTGCAAGTTACGGTGTGAGCTAAATATCTTGGAATCCTCGAATGTCCTGTGATCAGGCACACATCCTAACACTTATGCATATTGATGACTTAGATGTGCAACACACGAAGTAAAGTATATCTTCAATCAATGAAGACATACATTCTAAGTGTGAATACATTAATGTGGAATTTGACTTCAGAGCGCCATGATAATTGTGCGCCGTGTCTGGGTCTAATACTTCCTATACGGTGGGTAACGCCACCACCAAATTCTTCTATTTGAAGTGTTTCACCCATGCGTTGCATTTGCTATGTCTTCACATTTGGTCTGGCTTCAATCTCAACCTGTCTTCATGATTATCTTCACTATGTTGATTATATATATATATACTAGTGTTCTGTCCTCTACAGCATTCACTTATAGTTATGTCTTCTTGTTGAATCTTTTGAACTAAGTGAATGTGATCGGACCCTAACCTCTCTATGCTTTCTATCTCAAACTCTATCTCTCCAAATCATATGCATTCTCTTGAAAATGTCGAATGTCTTCTCTGCATCCTTGTCAGCAGAAGATACAGAGACAAACATTAAGTCCGCTCTCACCTGAAACCCGGAGAAGTGGGAACGAACACCCGACAATCCAGGCGTGCGTGGGAACGTGGAACAACCTCCGATATGTTGCATGATGGCCACGTGTCCTTCAGATGTGAATCGCCAGGGGCACCTGTGTAATAACACTGTGTCGTCCCTGTCCCTATAAATACACGTCTCACCACAGTCATTATCCTTTCTTCCACTCTCGCACAAACCCTAGCGCCACCGCTAGCCCTCGACGACGTCGGCGACGAAGCTCTTAGCTGTCGCGGCCTCTCCGACGCTGTCTTCACGCCGGCCGCGGACATCGTCTTCTTCGCCGTCGCCGTAGGTGTCCTCCGTCTCCAAGTTAGGGCACAGACGATCGAACTGCTCGGCCTCATCTCCCTCTCCGTCTAGAAGTTCTTCGTGTGGTAAATAAAACTTCCTTTTTACGGCCCCTTTGATCCTATAGATTCATCACTTTCTGCCACAAGAAGTTTCTATTCACACAAGTTAGATCTATTTCATATTGCATCTCATAATATGCCTAGTATGTTCACTTATGCTTCACAAAGTAGTTAGATTCCTCACTTGTATTGGTCCATGGATTCGTACAAATCTGGAACCAACTCTTTATCTATGAGTGAATGTCTTCGCACGTTGAGGTTAATGTCTTCTAAACTGATTTATCTTCAAAATCTTCTGAGAATGCATACGACCTCTTCCCCTTCCCTTGCACCTTAATGCTGTCACAGGTACATGTCCGTAGGAGAATCCCTTGGTTCTCATAGTCTGCATTCATTTGCAGAATTCTTACAGCATCATATAAATTCTCCTGAAGCTAGTTCATGTTTTTCCAGCAAGCGAAAGCCTTTGAAGCCTTTGAACGTGTTGAAGCCATTCAGTTTGAAGTTCATGGCTGCAGAGAAATCAGTAAGGAAGGGTGGCAGACAGTGTCGTGGGGGAACGTCAAGAGATTTTCTAGATGACCTCTCAGAGCTTTACAAGACAGATCCTGAAGAGGATTACAATCAGCGCAAGACCTGAATCCAATGGATTCGAAGATATTGGGCAGAACAATGGTTCAAGTACCGGTTTGTGACCCAGGAATATGCTGAGAAAAATGCCATCAAGTGACCTTGGGGATACATCCTATATAGAAATCTTCAACCCAGGTCCAGAGATGAAGCCATTGAACAAGGCTTCTATCCCTGCATGGTCCGTGGACCACAGCTTGCGGATGCTCACCCATCGTCATTGCTATGGTGTCGTGACGACAATCTGTTCAAATGCAACTTCCAATTTGCCAAGAATTCGTCTAAGCAAAAGAAGAAGTCATTGGGACTAGACTTCAACCCTGGCCCTTCTGCTCCCCGTGCCGACGGCACCCGCGAAGCTGAACCCAATCTTGTTGGGCCCTTCTACAACCTGGAAGGTCTCATCACTCATATCATGGTTCAAGGGACAGCCATGGATGAGCCTGCAGATGACGCAGAATCTGATGAAACGCCTGCACCGCCGAAGCCATAGAAACTGAAGAAGCCTAAAGCTTCAATGCCTGCCTCAGCACCAAAAATCTCACGGGCGAAGCCACTGGCTACTTCACCTCCTAAAGACAGTGTGTAGTCTGAAGATTTGTCACGCATCTCCAAGCCCTCGAGAGTCAAGATGCCTTTGCAACACACCAGCCAAGAACTGACTACTGCTGCTATTCTGCGCAACAACACCATTGATCTGTCCAGCGATGAAGATCTCGCAGATGACGCTCTTGAGCAACTGATCAACAGCAAAGAAGAAGCAGAAATCTTCAATGATTTGCCTCTCTTTGACGTGGCAATCATCCACAACTTCATTGATGAGTGGTTTGACATGCCCAACCTCAGCTTTGAAGATCTGCAACTTCCAATTGGCCTCAGTGTCGCCTTCCATGGCGCCATTGCTTCAGAGCTAGCTATAGCTCAGCACATCGTTGAACTGAAGCAAAAGATCGACTTTGAGAAAGCTCAGTTCAAGAAGCACATGGCCAAGCTCAGCGTGCAAGAGGTCAAAAATTTCAAGATCATGTTGCATGAGCTCAAAGAAGCCTTTCTCAAGAAGCATGAAGAAGCTCAAGGTTCTCGTGAGCGCATGAAGAGCCTGGCTGACAAGTGTGTGCAAGCCTACAATGAGGCTGAGAAGCGCAAGGCTCTTGGTCGTCCTGGCATCGATCCCAGGATGGCTGCAAAGAAGAAGAAGAAGCTAGCTGTGGCCGAACCCGAAGCCCCAAGGCAGGAAGCACATCCCATTGTCTTCCCAGCCAGCATGACCGGCTCGAAGCCAAAGGTCAGGTCAACCGCTTCAGAACTGAAGAAGACGAGGAATGCTGAGGCTGAAGCCAGAAAGAGGAAACATCCTGAAGCCTTTGATGCTGCTCCCTCCAAGAAGAAGCGCAAAACCAAGAAGGATCGGGCTGCTCCCACAGAGCCCTTAGTTGTTGAACCTATCTCAATGGTTCGCCCTGCATCTGCACAACAAGAGCACCAACTGATTGTCCATGAGCCTGCTTCCACAGAGGCTCATGAAGCTGAAGACATTCCAGCAGCTGATCCCACCGCTGCTGAAGACATTGGTCACCATGACCATGTTGAAGATGATGTAGTTCTTCCTCAGATCGAGCACCAACTAGTATCATCGCCTGTGCTTATGCACAGCGAACTCATCAGCATTGGTCGTCCTCTGACGCCAATTGCACAGGATGCATCATGGGTTGATCACCCACAACAACAAGTCACACCACCCCGGCAAGAAGAAGATGATGACTTTGAGGCCTAGCCAACTCCATCTCCAACGGCATCGCCAGCGTTACGCAGGCTTCGCAAAGGACCAAGGTCTCAAGTCCATCTTTCAAGTGTTCCAGAAGGAGAAGTGCCCCACCAATCTGTTACACGTCAAGTGTTTCCAGATGCCACTCCTACTGTGAATGTCTCCGAGTCTGAGGCTAAAGCTGCTGAAGACATTCCGGCTGCATCAGCCGATGACACACAAGAAGAAGAACGTGTCCCTACTCCCCCCATTACTGAAGAAGCTGTTCTCGAGGAGAACGTGTCTGTGCCCGACCCTCCAGCTCATCAAGTGGAGGTTGAGAATCTCGAGGCTGCCACCACCAACACAAATGAAGCCAATGATGTTGTCATGGCTGAAGCAAATGTGGAGCCTGCACCAACCAATGTGCCAGAAGTCAATGAAGCCAATCATGCAACTGCTCCTGTTCCTGCGCCTGCTACTGGTCCTCAGTTTGACTATCACATTGAGCACAGACCTCAGGTACAGAAGCCAATGCCAAGGTTGCCCAGGTTTCCAGGTCCTGCATCAGCACCCGGGTCCTTTAATGTCAACAGCTTCAAAGCAGACAACACCTTCTTCAATAGCGCCAAGAACCCCTACTCAAGGGAAAGAATATCTTCTGATCGGTTCTGGAGCTATCCGCAGCGAAGTTATTACTCATGCATTCTGTACAATCAAGGTCGCATTTTCCCTCATATGTGTCTTGATACTGAAGCCATAACTGATCTGCCTTGCTTGGAAGAAGCTCTGGATTGCTTCAAAGAGTCTGGATTGTTGCCGTTCGTCACCGACCAAGAGCACTGGAACGAAGAATTGCTACTCCAATTCTATGCCACTCTTCACATTCGTGGCTACAACAGAGATCCGAAGACTTGGGTCCTTGAGTGGATGACCGGCAATGTTCATCACGAAGCCAAAGCCTTTGATATCATTGAGCTCACTGGTATGCCCACTCCTGGAGATCTTCATGAACCTGGTTGTCAGCTTCATAGTGCAGCCACGGAGAGCATCTTTCAGAAGCCTGAACCAAACATGAGTCAGATGCTTAGCATGATGAAGCCTTTGCCTCCAGATGCTGCATATCCTAAGGAGTTCTTTGTTGAAGACCTTGAGTATTTGCCACGCACTATATATCACATTATCAGGCGTACTCTCTGGCCCATCAAAGGACATTCTCCACGTGCAAAGCTGGAAGGTGCAATGAAGACTTTGGTCTTTTATATTCTTCACAGCAAATGCTTCAATGCACAAGACTTCTTCATCCACCAACTTGCTGCATCAGGATCTGATCTTTTTGGCTTGAAGTTTTATGCTCCATGGACAATGCGGCTGATCAAACTACACTCAGCTGTCTCATATCAGCCCTCTGCTCGCAATCATCGGATCTTTCTGCCTGACATGGATATGTCCATTGAAGCCATCTATCCAGAGCCTGCCAAGGAGCCTCTTAGTCTTCAAAATGCTGAGCATCAAAGCTTCTCTCAAAACATTAAAGGAGTTGAAGCAGTCACTCGTGCTTATCCTCTGGCTGGTACTACACATGCACCTCATCGTGCCCTCACTGAAGCCACTGAAAGCACCATTGCCCAATGGCCCAAGAAGCGATCTCGTGTTCTCAATGACCGAGAGCTTCTGGTTGCCCTTCATCAGAAACAGGATAGGCATCATGACTGGTTGAAGCGCCAAATGCAAAGCCTCTTGGTGGATGTCAACCGCATTCACAATCTTGCCACCAAGAATGCCTTTGTTGCCCATGAAACCTGTCGGCGTACATGGAAAGGGCTGACGCTTATGTGTTCTGAAGATGATCTTCAAGAGGATGGCTTCTCTGAACGTTTCAAGTTTGACTCTACACCTCCAAGAAGGACTGTGCTGCGACGAACTCCATCTCTTGAAGACTCTGAGTTCTCTTCCTCCGCGGCAACTATGAATGCCAGAGTGATCGAGGACGAAGACGATGCCACTTCACCGCCCCCTACTTCTGCACGCATCGACACTGCCCTGAGTTCGTCTGCACCGCCGAACAACACCGACGACCTTGCTGCTTCACCTACTCCTCATGGGAACGAGTAGATGCTCTATGTCTTCAAACCTTTTTGGTCCTTACTGAAAAAAGGGGGAGAAGCATATGAGTTTGATAGTCTTCAAGCGGGTCTATATGGGCGGTTGCTTTATGTTTTGCCTAGTGTTTACAACTCTCGTTTTGATACATTCGGTTCTTTGAGTTGTAACACTTAAACTCGATGGTCGTCTGCTACTTATTTGCTATTATGTGATGCGATGATAAATTCCGCATGTGCGACGATAAATTCCACGCTTAGATCATTTTGCAAACATCCATTTTTCATTATGCATGTCATTATCTTCACATACTTTTCATGCATGATGAATTGTCATCATAAGTTGAAGAGGATCTCCACAAGTACAACCTGCCATGTGCATTTGCATTCCAAAAGCAAATTACTTATATGCACATCTTCAGGGGGAGCCCTTGCAACTTATGAAGACAATTCCCTATCCTTTACAAATTCACATATTATATTCCCCGTTGAAAACTTCAACTAGTTTGTCATCAATCACCAAAAAGGGGGAGATTGTAAGTGCATCTAGTGCCACCCCTAGTTGGTTTTGGAGTATTGACGACAAACCTAGTTGAGGGACTAATGTGTTTGTGAGAATTGCAGGATAACACAGGTAGAAGTCCCTCATTGATTCGGTTTTCCTACCAGAGATGACCCCTAAAAATGTATGAAGACATTGAAGTCAAAGGTGGTATGTGAAGACATTCACATTGAAGACTATGACAAGAGAAGACATCGCGTGAAGACTATGGAGCGCGAAGACTTAGCAGTTTCGTCGTTCTGTGTTTTTCTTTGTTGAGTCATAGAAACCACGGTACTGTTAAGTCGGGTCCAAGAGAACCAGTCAGAATGACTGAAGTGATGCTTAACCAAAATCCTATATCTTCGAGTGAAGACTATGAGCGCAAATCTTGTCCAGAGTTGGATAAGTCAGCTTTGCTTGTAGCCCAAGTAAAGTTGTTGTGTGTGATTGAAATCTGACTGTTGGAACACGTGTCAGTTTCTTAGTGACCCAGGGTCATTTCGGACAAATCAGGTCGGGTTGCCTAGTGGCTATAAATAGCCCACCCCCTACAACCATAAACGGTTGGCTGCTCAGAGTTAAAGCACGGCTTTTGTCGTTTGATAGCAACCCACCTCAAAGCCTTTGAGAGAGAATTCCTTGAGAGGATAAAGCCCTAACCACCTAGAGCCAAAGAGTGTTAGGCATCACTTAAGTCTTCATGTCTGTGTGATCTGAAGACTTATTACACTTGAGGACTGTGAATCCTCCAGCCGGTTAGGCGTCGCGTTCTGAGCATCCAAGAGTCATTGTGGATCGCCGGTGAACGAAGTCTGTGAAGGTTTGGAAGTCTACCTTGAAGACTTACCAGAGTGATTGGGCGAGGACTGGGTGTCCTTAGCTCAAGGGGAATAAGGTGAGGACGAGGTCTTCTGAGTTGAATCTCAGCCTCCCTAACCAGACGTACAGTTGACAGCAACTGGAACTGGTCCAACAAATCATTGTCTTCAACAAGTCACTGGTTTCGTCCTTCCCTTCCCTTTACTTACCGTTGGTCCTTGTGAAGTCATTGTACGATTGCAACACCATTTGGCTTCACTGAGTGATTACTTGTTCTGATTGGCTTCACAATATCCTCCTACCTGATCCTTACTGCCTAGTTGCTATTAGTCATTGTGCTTTCACTTCATTGAATACTTGACTATGGTTTGCCTAGTGTAGTCTACCTTCCGCTGCATGGTAATAGGTTTATTTCTATCGTTTGTCTTCGAAACTTACATGTTTTGAAGACTTTCATAAAAATCGCCTATTCACCCCCCCTCTAGTCGATCACTAACACTTTCAATTACACATGATTCCCGCGGCAAAATCCGTGTGTGAACATAATAGCTAATGGTTTCCAATACAGAACCATGTCTGATTAATGAACCCCGCCACTCACCTACCAAACCTCGAGTCACGAGATAGAGTGCCAATCATGTGGGGGCCGGTTGTCTTGCCAGATCTTTACATTTTCTTTTTTGAACACCAGATATTTGCATCATCTGATGATTTTTTAACTCACACACAAGTACACAAAAATATAATTTTTTAAACCGTTATGGTTAGCCATTACATGTAGATGTAGTTCAAATTTGAATTACGGTCATTAAATGGCTATAAAATCACTTAAATGTCTTTAAAAGGTCAAATGTCCCCTAGAATTTTCCAAATTTTCACATGGCAGTTGTAGTAGTGCACGTTAAACATAGAAAAAATTTCAAGGCCAAAGAGGAAGTTATCTCCTATTCGTCATCAAACATGCATTATTCCCTCTTGGAACCACGAGCCTTCTAGTGACTTGCTCTGGTTTGTGAGGGTGTGTCCAAACTTTCGTCAAATAGGCCAATTTTTTACCACATCATCTTGGTGGCATGACATTACATCAAGCAAGGTTTCATGGTTTTTTTGATCATTTTTAAATTTTTGGAATTAAAATGCCATGGCACTCCATGCATGTTCCCATGCCATAACACCAATATGTTTGAAAATTCCTTCTAATTTACTGCATATGGAATTAACTCGCACACAAGTACAAAAATATGATTTTTCAAACTGTTATGGTTAGCCATTGCATGTAGATGTAGTTCAAATTTGAATTACGGTCATTAAATGGATAGAAAATCACATAAATGTCTTTAAAAGGTCAAATGACCCCTGAAATTTTCCAAATTTTCACATGACAGTTGTATTAGTGCACGTTAATTGTAAAAAAATTGAAGGTTGTAAGAGGAAGATATCTCCCGTTCATCATCAAACATTCATTGTTCCCTGTCGGAACCACAAGCCTTCTAGTGAGTTGCTCAGGTTTGTGAGGGTGTCTCCAAACTTTCGTCAAACAGGCCAATTTTTTACCACATCATTTAGGTGGCATGACATTACATCAAGCAAGGTTTCATGTTTTTCTGATCATTTTTTAATTTTTTGGAATTAAAATGCCATGGCACTCCATGCATGTGTCCATGCCGTGAGACCAATATGTTTGAAAATTCCTTCTAATTTACTGCACATGGAATTAACTCGCACACAAGTACACTAATATGATTTTTAAAACCGCTATGGTTAGCCGTTGCATGTAGATGTAGTTCAAATTTGAATTACAGTCATTAAATGGCTAGAAAATCATTTAAATGTCTTTAAATGGTCAAATGACCCCTGAAATTTTCCAAATTTTCACATGACAGTTGTATTAGTGCAGGTTAAAGGTAGAAAAAAATTGAAGGCCATAATAGGAAGCTATCTCCCGTTCGTCATCAAATATGCATTATTCCCTCTCGGAACCACGAGCCTTCTAGTGAGTTTCTCCGCTTTGTGAGGGGGTGTCCAAACTTCCGTTAAACAGGCCAATTTTTTTACGACATCATCTTGGTGGCATGACATTACATCAAGCAAGGTTTCATGTTTTTCTGATCATTTTTCAAATTTTTGGAATTAAAATGCCATGGCACTCCATGCATGTGTCCATGCCATGAGACAAATATGTTTAAAAATTTCTTCTAATTTACTTCATATGGAATTAAGTCGCACACAAGCACAAAAAAATGTGATTTTTCAAACCGTTATGGTTAGCCGTTGCATGTAGATGTCGTTCAAATTTGAATTACGACCATTAAATGGCTAGAAAATCAGTTAAATGTCTTTAAAAGGTCAAATGACCCCTAGAATTTTCCAAAGTTTCACATGACAGTTGTAGTAGTGCACGTTAAACGTAAAAAAAGGTTTGAAGGCCATAAGAGGAAGCTATCTCATGTTCGTCATCAAACATGCATTGTTCCCTCTCGGAACCACGAGCCTTCTAGTGAGTTGCTCCGGTTTGTGAGGGGTGTGTGTCCAAACTTTCGTCAAACATGCCAATTTTTTTACCACATCATCTTGGTGGCATGACATTACTTCAAGCAAGGTTTCATGTTTTTCTGATCATTTTTTAATATTTTGGAATTAAAATGCCATGGCACTCCGTGCATACATATGCATGTGTCCATGTCGTGAGACCAATATGTTTGTAAATTACTGCTAATTTACTGCACATGTAATTAACTCGCACACAAGTACACAAATATGATTTTTCAAACCGTTATGGTTAGCTGTTGCATGTAGATGTAGTTCAAATTCTAATCACGATCATTAAATGGCTAGAAAATCACTTAAATGTCTTTAAAAGGTCAAATGACCCCTAGAACTTTCCAAATTTTCAGATGATAGTTGTAGTAGTGCACGTTAAACATAGAAAAAATGTGAAGGCCGTAAGAGGAAGCTATCTCCTATTCATCATCAAATATGCATTGTTCCCTCTTGGAACCACGAGCCTTCTAGTGAGTTGCTCCGGTTTGTGAGGGGTGTGTGTCCAAACTTTCATCAAACATGCCAATTTTTTTACCACAACATCTTGGTGGCAGGACATTACATCAAGCAAGGTTTCATGTTTTTCTGATCATTTTTTAATTTTTTGGAAATAAATTCCATGGCACTCCATGCATACATATGCATGTGTCCATGTCGAGAGACCAATATGTTTGAAAATTCCTTCTAATTTACTACACATGTAATTAGCTCGCACACAAGTACACAAATATGATTTTTTTTCAAACCGTTATGGTTAGCCATTGCATGTAGATGTAGTTCAAATTTGAATTATGGTCATTAAATGGCTAGAAAATCAATTAAATGTCTTCAAAAGGTCAAATGACCCCTAAAATTTTCTAAATTTTCACATGACAGTTGTATTAGTGCATGTTACACGTAGCAAAAAATTGAAGGCCGAAGCTATCTTCCGTTCGTCATCAAACATGCATTGTTCCTTCTCGGAACCACGAGCCTTCTAGTGAGTTGCTCTGGTTTGTGAGGGGTGTGTGTCCAAACTATTGTCACACAAGCCAAGTTTTTACCACATCATCTTGGTGGCATGACATTACATCAACCAAGGTTTCATGTGTTTCTGATATTTTTTTAATTTTTTGGAATTTAAATGTCATGGCACTCCATGCTTAATTGTGTCATAGCCGTTAGACCAATATGTTTGAAAATTCCTTCCAATTTACTGCACATGGAATTAAATCGCACACAAGCACACAAAATATGACTTGTCAAACCGTTATGGTTAGTTGTTGCATGTACATGTAGTTCAAATTTCAATTACGGTCATTAAATGGCTAGAAAATCACTCAAATGTCTTAAAAGGTCAAATGACCCCTGAAATTTTCCAAAATTTGACATGACAGTTGTATTAGTACTACAAATTTTCTTGTACATTTAAAACACCATCCGTTGCCACTTCACTCCAAATTTGTCGTTCACAGCTAATAGAAAATATCTACAACATCACACACAGTTGTTTTGTAGGAACCGTTTGCGATGAAAATATCTGGGTCTATTTAAGTCTTCCTCCTTAAGCTTCACCGACTCGTCTGCTCCAGTGCCGGCAAACCTCGAATCCACGAATCTCGATCCCCATTCTTGCCCCCCTTCTTGCAAAGATGACACCGTGGAAACGCTTCATGAAGGGTCGTACGACGGCCGCGTCCCCCCCCCCCCCCCCCCCCCCCCCCCCCCCCCCCCCCCCCCCGAGCGCCACCGCCTACGCCGAGAGTGTCGCCGCATCCGCATTGAGCGTGGCCACTTCCGCTGAGAGGGCATCTACGGCAGCCGACAGAGCAGCTGCAGCAGCCGAGGCGGCTGCAACTGCTGCTGCGACGGTGGCTGCAAGCGCCGAGAGCGCTCGAGGTGTCGTCCGTGCTGCTGATGTCGCCTTGGCCCGGGTCGAGGCCATCCACGCCAATATCGAGGATGCACACGCCAAGATATTCCAGGCCACCTTGGAATCCAGCATGCAACCCACATCCGAAAAGGCGGCCGTGGCCATGGAGCACCTACTTCCTCATGAGGTCGCCGAGCGAGAGCCGGAGATGCAGGAGGCGGCAGAGATCGAGGAGCGCCGGGAGGAGGAGTTGCGTGTGGCCGAGGTCGAGGTAGAGAAGAGTCTATCCATCGAGGAATCAGCGGTGGAGTACTAATACGAGCTCTGACGCAGCCACTACTACGAGTACTACAACCTTGAGGGCGGCGCCGAGGATGAGGACGAGGACAAGTCATCGACGGCGGAGTCTACCAACGGCAGCATGTCGCCAGGACAAGTCATCGACGTCTCATCTCACAGCGGCGATGCATAGGCCGGCGCGGTGATGGATTTGTTAAAATTATGCGTACTTAGGCTTTGTTTCTAATGCTGGTCTTTTGTTAGAGCAATGTTTAGGTCAACTGGCTCTATTTAATTACTAAAATTGCTCGATTCAGTAAGTGTGGTCTGTCTATTGTATGCTCTTTTGTGTGCCCAAATTAGCAAGCGATGTTAAATTATGCAATGATGTACCCGGGGAAATTTCCACCAAAATTTGAATTATCAAACTCATCCCATGCGCTTAAAGCAGAAGAATCGTTTGCGATGCACGCAATCGTTCAAAGTGAATGGTCTGACGGCACCGCGCGCAAAGTTTCCCTCCAGATTTCCAAAATTTTGGCCTACCGCTAAAATATCTACCCCCGCCCCCTCCCCCTTCCCCACCCCCTTTTCTCCCCGACCACAAGTCACATTTCCCCTGTTTCCTCCTTCCTTCCTTCCTTCCTAACCTATAGCCGCTTCCTCGCTCTCGCCATCTCGCATCCTACCATCGGGGTCGCCATGGTCTTCTTCAAAGACCTCTCCAGCGGCTCCTCCTCCGGTGACGACTCCTTCACCACCCGGGTATGCCTCTCTTCTCTCTCTCAGTCTATGACTTGGAATGAAGGATTTTTACCCGGTGGTCGATTTGAGTCATTTCTTCCTCTTGTAGCTCCCTAGGACCATCAGTGGCAACGAATGGAGCGGGGTGGCTGAAGATCTGCCTGCTCATTGTAACCATCAAACTCCATGCGTGAAGATAGTTGCGTTTGAATCTGTGGACAGTGGGAGGAAGTTTCTGGCATGTGCAGAGAAGGTTAGACCCTCTTTTGTTGTTAAAAATCATTTGTTAGATCTGATTCATGGTCCCAACCCATTCATACCACACCTTCAACCAAACGCATCCTAACACAGTGTCACAGTTTCTACCTAGTATCTAAAATTGTTGTCATCTCATCAGCGGTGCCAGTAGAAAATTATTTGGCACCGCTTCAGCAATTTGTGCAGCCAACTTTGGTCCACACATCCGAGCAGCCAAGAAGTAAAATACTAAATCTTTATGGCATGAAGGAACTGGGCATCGGAGCAACTAGGTGCTCCGGAGTCCGGGTCCCTGATTTTTCTGCTGCATCGGCTCGCCAGTGCAGGGCACCGGTGCGAGATGTAGCTACAGCTATCTTTACACCGGTTTTGGCATACATAGTGGACGGCCTTAGTGCTATTAGTTCAATATTACTAAATTTGTGCATGTACACACCTATTAGTATCAATTTGCTGTCATCCAAACATTGTCGCTATGCTCTTGTAGTTATATTTATTGTAAACTAATAAACCTTCTAAATGTGTCATGGAACTTTGCAAACGGTTCTAGTAGTAAAAGCGCTTGTGATGGATAGCCCAATGCCACACAGTTTTCTTCATCAAATCGTTAGTGATGTAGTTGATAAAAGCAAACAGTTAACCAAGGCAGAGCGTGTGTGATAGTTACACCTTTCACACACGAGCCTACACATAAAGCTGTGTGGGATGTACATACGAACGGAAACGATTTCCCTGGACTGACTGTGTGGGATGTACATAAAAACGGAAACATATTCCTTGGATTGATTGTGTGTGATATACATACGAACGGAAACGTTTTCCCTGGATTGACTGTGTGAGATGTACATAAGAACGGAAACGTATTCCTTGGATTGACTGTGTGTGATATACATACGAACGGAAATGTTTTTCTGGGATTCACCGTGTGGGATGTACATACGAACGGAAATGATTGGGTTTCGATGCCTCGCCCGATCGCACACGAGCTCATTTTTCCCAAGCCTGTGTCCCATGTGTCGGCGTTCTGGGAACGGGGGTCCCCAGACTTGCCTGCCTGCGGCCTGCGGCGTGGCTCGAGGAGGGGCCCAGCACGGCCCATCCTCATCAACACAGACCCAAGACCCTCGTGAGGGGTCAAGCCTCGCGGGGCGGACGACATAGAGCTTCCTCAGGCACGGCCTCATCAGGCTGGCTCGCGAGGAGGCGGAGAGATCAAGGCGGGGTACCTCACGAGGTGCCGTGACGCAAGCCATGACGACCAAGGGTGCCAGGCGGGTGCCAGCCCGCGCAGTGTCCTCCTTTCCTCTTTGGTGCAAAGGGAGCAAGCGCAGGCGAGAGCATCAAGCAAAGGCACCCGTTTCGGTGCAACGAGACCAAGACCAGTCCAACGGCAGGGAGGAAGTCATTGTGGAGCCCAAGCCAGCGTCACCACCAGAGCCTTTGGCAGGAGAGGACCAACTTTAGTCAGGATAAGTGTACCAGATGTTCCCCTTCAAAATGGCCAATTGTTGGCGCCCTTCCCGCTCAATATTTGGGAAGAGGCCTAGGGCCTTTGCCTATAAATAGGACTAGCCACCCACAGGGTAGAGGGATCGAAATCGGAGAGAGAATCGAGAAGAGAGAGAGAGAAGGGTGACTGAACTCCTCCAAGCAGTTCATCCCCTCAGCCAAGAACAGACCCTCGCGAGGCTGTTCTTCCTTGTATTGCTCATCATCATCAGCCCAAGAGGCAATCCACCATACCACACACTGGAGTAGGGTATTACACCACAACGGTGGCCCGAACCAGTATAAACCCTGTGTCTCTTGTGCTGTTCTTTCCATAGCTTAGATCTTAGCGAGGTGGTGGGGTGCAGGTAGGTAGAAGGCGAAATCTCCGCGCGCACCCCAGTGTTCGAACCTCAAGGGTCTGCCGGAACCCGAAATCCGACATTTGGCGCGCCAGGTAGGGATGCACCGGAGTTTTCCCTTCTGCCACCGCCACGACCTGCCTCGCGATGAGTAGCGCGCCGCCCGCTCCGGCTGCCGGCGCCAGCACGGGGGCCAGGGGGCTCCGAGCCCTGGCCCCAGCCCTGCAACGGGTACGGTGGCCGGACAAGTTCAAGCCAACGACGCCACCGCGCTACAGCGGCGCGACTGATTTGCTGGCCTTCTTGTTGGCGTACGAGGAGGCCATCCTCGAAGCTGGAGGTGACGATAGGGTCATGGCCAACTGGCTCCCCATGGCCCTCACCGGCGCTCCGCGCGCATGGCTGCTCCACCTGCCGGCAGCCTCTGTGGCCTCTTGGGAAGACCTCCGCAGCCTCTTCCCCGCCCACCACGCTACACCAACACCCTCGGTCGTCGCGGCCCTCCTGGGCGGCTCACAGGCGCCGCCTACGAGTCACCACGTCAAGCCGTTCATCCGCCGGGTCAGCGCCGCTTCCACGTGGCACGGGGCTCTCCCGGACCGGGCGGCGCCCAAGGCCAGCCTAACCTTCAGCTCGGAGGACCACCCCTCCAACTCGGCCTGCTCGGGTGCGCTCCCCATGCTGTGCACCCCCACCATCTGTTAGGTGGCCGTCACCAGAACTCTCATCGATGGCGGTGCGGGCCTCAGTGCGCTCTCGGTTGAGGCCTTCAACCTCCTCTGCATACCCCTGGAACGGCTGCAACCCAGCCGGCCCTTCTCAGGCGTTGGGGGCGGATCATCCAGCTCCTTGGGACAGATCCGGCTCCCAGTAACCTTCGGCACCTACAACAACTTCCGCACGGAGCTGGTCGACTTCGACATCGCCCCCATCGGCCTCCCCTACAACGCCATCCTTGGCTACCCAGCGCTGGCCCAGTTCATGGCCACGACGCACCTGGCGTACAACCTCATGAAGATGCCCGGGAGCAGCGATGTCCTCACCGTGCACGGGGACACCGGAGACGCGCTGCGAGTGCTCAAGCTCGCCTTCAAGACGGCGGCGTCGGCACAGCCCACCGACTCAGAGACCCCCGAGCCCAAGGGGGCTGCACCCGCCAAGAAGAAACAGTTGTTCACCCAAGACAAGGCAGAAACCAAGCAGATACCCGTCGATGAGGACGGGTCCACTAATGCCACTTTCACCATAGGCGCCAACCTCGAGCCCGAGCAGGAGGAGGCCCTGGTCAGGTTCCTGCACGCAAACAAGAAGGTATTCGCTTGGGATCCTGACCAGTTGGCGGGGATCCCTAGGAGCGTAATCGAGCATCACCTCAACGTGTGCCCCAACATGCGCCCTGTGAAGCAGAAGGCAAGGCGGCAGTCCACAGAAAAGCAGGCTTTCATCGTCCAAGAGACCCGCAAACTAGAAGCCGCTGGGGTCATTCGCGAGGTCCGATACCCGGATTGGTTGGCCAACCCTGTCGTTGTGCCAAAGAAGGGAGGGAAGGAGCGCATGTGTGTCGACTTCACCAACCTCAACAAGGCATGCCCGCAAGATCCGTTCCCGCTCCCCCGCATCGACCAGATTGTCGATTCCACCGCAGAATGCGACCTGCTATGCTTCTTGGATGCCTTCTCTGGGTATCACCAGATCAAGATGGCGGTAGAAGACGTCGAAAATACAGCCTCCCTAACCCCATGTGGGGTGTACTACTACACCTGCATGCCATTCGGGCTGCGTAACGCAGGGGCGACCTTTCAGCTGCTGATGCACATCACCTTGGGCCCGCAGCTCGGGAAGAATGTTGAGGCTTACATCGATGACATTGTGGTGAAGTCTCGGGAGGCCAGGACCCTGATACAAGACCTAGAGGAAACCTTCGCGAGCCTCAATGCAGTGAACCTGTGGCTCAACCCAGAGAAGTGTGTGTTCGGAGTCCCCTCGGGCAAGCTCTTGGGTTTCCTCGTGTCCCACCGAGGCATCGAGGCTAACCCGGAAAAGGTCAAGGTGGTCGAGGACATGAGCCCGCCAAAGACCCTCAGAGAAATGCAGAAGCTCACTGGGCGCGTGACCGCGCTAGGGTGCTTCATCTCCAAGTTGGGGGAGCGAGCGCTGCCCTTCTTCCAGGTAATGAAAAAAAGGGGCCCTTTGAATAGACTGGAGAGGCCGACAAGGCGTTCTAGGATCTCAAGAGATACCTGACCATCCCTCCAGTCATGGTGGCTCCGCGCCCTCAAGAGCCCCTGGTGCTTTACCTCGCCGCCACTCCCTCTCCGCCAGCGCAGCCCTGGTGGCGGTTAGGGAGGAGCGTCGAATCAAAACCACAGCAGCAGCCCGGGACAAGGCAAAACAGGAACAAGGAAGGCCCACAGAAACCGCCACTGCGGCTGAGGAGGATCAGCCGCCGCAGAGGAGTGCACCGGAGGCGGAAGAGGCCCCTCTCCCAGATGGCCAGCCTCACGAGGCCTCATCGCCTCAGGAGGCACCATGGTCTCCGGAGGGCGCCACCAGCACTGACGCACCCAACCTCGTTGAGCACCCAGTGTACTTCGTCAACACGGTGTTGCGGGACGCGAGGGCACGGTACCCCATGCCTCAGAAGCTCCTCCTCGCGCTACTAGTGGCCTCGCGCAAGCTGCGGCACTATTTTCAGGGTCACCCCTTAAAGGTTGTCTCGTCATACCCCCTGGAGAGAGTGCTCAGGAGCCCTAACTCAGCTGGAAGGGTCGCTGAGTGGAACATAGAATTGCAAGCGTTTCAACTCGAATTCAGCACGACCAGAGTCATCAAGGGAGCAGCATTAGCAGATTTTGTGGCAGAATGGATGGAGGCACTAGGCCTCAAGGCCGGCGAGCATCGGTCCCTCTCCCCGGGAAGCGAGGCGCCAGAAGGCTGGGTCATGTACTTCGATGGGGCGTTCTCCAGGCATGGCGCTGGGGCTGGGGCGGTGCTTATATCGCCCACTCAGGACAAGCTCTACTATGCTGTACAACTCTGTTTCCAGCAAGGTGAAAAGGTCTCCAAAAACATAGCGGAGTATGAAGGTTTAATAGCGGGCTTGAAGGCCGCAGCTGCCCTGGGGGTGAAACGCCTCACCATCAAGGGCGATTCGCAGCTCCTTGTCAATTTCTCCAACAAGGTGTACGAGCCGAAAGATGAGCACATGGAAGCCTACCTTGCGGAGGTCCGCAGGATGGAGAAGCAGTTCTGGGGGATGGAGTTGCAGCATGTGCCCCGTGGCACCAATCAGGAGGCCGACGACATCGCCAAACGGGCGTCCAGGCGGTTACCTCAGGAGCCTGGCGTCTTCGAGGAGCGGCTCTTCAAGCCCTCAGCCCTGTCGTCATTGTCAAACACGGCTCAGCCTCGGGAGGAGCTCCCCCAGCCACCTGCCTCAGGAGCCCCGGTCTGTGGCCCGGCCTCAGGAGCATGCCTGCTCCTGACGATGGAACCTCAGGAGGGGTGCTAGATCACGGAGCTCCGGAGTTACTTAACACAAGGGACCCTGTCGGAGAAGGAGGAGGAAGCGGAGCGTGTGGCACGGCAGGCCACGGCATACTGCATCAAGGATGGAGAGCTCTACCGGAAGCGACCAAATGATGTATCCCTGCGCTGCATCTCTAGGGAGCAAGGAAAGGAACTGCTGGAAGATATACACGGCGGAGACTGTGGACATCATTCATCATCACGGACCCTCGTCGGCAAGGCGTTCCGCAGTGGGTTTTATTGGCCCACCGCACTCAATGACGTCGTCGAACTGGTGAAAGCTTGTGAGGCCTGCCAGTTCCACGCCAAGCAGATCCATCAGCTGGCAGGAGGCCTGCAGACTATACCCCTTTCGTGGCCATTCACAGTCTGGGGGCTGGACATCCTGGGCCCGTTTCCTCGGGCGCCAGGGGGCTACCGCTACCTCTACGTCGCCGTGGACAAGTTCACCAAGTGGGCTGAAGTAGAGGCCGTCCGCACCATCCCCGCGGGTTCCGCGGTCAAGTTCATCAGGGGCATCGTGAGCCGGTTTGGGGTGCCGAACCGCATCATCACAGACAACGGTTCACAGTTCACCAGTAACCTCTTCAAAACATACTGTGCTAACCTTGGAACGCAGATATGCTACGCTTCGGTGGCGCACCCCCGAAGCAACGGCCAGGCCGAGCGAGCCAACGCAGAGGTCCTGAGGGGCCTCAAGACCAGGACGTTCAAGAAGAAGCTGGAGGCCTGCGGCAGAGGTTGGTATGACGAGCTTCAGTCCGTGTTGTGGTCCATCCGCACAACCGCGACCAAGCCGACTGGAGAGACCTCGTTCTTCCTGGTCTACGGAGCCGAAGCGGTCCTCCCTCACGAGGTCAGACGTCGCTCCACGCGGGTCCTGGCGTTCGATGAGGCGCAGCAGGACGCCATGCGGGGGATGGACCTCGTGCTGGGGGAGGAATGTCGCCGAGAAGCCGCGCTGCGAGCGGCGAGGTACCAACAAGCACTGCGACGATATCACTGCCGCAACATCCGCCCCAGAACTCTCAAGGTAGGAGACCTCGTGCTCAGGCGGGTTCTCTCCAGGGAGGGACTGCACAAGCTCTCTCCCATGTGGAAGGGCCCATTCAAGGTTGTTCATGTTTCCAGGCCCGGCTCCGCGCTCTTGGAGACTCGGGAGGGGGTGCCGGTCCAGAACGCATGGAACATCCAGCACCTCCTGAGGTTCTACCCCTAAAAAGGCCCAGAGCCTGTGAAGAAGGCGAATGCCTGTGAAGATTATCCTTTTTGGAAAAGGCCCAGAGCCTGTGAAGAAGGCGAATGCCTGTGAAGATTATCCTTTTGGAAAAGGCCCAGAGCTTGTGAAGAAGGTGAATGCCTGTGAAGATTATCCTTTTTGGAAAAGGCCCAGAGCCTGTGAAGAAGGTGAATGCCTGTGAAGATTATCCTTTTTGGAAAAGGCCCAGAGCCTGTGAAGAAGGCGAATGCCTGTGAAGATTATCCTTTTTGGAAAAGGCCCAGAGCCTGTGAAGAAGGCGAATGCCTGTGAAGATTATCCTTTTTGGAAAAGGCCCAGAGCCTGTGAAGAAGGCGAATGCCTGTGAAGCTGTCGCGTTTTGGAAAAGGCCCAGAGCCTGTGAAGAAGCGAATGCCTGTGAAGCTGTCGCGTTTTGGAAAGGGCCCGGAGCCTGTGAAGAGGGCAAATGCCCGTGAAGCCTGCTTCCCCCAAGAAAGGCCTGGATCCTGTGAAGAAGGCCAACGCCTGTGAAGCTCGCCGCCCGTGACACTCTCACGTAATAATGAGTTGGGGTTGTACACGCCCCGGAGTCTCAGGAGCGCCGGCCTCAGGCCCTGGGGCTCCCTCCCACGCCCAGTGGCAGCACTTAGCTCCGCGCTGGTGAGAAGACGTCGAAGACTAGATTAGGTGCCGGACGCGGCTTTTTCATTTGCTTTCCGCAATTGGCCTGTTCATTCTCATTCGAAGTTTTATTGAAGCTGATGCCGTATTTGGCTTGTGGTTCTTCGACTTTTCACTCTCCTGCCTCGATTTCTCTTATGCAAGGCCTCGCGAGGGGGGCAGCAGAGCGCCCCCGCGAGTGTTCCTGTCCTAGTCATTCAAAGGTTTCGCGACCTGGGTCCACTACAGGAGCACCCCTCCAGTCCGTGCCCCACGGGCACCGCGACACAAACACAGGGCCTGGGTCGGTCGCCCCCCCCCCATGGCTAGGGCCGGGAACTATCCACGCGCGGGCACGTAGCCTGAAGGCACGATAACGGAAGCAAAGCGATGATTAACAACAATAACCCAAACATGCCCCCGCGGGGCTCCACGCTACTGTCTTTTTACGCAGGAAAAAGGAAAAGAAAGAACAAATCAGGCGCATCTCGCCTCACACCGGCCTGCAGGGAAGACTCGAGCTGCCTCCGGGGCTCAGGCAGACTCCCTCTCGCGCTTCATCGAGGCGCAACGGCGGGAAGACACGCTACCACCTCCCAAGCAGGTACGACGGCGTGGAGGCTGACCGCGGCCACCGCTAGAAGAGTCACCGCCTGAAGAAGAACCGGTGAAGCTTGGGGAACCCTGAGCGCCGCCAATCACGCGAGCGTTGTCCTCTCCATCATCGCCGGGGCTGGGTTCCCGGCCGCGGTCGTCGTCCTCAGGGAAGCACCCTGCGCGGCGACCATCTTCCCCAAACACCCTCACGTAGAGGGTGGCATCGCCGTCAAACTTGAAGTGCAGGGTGCACCGACGGCTCAGGCCACGCGCGGGCAAACGTCTGCCAACCGCGGGTCAAGGCCAGGCTCCCGGCTGCGGAGACCTCCAGTGAAGCCCATGAGGCCCGGCTGCAGAAGCCGTCTGCCTGAAGCCAGAGGCCACCCGGGGCACCGGCCGGGAGCTCGCCGAGGAGGAAGCGAGGAAGTTAAAGCCGGGTGCTAGTCGGCTCCGCCGACCACACAATGAACTCCGGCAGCACCTCTGCAGCGCGCCCCTCGGCCGCAGCAGTCCGCCCGTCACCGTGCTAGAAATCGTCTCCACGGCCGCGGGGAGCTGCCGTGGTGGCCACAGGATGTTTGCGAGGGCGCCCTCGGTCGCGCTTGGGCGGGGGAGAGGCAGGCTCAACCTGGCGAGCCTTCCCCTTCTCTGCGGCCGAGAACCTCCTCGACGGGGCCATGAAGAAGAAGGAGAAGCAAGGGGGATGAACTCGAAGGGCGCGCGCCGATCCGTACTTATAGCCGGCGAGGGCCAACCGTCGGCCCCCACGATTGCAGGTAATCATGACCCGCTTTGCATGCAGGGACTTGTCCAATCTGTGCAGTTGCCGAGGTGCCGTGGGGAAGTGGAGACGCCCACGTCCAATCAACCGCCACACGGCGCCCAAGGCCGCAGGCTGTTAGGGCCCGCGGCGCTTCGCTCTTGCCCTTTCGCCTCCCTGCACAGCCAAGTCCGGGCGCGCCTTGGGCCCGGGGGCTACTGTCGGCGTTCTGGGAACGGGGGTCCCCCAAACTTGCCTGCCTGCGGCCTGCGGCGTGGCTCGAGGAGGGGCCCAGCACGGCCCATCCTCATCAACACAGGCCCAAGACCCTCGCGAGGGTTCAAGCCTCGCGGGGCGGATGACACGGAGCTTCCTCAGGCACGGCCTCATCAGGCTGGCTCGCAAGGAGGCGGAGAGATCAAGGCGGGGTACCTCACGAGGTGCCCGTGACGCAAGCCATGACGACCAAGGGTGCCAGGTGGGCGCCAGCCCGCGCAGTGTCCTCCTTTCCTCTTTGGTGCAAAGGGAGCAAGCGCAGGCGAGAGCATCAAGCAAAGGCACCCGTTTCGGTGCAACAAGACCAAGACCAGTCCAACGGCAGGGAGGAAGTCATTGTGGAGCCCAAGCCAGAGCCTTTGGCAGGCGAGGACCAACTTTAGTCAGGATAAGTGTACCAGATGTTCCCCTTCAAAATGGCCAATTGTTGGCACCCTTCCCGCTCAATATTTGGGAAGAGGCCCAGGGCCTTTTCCTATAAATAGGACTAGCCACCCACAGGGTAGAGGGATCGAAATCGGAGAGAGAATCGAGAAGAGAGAGAGAGAGAGAGAGAGAGAGAGAGAAGGGTGACTGAACTCCTCCTAGCAGTTCATCCCCTCAGCCAAGAACAGACTCTCGCGAGGCTGTTCTTCCTTGTATTGCTCATCATCATCAGCCCAAGAGGCAATCCACCATACCACACACTAGAGTAGGGTATTACACCACAACGGTGGCCCGAACCAGTATAAACCCTGTGTCTCTTGTGCTGTTCTTTCCATAGCTTAGATCTTAGCGAGGCGGAGGGGTGCAGGTAGGTAGAAGGCGAAATCTCCGCGTGCACCCCAGTGTTCAAACCTCAAGGGTCTGCCGGAACCCGAAATCCGACACCATGAGGGCCTATCCCCGACGGTTTTTGGGTCGTGTAGGAAGGACCCCCCCTATCGCCCACACTCACTTGGCGACGGTTCCAAATGCCGTCGCGGAAAGGGGTTAAAAACCATTTCTATAGCACCGTGATAGAAGCACTTAGTCTCAGGTTTGGGTCTAGTCTTGGGTTTCTTCAGGGGAGCGGCAACTGCCTTGCCATTCTTCTTGAAGTACCCTTTTCTTCCCTTGCCTTTCTTGAAACTAGTGGTCTTATTAACAATCAACACTTGATGCCTTTTCTTGATTTCTACCTCCACGGTCGTAAGTATCACGAATAGCTCAGGGATCGTCTTATCCATCCCTTGCATATTATAGTTCATCACGAAGCCCTTATGGCTTGGTGGCAGTTACTGGAAACCTTTGTCAACCTTTGTCTTATCTAGAAGATTAACTCTCACTTGATTCAAGCGATTGTAGCACCCAGACACTCTGAGCACATGCTCACTAACTCAACTATTCTCCTCCATCTTACAGGCAAAAGAACTTGTCAGAGGTGTCATGCTTCTCAACTCGGGCATGAGTTTGACATACCAATTTCAGCTCCTAAAACATCTCATATGCTCTGTGGTGCTCAAAACATTTTTGGAGCCCTGATTCTAAGTTGTAAAGCATGGCGCACTGAACTATCTACTAGTCATCTGAACGTGTCTGTCAGACGTTCACAACATCCACAGACGACGCTAGAGGGATTGGCACACTGAGCGGTGAATCAAAGACATAACCCTTCTATGCAGCAGTGAGGACAATCCTTAGACTACGGACCTAGTCCGCATAATTGCTTACAATATCTTTCAACATAGTCTTTCTCTAGGAACGTATTAAAAAAACAAGGAGCTGCAACATGAGCTACTGATCTACAACATAATTTGCAAAGACAATTTAGACTATGTTCATGATAATTAGTTCAGTTAATCAAATTACTAATGAACTCCCACTTAAATCAACATCCCTCAAGTTGTCCAATTGATACATGATCCAAATCAACTAACACATGTCCGATCATTGCGTAAGATGGGGTAGTCATCAATGGTGAACATCTCCATGTTGATCATATCTACTATATGACTCATGTTCGACCTTTCGGTCTCCTGTGTTCTGAGGCCATTTCTGTACATGCTAGGATCTTCAAGTTTAACCCAAATATTTTTCATGTGTAAAACTGGCTTACACACATTGTATGTGAATATAGAGTCTATCACACCCGATCATCACGAGGTGCTTCAAAACAACAAAATTTTGCAACGGTGCATACTTAGGGTGAACACATTTATCTTGAAATTAAGTAAAGGGATCATTTTATAATGCTACCATCGTCCTAAGAAAAATAAGATGCATAAAAGATAAACATCACATGCAATCAAAATATGTGACATGATATGGCCATTATCATCTTGTGCTTTTGATCTCCATCTCCAAAGCGTCGGCATGATCTCCATCGTCACCTGCATGACACCATGATCTCCATCATCGTGTTATCACGTGGTCGTCTCGCCTACTATTGCTTCTACAACTATTGCTAATGCATAGAGATAAAGTAAAGCAATTACATGGCGTTAACTGTTGACACGCAGGTCATAAAATAAATTGAAGACAACCCTATGGCTCCTGCCGGTTGCCATACTCATTGACATGCAAGTCGTGAACCTATTACAAAACATGATCATCTCATACATCAAAATATATCACATCATGTTCTGGCCATACCACAACACAACAAGCCCTACAAAGACAAGTTAGACGTCCTCTACTTTGTTGTTGCAATTTTTACGTGGCTGTTAGGATAAACTATAAGAACCATTCTTATCTACGCAAATCCACAATGGTGATATACAAGTTGCCTTTTAACCTTCTACAAGGACCGCCCTCGTCAAATCAGATTCAACTAAAGTGGGAGAGATAGATACCCGCAAAGCCACTTTTATGCAATACAAGTTGCATGTCAAACGGTGGAACCGGTCTCATGTGCGTGGACATGTAAGGTTGGTCCGAGACGCTTCATCTCACAATATCGCTGAATCCAAATAAGACAAGGGAAGTAAGCAATTTGAACATCAAGGCCCACAACTACTTTGTGTTCTACTCATGCATATACATCTACGCATAGACCTAGCTCATGATGTCACTGATGGGGAATGCTGCATGAAAATCAAAAAAAAAAATCCTACGAACACCCAAGATCTAATATAGGAGATGCATAGCAAAGAGAGGGGAGTGTGTCTACATATCCTTGTAGACCGAAAGTGGAAGCGTATATAACGCGGTTGATGTAATCGCACTCTTCGTGATCCAATCACGATCCAATCTGATCTAGCGCCGAACAGACGGCACCTCCGCGTTTAGCACACGTGCGGCTCGATGATGTCTCCTCCTTCTTGATCCAGCAAGCAAGAGACGAGAAGTAGATGGGATCTCAACCAGCATGACGGCATGGTGGAGATGGTGGTGGTGCAATCCCGGCAAGGCTTCACCAAACGCTATCAGAACCAATTTGAGGAGAAAACAGAGTTTTTGGAGAGGTAGGGTTGCCGCCGGGGCATGGGATTTGGTGTGTCCAGCCCCTCCCTCTCCCCCACTATTTATAGGAGGCAAGGGGGAGGGTTGGGGTGCCGCCTTGGCCCCACTTCCAAGGGAGGGGGCGTCGGCCTAGGGAGGACTCCTCCCTCCCCAAGGCACTTAGGGGGTGCCTTCCCCCTTAGGACTCTTCCCATTTTCCTTGTTCTAGGTGCATGGGCCTCTTGAGGCTGGTGCCCCTGGACCATGTAGGCCAGGGCACCCCCTACATCCCATGTGGGCCCCGGGGGCAGGTGGACCCCCGGACCCCTTTTGGCACTCCCGGTACAATACTGATAATGCCCGAAACTTTTCCGGCAACCAAAACAAGACTTCCTATATATGAATCTTTACCTCCGGACCATTCCAGAGCTCCTCGTGATATCCAGGATCTCATCTAGGACTCCGAACAACATTCAATTACAAATGCACATATCCCAATACTACTCTAGCGTCATCGAATGTTAAGCGTGCGGACCCTACGGGTTCAAGAATCATGTAGACATGACCGAGACACCTCTCCGGTCATAACCAATAGTGGGAACCGGATGCCCATATTGGTTCCTACATATTCCACGAAGATATTTAGCAGTTGAACCACGATGTGAAGGATTCAGTCAATCCCGTATGCAATTCCCTTTGTCCAGCGATATGTTACTTGCCCGAGATTCGATCATCGGTATCTCCATACCTAGTTTAATCTTGTCACCGGCAAGTCTCTTTACTCGTTCCGTAATACAAGATCCCGTGACTAAACTCATTAGTCACATGCTTGCACGCTTCTTGTGATGTTGTATTACCGAGAGGGCCCAGAGATATCTCTCTGTCACAGGGAGTGACAAATCCTAGTCTCGATCCATGCCAACCCAAAAGACACCTTCGGAGATACCTGTAGAGCATCTTTATGATCACCCAGTTATGAAGTGATGTTTGATATCACACAAGGTATTCCTCCGGTATCTGGGCGTTGCATGATCTCATGGCCGAAGGAATAGATACTTGACATGAAGAAAGCTATAGAAAATAACTTAAACGATCTGATGCTAAGCATATGGTTGGGTCTTGTCCTTAACATCATTATCCTAATGATGTGATATCGTTATCAAATGACAACTCATATCTATGGTTAGGAAACCATAACCATCTTTGATCAATGAGCTAGTCTAGTAGAGGCTTACTAGGGACACGGTGTAGTTTATGTATTCACACATGTATTTAAGTTTCCAGTCAATACAATTCTAGCATGAATACTAAACATTTATCATGAACAGGAAATATGATAATAACCATTTTATTTTTGCCTCTAGGGCATATTTCCAACACGCCCAACCGTACCATGTTGTGCGCCTGCAGGAGCCGTCGGGAAGAAGAGGCCCCACCGATGTTGGATCCATGCGGGCTTCACCCAGTGGCGGCGAGGGGGAGAGGTTGAGAAGGGGAGGCGGTGGACAACAGGGGTGGGCCGCCGCCCGTGTCGCCCATGGAGGGAGCGACGCGAGGGCTTTTTCGATAGCTCAAATTTTTCATGTAGATATTTTGCTACATATGTGGAGGAGCATAACTGGTATTTTCGTTCAATTAGACCACTTCATATATATTTTAATATATATATATATATAATTTTACTCATATTCAAAACCATCCTTTTTACGAAGTAACACACGATACTTATAGTTACGAGGAAATCTTTTGTAAACATCTTCTTTGTGGTATCAATATTTGTAAGGCGGAAAAAATAGCAAGACTTGAATAAATATACTGCAATTGGACTGGAGCAATGTTAATGCTAATCGCTCATCCACACAAACTTGATTACCAACAAAGGTTTTTGAAAGTCTCGTGGACGACCCTCGTGAGCTACCCATCCAAAAAGATGGAAAATCGTGAGCGTTGAATGGACTTGGACCGAGGATGATCCCCTAGAAGTGCATGCCGCCAAACTACAAAATATTCACCATAATGGTAAGACTACTCAGAGTGAGAGTAATATAGATAGTAATATGCTTGTCACATCAACAAAGAAGATGATGTGACAAGTAATTAAAAAGAAGAGAGATAAATGAAGTAACATAATATATGGTATCATCACATAGAACCTCCCAATAAAATGAATCTATAAAATAACATATGACACTACCCACTATGAAAGTAGTAACATAACATTAGGAGCGTTGTTTAGGCTCTTGGGAGCATATGCTCCCGGATGAACAGTAAGTTTTAAAAAATAGTAAACATATTTTAAAAATTCTGATTTTTTTGTGTGGACGTTCATGTTACTCTAATGAGCGTGCTTGATAATTTTCATGCGAAACGGATAGCACTGCTTCGTTGGTGAAAGAAACAAAATTAAGTGTAACATTTGGTATTCAATTTTTCAGCACATTCAGAATTCTTAAGATTTTCCACTAAGAATCTGCGGGTAGCATTTGGGTGTGATAATGAATACATCTATTTATTTTAGAAAAAAATTGACATTTGCAAAAAACAATTTTGTCGGGCAAGAGCATATGCTCCCAAGAAACAAATTGGATTTCTATAACATAAACTAGCAATATATGCATGTTACTAGTCAAGTTACTCACCACTATGCCCAATCCAAGGAAATATTCTAACTCCACAAAAGATCAAACAAACAGAAGCAACATGACACAATAACATAAGCTCATCAGATCCGAATAATTAGCTCTGCAAGGACACACACCTCTCTCCATGGCATCGCCAGGAACCCGGGTCATTTTATTTTAAAAAAGCACCACAATGAACAATAGATGCCGACCAAGACCATAAATTTCTTGAAGATCTGAGGTCCCCTCACCTTTTAGCACCAAGATAGCAGCCGAAGGCGAGGGGACCAAAAGTTCCTCTGGTGGCAGCTGCTAGGACTCCGTTTCTTTTCTCTGGTATGGCTGGTCTATTGTTTTCACTAGAAACACTCCATATATTGATTAAGAAAGAAATTATATAATCATTCAGTACACAATACATTACGCAGAATGAAACACCCACAGCTGAGGGCATCCCCAACGCAAAACCTCAAAGAGAGTCCTTATTTGTCCAAGAACAATTTTTGAACTTGCTCAGGGACATCTGCTAGGAGTGTGGGTACCCAACGGTGTGCGTTATTTGTGCGCTGCATCGAGGAGAGAGGGAGAAAAGTGGGGTTGTGGTAGGGCTAGGTGAGAGAGTTAGCGGTTGAGTAGAAATAATGGGATTGTGGTTGGACCATCACGGAGGTGACAGACATATGAAATGGTGGATATCGGATAGTCCAGATTGTGTAGGACGAGATAAGGAGTCCAACTTATGGGTGAGAAATGGGGGAGTCCATTAGAAATGCCCTAACAACACATCAACTCTTTAGAAGTTATAAAAAATCTACCAATAAGCTACTTTGCTCTTGTCACAAACGATATTCACCAAGGAAAATTTAGGAATACATTGAAAGATTCCAAATGCACATCTCTTCAAATCAATGACAACTGACCTATGTAAAACATTATCAGGCAAATAATTTTTCACAAATAAACAACAGTCTCCATGAAGATAGGCTTATGCATGACGACCACTATATAAAACCCTACTAAAAAAGTTCGAAGTTTCATTTCCTCTACAATTGCAAAGATTGGATGGAAATCCAAAGAAGATAGAAGCACCACCCCTTCATGATCTCTAGCCACCACGCTGGCGCTAGCAAAAGCTTCATCGCAATGAAGCTTGTATCAACATTAATCTTTATCGGCCCCTCATTTGGCACCTCCCATTTTGCATATTGTAAATCACACAAAAAGAATGCCAACCTGGTGGACTATTCGTTTACATATATCAAGCATGAACAAACAGAATTTGTTGATGCTCCATTTGTAGTCCACATATTGTCCAAAACAGTAAACGATGCCTCAATATAAGCCTTTTCATATCCAAAAAGCACATTATTCTTGAAAAGCAAAGCTCTCCAAAGCAAACAACGAGGGTTATTTTTATTTGTAGGATTTTAAGAACACGTTAAATAGAAAAACATAGGTGTAAGATAGAATTGTGATAAATAAAGGACTGTGAATACATATGACTGTGCTGAATCGGGTTTTAGTTTTAGGAGTAGAAAAAACGCAGTAATCCCAACAATGGATGGTGAGGATAAGGTTAAAGATGGCCCTGTTTGGTCCATGGGTTAAAATTAGTTTGAGCTAGTTTAGGCTCAAATATCCCTCGAGTATCCAAACATGAGGGCTAGTTTGAGCTAGTTGCATCTAACCCACCCAAAAAAAACTATCCCACTCAAGATGTGCTAATTGGAGCTAGTTCTCCTATTGTATTTATTGCCAATTTAACCTTGTCATCCAAACACCTCTTTGGCTAGAGTTAGTTCAGGGTTAGTCATAAGCTAGAAACTAACTCTAACCTCTAGCTAAGTTAGAGTATCCAAACAGGGCCAATATGCAAGATTGAGATGGAGTTAATATTGTGCTACTTGTGAAATTTGCCTTGTTCTTTGTGCATAAGAATGCAAAAAAAGGAGGCTTGAATGGATTGTAAAAGTATATTGTTTTTTATGAAACTCAATTCAATGAAAAATTATTTATTTATCTTATGGTCCATTCCTTTGAGTAAAATGGAAGAATAGTATCACCATATGAACATTTCATGTTCATATAATTTCCGTTCACTTCTCCTATGAATAAAAGAGGCCCCAAACCATGGAGGGTTGGTGACTGCTAACCACGGAGTGCTTGTTTGTGCTTGCAAAAGTGTTAAGTTCATGGGCTACTTTATTACACTTCCTTTAACCGCATCTCTGAAAAAGGGCCCATCAATTTCCTCCCTCATGAATCAAGTAGCAGATCAAAATACCTGGCCACCATGCACCATTCTAAATGATGTTGCCACCGCGACACAATAGGTCTCCAAAATGTCTGACATATTAGCATACCAAATATGGTCTCATTCCTCCAATCTATGCTAGGGATTTGGCTTCTTTTGCATTTGAGCAACTCAAATTGTAACTCCAAGCAGTGAATATACCTCATTCGGACACCATCCTTATGCATGATTGTTTAGCAACAACACTAAAAACCTACATCACATATAGTTTTTCTCATGTCTCACATGGGACCTTGCACTTCAGTGTCGATCTATGGGTAGCGTTCTTTTTAGGACCAACATACCCAACCTCAAGACTCAAGAGATGACTTTTTTTTAGTTCTACCACTGGGCCATGATTTGAACTAGAGGGTAACACACGTTTTGCCGCGCCATTATTCGGTTTTGGAATAAGTTCTATTTTTGTCTGAATAGTTATTGTGACAATTCACATTCCATGCATAATGTGGAGGCAGGCCCTATTACGTTATCCATGTAAGCAAGTCCTTCCAGTTTTGGAATGTTTTGTTCATCTTTTTTTTATTTTATTTTTTCCTTATTTTATTTTCCTATTTGTTTTTATGTTTCCTTTTTTCAAATTAATGAATATTCCTTGAATTCAAGAACATAATTTTAATTCTTTAACATATTTTAAAATTCATAAATGGTTTATTCAAAATCATGGACATTTAACAAAAATCTGTGAATGTTTTTAAAATTTACAAACATTTATTTAAAACTGCCAATATTATTTAAAAATCATGAGCATTAAAAACATAATGAATAATTATAAATCTCGTGAACATTTTTTAGATTCATGATTGTTTTTCATATTCTTGAAGAATATATAAATTTATGAACATTGTTTAAATTCGTGATGTTTTTAAAAAAATTGCTAACATTTTCAAATTTACAAAAAAATATCTTTAATGTTTATAATATTTTTTGCAAAATATATTATAATAGAATTTGGTTTCATTACTGTTCATGCAAGACTCACGATCCGAGCAGACCCTTACAATGGGAAAAAGTTTAGAGCTTTTCTGGGCTTCTATTTTTTGGTCATTTAGTAATTGTCATAAAGAGTACAAGACACCTCCGATAGTTAGTGATTGAAATGGACAACAAAAAGATAAAATCAAAAAGCATGCCCCATCATCCTCAAAGAATTCAAGTTTTTCATGAAAAATGCTTAGGATAAATTTAAGCTCATTTTCATATCTGAGCAGCTCTCGGTACGAAAATGACAAATCTAATCTAATTTTTTTTCTGAGAGCTACTCATACGTCTAAAAAAGCTGAAATTTGAAGCGGACCTCACGCACCAAATCGTCCTCCATGCACACAAAAAAGTCAAATATAAAAAAGCTGAACTTTGAAGCGGACCACACGCACCAAATCATCCTCCATGCACACAAAAAAGTCAAATGTTTCTGAATTTCTTTTATATTGTTTTTAAATATCTCTCTTAACTTGGTGCAGATAGGCCGGGCTTAGAAATGAATATTTGCTAAATATTGCTCTACTCTCTCCATCCATAAATAAGTATACATCTAATTTTTGTTTTAAGTCAAAGTCAAAATTTTAACCAACTTTATTGAAAATATTAGTAATATATATGACATCAAATTGATATATTATGAAATGTAAGTCAAAGTCTTAAAATTTTAATCAACTTTATTGATATATGACATCAAATTGATATATTATGAAATACATTTCAAAATGGATATAGTACTATTTTCTAAAAATGTGGTTAAAATTTTAAAACTTTGACTAAAGACAAAAGCTTCGCGGATGGAGGGAGTACATGTTACGGTTGCACTTTTCTATTATGTACTTCCTCCGTTCCAAATTTAAACTAAAACCACAACAAGTAATTTGAAACGGAGAGAATACGTTTTATGGGAGTCATTTTTGCTTTATCTTCTGAATTTTACTATTAGATGGCTGAAATCATTGGTCAGACTAGAAACTTTAGGCCAGATCCTTTTAATATGACCTCCTTTCCCATGCATTCGGGTACTCCACGTCAGATTCCGCAATATACGATCGATCACTTCCAATGTCCTTTAGCCAAAATGTGCAATTAATTTGAGTTGATGAACTAACGACACATTTCACTTTATTTTCAAATAAAAGCTCCAGAAAAAACGTTTAAAACGAAATAGGGACTCTTTTTTTACTAGAATCGTACGTGAGCAAATTATGAGTACATTATCAAGGCACGCAGCCGATCACAGACGAGGCACAAGCTGCAGAACAGAGGACAAGACAACCAAAACCACGGTACAACGCTGATACAAACTAGTGCATCCAGACCCGACTGTACCACGACGCCGTAGACCCGTCACGCGGTGCTGTCGATGGCCATAGGCTGTGCGTCCTGCTTCCCGGCGGCGTTCTCCGTCTTCCTCCATTTGGCGAACATGTTACCGTAGAACTTGGCGTCCCTCTTGTTGTACTCCCTCAGCTTGTCCTTCAACGCCTTGTACGCAACCTTCACCTCCCTGGGGCAGAAACAAACATGAAAAATCAGCCACAATCCATAGGTGAAATCGATACGATATTTGTACTAGCCTTGTTGATCTCCAGAGAGATGGAAGGTGCCTCTACCTGTTGTCTGGGTCGATCTCCAGAGCCTTCTTGATATCTAGCTCTGCCAGCTCCAGATCCACGAGCTCGGTGTACGCCTGCGCCCTCCGGTACAGAGCCTTGACGTTTGTGCTCTCCAGTTCCAAAACCTGATCAATAATGCCACCGTTTAGGATCACGTGGTGTGTTGTTGATTGGTTACACTGATGAAACCCTCGTACTCGAAAGGTAACACTAACCTTGGTGCAGAGCTTCTCTGCTTCTTTGTAATCCTTTAGCTTCAGCTTGCACGCTGCGTTGTTTAGCTTGATGCTGATCTTCACTGCCTTGGATTGCTTCTTCTCATCCTCGCTGAAGGAGCTGTCGTACTCAATGTACTTCGCAGCCTGTTCCCGAGGACAAGACAAAGATGCACATCTATGTCAGTCAGGACTCAGGAACTCAATTCCGTATCAATACGTTTTTCACAGGACGAGACTTTTAGTTGAGAGACCGATGCCCTTTATTTACCAGAGACCGATGCCCTTTATTTACCTTCTCATATCTCTTGGAAGCCTTGGCGTACTTGCCCATCTTAAACCACGCATTTCCTTCATCTTTCTTTTTAGCAGCTGCTTCGATCTTCTCAGCATTACTCTTCAAGTCCCAAGATTCTTTCTCCTGAAACAGTAACACGAACATGCGTTCACTTTCTGACAGCAGCAGAGACGGATATGTAAACAACAGACAAAGTAACCACCACAGTTAGTACCTTGTCGAAGGAAACAAGCTCCACTTCATAGAAGACGGTGGAGTTGGGAGGAACCACAGCAAGATCAAGCTTCGTCTCGGTGGATCCGAACGCATGTTCAGGTGGTATTCTAGCTGACGCGACCTCTCCTTTCTTCATGGTGAGCACCGTCGTGTCCAGCCCTTCGATGACCTGCTCCTCATCCGTCCTGAACTCGAATGGTTCGTCGCCTTCATGTCCTTTCTTCGTGAACACAGTGCCGTCGTCCAACTTGCCGATCAGCCTCACTGCAAGCAACAAGTAACACAAGATTAACTTGTCTGACAATTTTCACGAGGTTATGCATGCATGAATTAGCAGTGCGCCGCGCACCTCTCACAACTGCCCCGTCGTTGGGGCGCTCGTAGCCTGCTCCTTCCTTGAGCACCTTCTTCAAGATCCTCTTGTCTTCACCGATGAGGGTGACCGTCTTCCAGGAGACTAGCTCAAGATCGATGTGCAATGTGGAATTCGGGGGCACGGCGCCTTCAACTTCAGAAGCCGGCCTTCCTTGCTCGCCAAAACCATCTGTCCGTCATAAGATGCAGCACATATCAATTTATGAAGCCAGTCAGAAACTTTTGGAGTACAGCAAGGGTAACAGATTTGAGGAGAGATGGCTCACATTGTGGCTTGACGGTCAGGAGGACCTTCTCTCCCTTCTTCATGGTCTTGACGGCTTTGGAAAGTGCCGGGCAGAAGTAACCTATAATTTTAAAGGGAGAGTTGTGCATCAGCGATTCAGAGCTAAATCCTGCTGTTCAATTTGCCAAGGCTAACTGGATTCACTAGATACGAACCATCCTTCACTGCGAATTCAATACCCTCTGACTTGGACACGACCGATCCATCCTCGAGTCTGGCCTCGTACTTGACTGCGTGAGCAAACATGGAACATGTCAGAGAGGTGACAACGCGCGTAGCAAGAGCAGATCGATAACCATTTCATTGAAATTATTCATCAGTTCACCATTTCGTTGGAATATACCGACGTACATTCCAGTTCGGCAACCCAAAATCATTAGGTTTCATTAAAAAAATCCGATATCAAATTTATTTCGCTAGCTAATTTCAGACGACAGTTTGGGATGTTTAGCAGAACACAAGTCAGAATCAAAAAATATTCAGTAATTTGGTCGAAACCCAGTTACTAGACACAACGTACCAGTAACTTCGTCCAGATCCTTGGGATTCTCCCATTTCTGACCCTCGACGAGGACCTTCTTGAAGATGCCGCCGTCCTTGCAGATGTCCTTGACGCTGGCCCACGAGAGGAGCTCGACGTCGAACCGGAGCGTCGCGTTGGGCGGGATCGTGGGCGGGGAGCCCGCCTCGCCGTACGCGAGGTCCGGCGGGATGGTGAGGACGGCGTTCTCGCCTTTCTTCATGGTCTTGATGCCCTGGTCCCATCCCTTGATCACCTGCCCCTGCCCGAGCTTGAACTTGAAGGGAGTCCCGCGGTCTCGGCTCGAATCGAACTTGGCCCCGTCGAGGAGAGTGCCCGTGTAGTGCACTGCCATACAACATTCGTTCATTCCGGTTATCATCTATCTGTTGGGTCTGATGTTGCGTGACAACTAGGGTGATCAGATGCAGAGGGGACAGCCGTGCCGTGATCCATACCTTCGACCTCGTCGCCGGTTTCGGGCCGTTCCCAGCCCTCGCCCTCCTTGACGAGCTTCTTCTTCAGCCCCTGCTTCCCGATCTCCTTCTCCTCGCCGACCTTCATCGTCGCCGGGGAGTGGGCCTCCTCCTCGTCGTCCATGGGCTCGCCGTCCGGCTCATTCATCATGGCGTCGTCCTCCTCTTCGAACGCCCTCAGCGTCTCATCCTCCACGGCGGCCATTGTTGGTTCGGTTCGTGGACGCGAAAGGCTCTCTAGGTGGAATGCAAAAAGATGAAGCGATTAACGGGTGCGCGCTCGCTCGCGATCTGTGTCTCTGTGCGTTCTGGATGTTGTTTGCAGCCAGAGCATGGCGCGGCTCGGATCGTTGGCTTCTTATATGGCGGGCGGAGCAGAGATTGTTGCGTTCAACGATGTGATGTTCTAGAGGGTTCCTGTTCCTGTGAGAGAGGGTTGGATTGGGAGATGCTTCCAGATCAGATCAGGGTCGGTGGGGAGCGAGGGCGCGAGAGCATTGGAAGGCAGTGGATGCTTCCAGAGATGCAGGGGAGAAGGACCGGGTCGTCGTTGGTTTCACTTTGTGGGCCTGGACTATCTGCATTTCTTTCCTGGAAGATAGTTTTGACAACTGGGCTACAACAAACAGTGTGAAGAGTTGGGTTGGGTTGGGCCTTCCCTCGGATGTCAGCCGATCCAAAGACGGTGTCTTTGCATATTTGAAGAAAAACAGAATTTGAAAAAGTTTTCAAGGTTGGGTACAGAAATGCATAGCTGGGGGCCTGGGGCTAGGAGTTGCAAGAAAACTTCCATCAAGTCACTGCTGCAAGTAATCACTACATACTCGATGGCAGGGTTTTTTTTTCATAAAAAAAGAGGCAAAAGCTTAGCCCCATTCATTAATTAAACAGAAGAGAGTTCACAGTTAATTAATGGGATACCGAGTGAAAATCATCACAAACCGCTGAGCGGCACTCGCACAATACCCCACGCACACCTCACATAGAGGCCCTCGCCAAGATCGCACACCGAAGTCATCATCATCACTTCTCCCTAACATGCGTCATCGCCCTCCCTAATATCTGAGCAAGCGACCCCGACTTCAGCGAAGACGAACATCGACCCAACCCTCACCGTAGAGGTTGTACGGAAACACAAGAAGGCATGTGCCACACTAAGACACCCACACTAAGGGAAGCGCAGCTCCAACTCTGAAGGATAGTTTAGAAGAAGAAGAACTATGCAAGGTTGGAGCCATGAAAGACCACCGAACAGACCATTTGTAGCATGTCATCGTCGCCACTAACAATACATATAGGGGTGTGTGTGGAGGAGCATCGTATCTACGAGAAATGGAGATGGGAGTACACACAAGAAAATTAGACAGGTTCGGCCCCTCTACTCTAGAGGTAATACCCTACTTATGTGTGCGGTGTTCTTGCTCTTGCATGTAGCATTATAGGTGTGTTCAACCCTAAGCCCGGTGCCCTCCTCCCCACATATATAGAGTGCGTCGGGAGGTGTGTAGGATCGAAAGTATGTCTAAAGGGGGGTGATTAGACTACTTGACCAAATAAAAAACTTGTCATTTCCCAATTTTAGTTTTAGGCAAGTTTTAGCATTTCTACCAAGTCAAGCAGCACCCTACACATGCAAGTCTAAGAGTTGTGCAACGGAAAGTAAAGTCTTTGCATATGAACGTAAATGAGGGATCGGAGAAATCAAGCAATGAAGATACAGTGATTTTTGGCGTGGTTCCGATATGTCCATGTTGAAGGGGACTTCAACCTATGGAGGGTAACAGCTGCGCGAGTCTACGGAGGGCTTCACCCACGAAGGGTCCACGAAGAAGCAACCCTGTCTATTCCACCATGACTTACGTCCATGAAGGACTACCCTCACTCGGGGTAGATCTTCACGAAGTAGGCGATCTCGTTGCCCTTACAAACTCATTGGTTCAACTCCACATGATCTTGGAGGCTTCCAAGTGACACGTAATCAATCTAGGAGACACAACTCTCCAAAAGGTAATAGATGGTGTTGTTGACGATGAACTCTTTGCTCTTGTGCTTCAAAAGATAGTCTCCTCAACACTCAACCACTCTCTCACAGATTTGGCTTTGGTAGGAGAAGGATTGGAGTGGAAAGCAACTTGGGGAGGCTAGAAATCAAGGTTCAAATGGTTGTATTGGAATGCCTTGATCTCAACACATGAGTATGTGGTTCTCTCTCAAAAAATGAATGGTGGAAGTGTAGTTTCGTTCGGATGGATCCTTCCAAGAGAAAGTGGGGGTGGAGGCGTATAAGTATCCTTCACCAAGAATTCAACCGTTACAACCTTTTGACTCAACTTGGTGGCACCGAAACAAAAAATCTCAATGAGACCGACATGTGTAAAAGATTCGAACGTTGGCTTTTCTGTGAGACCAAATGGAACAACTTAGTGGGACCAATGTACGATGACCTAAGCAAGACCTCATTTTGGTAATTCCAATCGAAACATCTCAGTAATTCTAAAATAATGTGAAAGGGTTAGAGAAACTTGGTGCAAATCGGTGGGACCGATCGTCATCTCGGTGGAACCGATGTTCTAGGGTTTGGCTGTGGCTCTGTCTAGGATCAATTCGGTGGGTCCGGATGAAGAGGTTTCGGTGGGACCGAGTTAGACTTTTAGGGTTTGGACAGATAGGATTTGAAGAAGGTGGTTGAGGGTTTTTGGAGCAATATCTTCAAGCACTTGAACAATTGAGTCATGATCAAAACCTCACCCCCTTTTAATAGTATTATCTTTCCTATGGACTCAATGTGATCTTGGATCACTTAACCAAAAATGTAGAATCTTGAAGGTTTTTCCAATTCATGTCCTTAGCATTCTGAGGGGTCCACTTTCTCATGTCCTTGCCATGCCAACATCGAATTTCATGGAATCTATCTTTGAATAGGCATTACTTCAATGACATATATGTTGTTATTAATTACCAAAACCACACAGGGATTAGTTGCACTTTCAAGGTGAGGTAACATGCTAGCATAAATGCTAGTAATAACGGCCATGCACGACCGACTGTCGCAATTAACTAGATATTGCACAATTCATAAACGACTGTACTTAATACGTGACATCTTCGCTGGCCAACTGGTCGACTAGTGATCTTTGCCCAACTCGAGGAAATGATGCCCGACTATAGGCTTGACGCTGACTAGAGGAAATGATGCCCGACTATAGGCTTTGGCTAGGGATTTTTTTCGTCGTCTTGGTTGTCGAAGCGGAAGTTTTCCTCTCTTCGTCTTGATGCCTTGGTATTTATACCCAGCCGTAGGTCAGTTGGATGCCTTCCTTCCCGTATGTCATGGTCACAAACTGCTTGACCTTTCCTTGTCGTTGTTTCACCTATCTCTTTTTGGGGAGCCCATGGGTTCCTACTCGCTCCTTTCCTTTTAGGTCATGGACTCTTGATAGGATTGATTTTGAGGTTTCCAGAATGTTCTTCCAGACTCAAGCACAACAGAGGTGGATTCGATACCATCTCGCATTGACACTTCATTATCAAAGGCATGACAAAACTACTCACAAATAGACTAAAAAACATGCGTCCCTTCAATTGTCCATGAAAACCAAACATATTTTTTTTCTGGTCAAAACAATGCTCAAAACTTTGTCTTTTGCTGCGACTTGGTGCTACGACCTGGCCAGCTCCCGCCACTTGCAGTAACCACCAACAATGGTTATATAACTTGAGTTCCACAAGGTGCTCCTCCCTGTCTCTCCCGCCCTCTTCCTTTCTCTCTCTCAGAGTGACTACTCTCCATACTTAGACACTGTGGTTTCCTTGAAACTTTCTGGTCATGGATCTATGACGTATTATCAACCTACACAACAGTCATTATAAATGGGGTTCCAGGAGACCAGATAAACTGCAAAAATGGTCTCAGGAACGATACCCCTCTCACCTTATCTCTATATCATTGTAGCTGACTTGGTACAATAAAATATCCAACAAAATACACAGCTTCATAAATTGCACCACCTCATCTTCATCCACAACTCTCTAATACGCCGCTGATACACTCATCATTGCACGTGCATCCCCGCTTGTAGTCCTACACTTAAATCCGTATGAAATGACTTTTCCTTAGCTACATGGTCGAATTTAAACTTCTGCAAAACTACTTTTGTCGTCATGCACGCAACGCCCGTGCTAGGGAATGACATTGCCAACATATTGTACTGCCAGGTATCCATTTCCAAAAAAATTACCTATGTCTACCCATCTCGTCAACTCGACTACCACCCAGTGCCCTTCTCCCATAATCCAAAGATCCAAAAAATTCCTCTCGGGGTGGTGAGCTAAGATACTCTCTAAAGGGGACCGACTAATCCTTCTCTCATGAGTTACCGATTCACTAGCAACTTACTTTGTGTTTGTTTTCCAGATCGTAGAAAATGTCCTCGAAACTATTGATGCTTTTCGTCGTGCCTTTTTATCGGGGTATGGAAGAAACTTATACTGGTGCTCAGTGCTTAATTGCTCTGAATAATGTGTGTAAACCAAAAAAGTTTAGTTGTCTCGGATTAAAAAACTGCCAACAAAATAATTGCATTCTCTTGAAATTCATAGTAAAATCTCTATCACAAGATACTCCACCTTGGCTTTACTAGCTCCATTTACAACACCCAAATGCTTTTATTTCTTCACAAAACAAGAAATCCTTCCTTTACACAAGTCAATAAGCAAATGTCCACCCTACTGAACATTTCTTTTGTTTTAACAACTTCTAGCGCTAATAGCTACTCTTTGCTTGATACTTGGTTCATCATTAACCATTATGTACAGCTTTTCTAAACTCTTTCTCCCATGCTACCAAGTAGTTCATCAGAGTGGCGACCATACTCAACTTTGGTTTAGAATTGTGCTTGCAAAATTGCTTCCTAATGTTGCCATAAAAATGGCCTCTCTCTCTCTATCCCTCTCTCTCTCTGAATGACTACTCTCCATACTTAGACACCATGGTTTCCCTGAAACTTTCTAGTCATGGATCTATGACGTATTGTCAACCTACACAGCAGTCATTCTAAAGGGATTCCAAAAGACTGAATAAACTGTCGAAATGGTCTCAGGCAATGATACCCCTCTCATCTTATCTCTATATCATTGTAGATGACTTGGTCCAACAAAAGATCCAAGAAAATACCTATCTTCATAACTAGCACCACCGCATCTTCACCCACAACTCTCTAATTGTTGGGGAACGTAGTATTTCAAAAATTTCCTATGATCACGCAAGATGTATATAGGAGAAGAATAGCAACGAGCGGTGAGAGTGTGTCCATGTACCCTCGTAGACCGAAAGTGGGAGTGTTTAGTAACGCGGTTGATGTAGTCGAACATCTTCGCGATCCAACCGATCCAAGTACCGAACGTACGGCACCTCTGTGTTCAGCACATGTTCAGCACGATGACGTCCCTCGAGCTCTTGATCCAGTTGAGGACGAGGGAGAGTTCCGTCAGCACGACGGCGTGGCGATGGTGATGATGATGTTACCAGCGCAGGGCTTCGCATAAGCACTACGACGATATGACCGAGGTGTGTAACTGTGGAGGGGGGCACCGCACATGGCTAAGAGAAGACTTGGTGTGCCTTTGGGATGCCCCCTGCCCACGTATATAAAGGAGAGAGGGAGAGAGGCCGGCCCTCCTAGGGGCGCGCCAAGTGTAGGGAGTCCTACTAGGACTCCCAAGTCCTAGTAGGATTCCCTTTCCTTTTCGGAGTGGGAAAGAAGGAAAGGAGGGAGAGGGAGAAGGAAAAGGGGGGTGGGGCGCCCCCACCCCTTGTCCAATTCGGTTTGGACAGGAGGGAGGCGCGCGCCACCTCATGGCCCTTCTTCCCTCTCTCCACTAAAGCCCAATAAGGCCCATTAACTTCCCCCGGCGAATTCCCGTAACTCTCCGGTACTCCAAAAAATATCTAAATCACTCGGAACCATTCCGATGTCCAAATATAGCCTTCCAATATATGAATCTTTACCTATCGACCATTTCGAGACTCCTCATCATGTCCGTGGTCTCATCCGGGACTCTCAACAAACTTCGGTCATCAAATCACATAACTCATAATACAAATCGTCATCAAACGTTAAGCGTGCGGACCCTACGGGTTCGAGAACTATGTAGACATGACCGAGACACATCTCCGGTCAATAACCAATGGAGGAACCTGAATGCTCATATTGGCTCCTACATATTCTACGAAGATCTTTATCGGTCAAACCGCATAACAACATGTGTTGTTCCCTTTGTCATCGGTATGTTACTTCCCCGAGATTCGACCGTCGGTATCTTCATACCTAGTTCAATATCTTTACCGGAAAGTCTCTTTACTCATTTCGTAGTGCATCATCCGATAACTAACTCATTAGTCACATTGCTTGCAAGGCTCATAGTGATGTGCATTACTAAGAGGGCCCAGTGATACCTCTCCGATACATGGAGTGACAAATCCTAATCTCGATCCATGCCAACTCAACAAACACCATCGGAGACACCTGTAGAGCATCTTTATAATCACCCAGTTACGTTGTGACGTTTGATAGCACACAAGGTGTTCCTCCGGTATTCAGGAGTTGCACAATCTCATAGTTAGAGGAACATGTATAAGTCATGATGAAAGCAATAGCAATAAAACTAAACGATCATTAATGCTAAGCTAACGGATGGGTCTTGTCCATCGCATCATTCTCTAATGATGTGATCCCGTTCATCAAGTGACAACACATGACTACGGTTAGGAAACTTAATCATCTTTGATTAACGAGCTAGTCAAGTAGAGGCATACTAGGGACACTCTGTTTGTCTCTGTATTCACACATGTACTAAGTTTCCGGTTAATACAATTCTAGCATGAATAATAAACATTTATCATGATTTAAGTAAATATAAATAACAACTTTATTATTGCCTCTAGGGCATATTTCCTTCAGTCTCCCACTTGCACTAGAGTCAATAATCTAGTTCACATCGCCATGTGATTTAACACCAATAGTTCACATCGCCATGTGACCAATATCCAAAGGGTTTACTAGAGTCAATAATCTAGTTCACATCGCCATGTGATTAACACCCAAAGAGTACTAAGGTGTGATCATGTTTTGATTGTGAGAGAAGTTTAAGCAATGGGTCTGCCACATTCAGACCCGTATGTATTTTGCAAATTTCTATGTCTACAATGCTCTGCACGGAGCTACTCTAGCTAATTGCTCCCACTTTCAATATGTATCCAGATTGAGACTTAGAGTTATCTGGATCGGTGTCAAATCTTGCATCGATGTAACTCTTTACGATGAGCTCTTTGTCACCTCCATAACCGAGAAACATTTCCTTATTCCACTAAGGATAATTTTGACCGCTATCCAGTGATCCACTCATGGATCACTATTGTACCTTTTTGCCAAACTCATGGTGAGGTACACAATAGGTCTGGTACACAGCATAACATTCTTTATAGAACCTATGACCGAGGCATAGGGAATGACTTTTCATTCTCTTTCTATTTTCTGCCATGGTCGGGTTTTGAGTCTTTACTCAACTTCACACCTTGCAACACAGGCAAGAACTCCTTCTTTGATTGTTCCATTTTGAATTACTTCAAAAACTTGTCAAGGTATATACTTATTGAAAAAAATTATCAAGTGTCTTGATCTATCTCTATAGATCTTGATGCTCAATATGTAAGAAGCTTCACGGAGGTCTTTCTTTGAAAAACTCCTTTCAAACGCTCCTTTATGCTTTCCAAAAAAATTCTACATTATTTCCGATCAACAATATGTCATTCACATATACTTGTCAAAAATGATGTAGTGCTCCCACTCACTTTCTTGTAAATACAGGCTTTTCCAAAAGTCTGTATAAAATTATATGCTTTGATCAACTCATAAAAGCGTATATTCCAACTCCGAGATGCTTGCACCAGTCCATAGATGGATCGCTAGAGCTTGCACACTTTGTTAGCATCTTTAGGATTGACAAAACCTTCTGGTTGCATCATATACAACTCTTCTTTAATAAATCCATTAAGGAATGCAATTTTGACATCCATTTGCCAGATTTCATAAAATGCGGCAATTGCTAACATGATTCAGACAAACTTAAGCATCGATACGAGTGAGAAGATCTCATCGTATTCAACACCTTAAACTTATCGAAAACCTTTTGCGACAATTCGAGCTTTGTAGACAGTAACACTACCATCAGCATCCATCTTCCTCTTGAAGATCCATTTATTCTCTATGGCTTGCCGATCATTGGGCAAGTCAACCAAAGTCCACACTTTGTTCTCATACATGGATCCCATCTTAGATTTCATGGACTCAAGACATTTCACGGAATCTGGACTCATCATCGCTTCCTCATAGTTCGTAGGTTCGTCATGGTCTTAGTAACACGACTTCCAGAACAGGATTACCGTACCACTCTTGTGCGGAACGTGCTCTGTTTGACCTGTGAGATTCGGTAGTAACTTGATCCGAAGTTTCATGATCATTATCATTAGCTTCCTCACTAGTTGGTGTAGGCATCACGGGAATGGTTTTCTGTGATGAGCTACTTTCCAATTTAAGAGAAGGTACAATTACCTCATCAAGTTCTACTTTCCTCCCACTCACTTCTTTCGAGATAAACTCCTTCTCTAGAAAGGATCCATTCTTAGCAACAAATATCTTGCCTTCGGATCTGTGATAGAAGGTGTACCCAACAGTCTCCTTTGGGTATCTTATGAAGACACATTTCTCCGATTTGGGTTCGAGCTTATCAGGTTGAAGCTTTTTCACATAAGCATCGCAGCCTCAAACTTTAAGAAATGACAGCTTAGGTTTCTTGCCAAACCACAGTTCATATGGTGTCGTCTCAATGGATTTAGATGGTGCCCTATTTAACGTGAATGCAGCTGTCTCTAATGCATAACCCCAAAACGATAGTGGTAAATCGGTAAGAGACATCATTGATCGCACCATATCCAATAAAGTACGGTTACAACGTTCGAGCACACCATTACGTTGTGGTGTTCCAAGTGGCGTGAGTTGTGAAACTATTCCACATTGTTTTAAATGAAGGTCAAACTCGTAACTCAAATATTTGCCTTCGCGATCAAATCGTAGAAACTTTATTTTCTTGTTACGATGATTCTCCACTTCACTCTGAAATTCTTCGAACTTTTCAAATGCTTCAGACTTGTGTTTCATCAAGTAGATATACCCATATCTTCTCAAATCATCTATGAAGGTCAGAAAATAACGATATCCACCGCGAGCTTCAACACTCATCGGACCGCATACATCGGTATGTATTATTTCCAATAAGTCAGTGGCTCGCTCCATTGTTCTGGAGAACGGAGTCTTAGTCATCTTGCCCATGAGGCATGGTTCGCAAGTATCAAATGATTCATAATCAAGTGATTCCAAAAGTCCATCCGCATGGAGTTTCTTCAGCGCTTTACACCAATATGACCTAAACGGCAGTGCCACAAGTATGTTGCACTATCATTATCAACTTTGCATCTTTTGACATCAATATTATGAATATGTGTATCACTATGATCGAGATCCAATAAACCATTTATATTAAGTGTATGACCATAGAAGGTTTTATTCATGTAAATAGAACAAAAATTATTCTTTGACTTAAATGAATAACCTATTGCAATAAACATGATCCAATCATATTCATGCTCAACGCAAACAGCAAATAACATTTATTTTAGGTTCAACACTACTCCCGAAGGTAAAAGGAGTGTGCGATGGTGATCTTATAAACCTTGGAATCATTTACAACACACGTCGTCCCCTTGCCCTTGACTAGTCTTCGTTCATTTTGCAACTCCTGTTCGAGTTACTAATCTTAGCAACTGATCCGGTATCAAATACCCTGGGGTTACTATGAACACTAGTAAAGTACACATCAATAACATGTATATCATATATACCTTTGTTCACTTTGCCATCCTTCTTATCCACCAAGTATTTTGGGTAGTTCCGCTTCCAGTGACCATTTTCTTTGCGGTAGAAGCACTAAGTTTCAGGCTTGGGTCTAGTTTTGGGCTTCTTCATAGGAGTGGCAACTTGCTTGCCATTCTTCTCGAAGTTCCCTTTCTTTCCCTTGCCCTTTTACTTGAAACTAGTGGTCTTGTCAACCATCAACACTTAATGCTCTTTCTTGATTTCTACCTTCGCCGATTTCAGCATCGCGAAGATCTTGGGAATCATTTTCGTCATCCCTCGCATATTATAGTTCATCACGAAGTTCTAGTAACTTGGTGATGGTGACTAGAGAACTTTGTCAATCACTATCTTATCTAGAAGATTAACTCCCACTTGATTCAAGCGATTGTAGTACCCAGACATTCTAAGCATATGCTCACTAGCTGAGCTATTCTCCTCCATCTTGTAGGCAAAGTACTTTGTTAGAGGTCTCATACCTCTTAACACGGGCATGAGTCTGAAATACCAACTTCAACTCTTGGAACATCTCATATGCTCCACGTCATTCAAAACATTTTTGAAGTCCCGGTTCTAAGCCGTAAAGCATGGTGCACTAAACTATCAAGTAGTCATCATACCGAGCTTGTCAAAAGTTCATAACGTATGCATCTGCTCCTGCAATAGTTCTGTCACCTAGCGGTGCATCAAGGACATAATTCTTCTGTGCGGCAATGAGGATAATCCTTAGATCACGGACCTAGTCTGCATCATTGCTACTATCATCTTTCAACTTAGTTTTCTCTAGGAACATATCATAAATAAAACGGGGAAGCTATACACGAGCTATTAATCTACAACATAGATATGCAAATACTATCAGGACTAAGTTCATGATAAATCTAAGTTCAATTAATCATATTACTAAAGAACTCCCACTTAGATAGACGTCCCTCTAGTCATCTAAATGACCACGTGATTGCTACCTCTTGAGCACTGTGTTGGTTTCCCCTTGAAGAGGAAAGGGTGATGCAGTAAAGTAGCGTAAGTATTTCCCTCAGTTTTTGAGAACCAAGGTATCAATCCAGTAGGAGACCACGCTCGAGTCCCATGCACCTACACAAACAAATACGGAACTCGCAACCAACGCGATAAAGGGGTTGTCAATCCCTTCACGGTCACTTACGAGAGTGAGATCTGATAGAAATGATAAGATAATATTTTTGGTATTTTTTATGATAAAGAATAAAAGTAAAGAAAGAAAAATAAACGGCGATAGGAATAGCTTGTTGTCAGGACATTAATATGATGGAAGATAGACCCGGGGGCCATAGGTTTCACTAGTGGCTTCTCTCAAGAGCATAAGTATTACAGTGGGTGAACAAATTATTGTCGAGCAATTGATAGAATTGAGCATAATTATGAGAATATCTAGGTATGATCATGTATATTGGCATCACGTCCGTGACAAGTAGACCGACTCCTGCTTGCATCTACTATTACTCCACACATCGACCGCTATCCAACATGCATCTATAGTATTAAGTCCATAAGAACAGAGTAACGCTTTAAGCAAGATGACATGATGTAGAGGGATAAACTCATGCAATATGATATAAACCCCATCTTTTTATCCTTGATGGCAACAATACAATATGTGCCTTGCTGCCCCTGCTGTCATTGGGAAAGGACACCGCAAGATTGAACCCAAAGCTAAGCACTTCTCCCATTGCAAGAAAGATCAATCTAGTAGGCCAAACCAAACTGATAATTCGAAGAGACTTGCAAAGATAACCAATCATACATAAAAGAATTCAGAGGAGATTCAAATAGTGTTCATAGATAATCTTGATCATAAACCCACAATTCATCGGATCTCGACAAACACACCACAAAAGAAGAGTTGCATCAAATAGATATCCAAGAGAATCAAGGAGAACTTTGTATTGAGATCCTCCAGTGCCACCCCTAGTTGGTTTTGGAGTATTGACAACAAACCTGGTTGAGGGACTAATGTGTTTGTGAGAATTGCAGGATAACATAGGTAGTAGTCCCTCAATGATTTGGTTTTCCTACTGGAGATGACCCCTAAAAATGTATGAAGACACTGAAGACAAAGGTGGTATGTGAAGATATTCACATTGAAGACTGTGACAAGAGAAGACATTAAGTGAAGAGTATGGAGCGCGAAGACTTAGTTGTTTCGTTGTTTCCCTTTCTTCTTTGTTGAGTCATAGGAACCACCGTACTGTTAAGTGGGGTCCTAGTGAACAAAGTCAGAGTGACTGAAGTGATGCTTAACCAATATCCTATGTCTTCGAGCAAAGACAATGAGAGCAAATATTATCCAGAGCTGGATGAGTCAGTTTTACTTGTAGCCCAAGTAAAGTTGCTGCGTGTGTTTGAAATCTGACCGTTGGAACACGTGTCAGTTCCTTAGTGACCCAGGGTCATTTCGGACAAATCAGGTTGGGTTGCCTACTTGCTATAAATAGCCCACCCCCTACACCATAAATTGGTTGGCTGCTCAGAGTTAGTGCACGACTTTTGTCATTTGAGAGCAACCCACCTCGAAGCCTTTGAGATAGAAATCCTTGCGAGGACAAAGCCCTAAACACCCAGAGCCAAAGAGTGTTAGGCATCACTGAAGTCTTCCTGTCTGTGTGATCTGAAGACTTGTTACACTTGAGGACTGTGAATCCTCCAGCCGGTTAGGCGTCGCGTTTTGAGCATCCAAGAGTCATTGTGGATCGCCGGTGTAACGCCCTCGATGCGGCTATATCTCCCACATGTCGAAGCATGACTTAGAGGCATAACCGCATTGAAAGCAATGTCGCAAGTGAGGTAATCTTCACACAACCCATGTAATGCATAAGGGAAAGAGATGCATAGATGGCTTACAATCGCCACTTCACACAGTTACATGAATAAAGCATTACATCATCCAGATACAATCAAGGTCCGACTACGGAACTAAAATAAAAGAAGACTACCCCAAAAGCTACACAAATCCCCGATCGACCCCAACTGGGCTCCACTACTGATCAACTAGAACGAAACGACACAAAGGACAAGATATTCAACGAGCTCCTCCTTGAGCTTGGTTTCGTCACCTGCTCGGTAACATCGGCACCTGCAAACTGGTTTTGGAAGTATCTGTGAGTCACGGGGACTCAGCAATCTCACACCCTCGCGATCAAGACTATTTAAGCCTATAGGTAAGGTAAAAGGTATGAGGTGGAGCTGCAGCAAGCGACTAGCATATATGGTGGCTAACATACGCAAATGAGAGCGAGAAGAGAAGGCAAAAGCACAGTCAAACAACTATGATCAAGAAGTGATCCTAGAACAACCTACGTCAAGCATTACTCCAACACCGTGTTCACTTCCCGGACTCCGCCGAGAAGAGACCATCACGGTTACACACGCGGTTGGTGCATTTTAATTAAGGTAAACTTCAGGTTTTCTACAACCGGACATTAACAAATTCCCATCTACCCATAACCGCGGGCACGGCTTTCGAAAGTTCAAAACCCTGCAGGGGAGTCCCAACTTAGCCCATCACAAGCTCTCATGGTCAACGAAGGATATTCCTTCTAGCGCGAAGACCCGATCAGACTCGGAATCCTGGTTACAAGACATTTCGACAATGGTAAAACAAGACCAGCAAAGCCACCCGAATGTGCCGACAAATCCCGATAGGAGCTGCACATATCTCTTTCTCAGGGCACACCGGATTGTCCAAGGTTCCGGTAGGCCAGCCCAGAGTTGCCCATGGTGGCCACCGGCAGCTGACAGGTTGGACCAACACTCAGAGGAGCACTGGCCCGGGAGGGTTAAATAAAGATGACCCTTGAGCCGGCCGACCCAAGGGAAAGAAAAGGCTAGGTGGCAAATGGTAAAACCAATGTTGTGCCTTGCTGGAGGAGTTTTATTCAAGGCGAACTGTCAAGGGGTTCCCATTATAACCCAATCGCGTGAAGAATGCAAAATCCGGGAACATAACACCGATATGACGGAAACTAGGGCGGCAAGAGTGGAACAAAACACCAGGCATAAGGCCGAGCCTTCCACCCTTTACCAAGTATATAGATGCATTAATTAAATAAGAGATATTGTGATATCACAACAAAATATCCATGTTCCAACAAGGAACAAACTCCAATCTTCACCTGCAACTAACAACGCTATAAGAGGGGCTGAGCAAAGCGGTAACATAGCCAAACAACGGTTTGCTAGGACAAGGTAGGTTAGAGGCTTGGCTCAACAATATGGGAGGCATGATGAGCAAGTGGTAGGTATCGTAGCATAGGCATAGCAAAAGAGCGAGCAACTAGCAAGCAAAGATAGAAGTGATTTTGAGGGTATGGTCATCTTGCCTGAAATCCCGCAAGGAAGAAGAACGAGTCCATGAAGAAGACAAACGGACATAGTCGAACGGGTCCTCACAAACGCGACGTTATCGGAACCACCCCGAAGAAGTAACACCGGAAAGAAACACACAACATAGTAAACAACCAACACATGAACATGGTATGATATGCAGGATGCGGTATGTGATGCATATGCATGATTTGGAAAGGAATGATTGAACCTGGCCTCAACTTGGAAATCCAAGAGTGCCACTGGAAAGGTGAGGTGATTTCGGTCGAAATCGATATAAACATCACCAGAATCGGATGCACGGTTTGGAGATGGCAAGCAAAACAAATATGGCACCGGTCTGCGATTAACAACAAGTACCTATCTAAATGCATCAAGATAAATATGCTACATCACTCAAACATAGTAACAAAATACATGGCAGGGATCCACTCATGAAGCTTGACAAAAGATGAACACTAAGCTGCGACTAATTCATCCATTAACAGGTTCAAACAAGCATGGCAAAAGTGCAAATGATAACAGGCTTTAGACTTAGTGAAATTAACACAAGTCTGGAATTTATTATCAGGAAGCACACTTTAGAGCATGAAAACTACAAGCTACAGGAACTTAAAATGGCAAGGCAAGGCATGTCATGAAGCTACTCAAAGCACTTAACAAAAGTCCCTTAGTGACCTTGAGCCAAAAGGGATCAGAAAATACAATTGCAAGTATGTGAACATAGCAAAAACATAAACAGATTCAGACTTAGTGAAAAACTGGAGCATGCAAAACAGATTAACGAGTAGGCATGTTTACGAGCTCGATGCACTCACTACAGAGCATGGCATAACAAACTAAGCATACACCCATCAAGAATACATAGCATAGAAACTAGACATGGCAAGAACAACAACATAGCATGCACGGTTCAATAGCAACATCCTCGGCAAAATCACTAAACATGTCAACAATCTGCCAGGATTATTTTATAGCAAAAGTAGAGCTCGATTGACTCAAGCTAGGTTGCTCCATAATTGCAAACAAAGACATGTATGGATAGAGAACCACAATATAAACAAAACATCATTACTGATCATCCTCAAAAGAGGCACGGATCACTAGGAAACAACATGAACATATGGCATAAAAATAAAGACAGGGCAAGGACTTAGTGAAATTCTAAGTTCCTGAAATCAGCATTAACGATTATGCTACTTTGCATGCTTGTTCTAGTCACCACAAATATCACAAAAATACATGGCGAGCACCTATGTAAAGATGGCATGGCATTCAACAAAACACATGTAGAGCTCAACATCATAGCATGCACACATTAATCATGGCAAAAATGACAAAAGGCCATTTGCTGAAACAGATCTGACATAATCATCGCATAGCCCTCTTCCAACAGCATTTCGGGCATCAAGATCAGCTCAAATGAAAATGATGCAATGAGATGAAATGATGTACTCATCGAGACGAACATTTTGATATGCTACACGCACGAATCGGAGCTACGGATGCAGAGTTAAGGCATGATGAAGATTGCAAAAAATATTAGGGTTTCGGGGATAAAAGTCAACCCTTGTCTTCCAGATCCAGATCTGAATCTCGCCGGAAACACTGTAGCAGTTCACCGAAGTTGAGGGGGAAGGCGGTCGGAGAGAGCGGGAGACGGCCGGAGGAGGCGGATCCGGCCATCCTTAGCCCGGATCTGACCGGAGGAGGCCGGGCGTCCATCGGAGAAGACGGAGGAGCAGAACGGACGGCATCACGGCTCCCGTGCTCCGGCGAGCTCGCTGGAGGTCGGGCGGCGGTTCCGGCGAGCTCCTGGTGCCGGCGAGCTCGGCGCGGGGGCGCGCGAGGGGCGGCGGGGCTCGGGCACCGCGGAAGACGAGTGGCGCGGCGACCCGCGGCGGTGCGGAGGCGGGCCCGGCGCGGTTGGCGCGCAGTCCGGTCGCCGGAGTAGTTCGCCGGCGACGGCGCGAAGGCGGCGGAGCAAGGGCGGCGAGACGCGAGGCGGCGGCGCGGAGGGCGGGCCCGGTTTGGCCTGGGGCGGGCCGGATCTGGGCCCCGGGTGGCGCGGCGAAGTGGGCGCGGGCGCGGGGACGCGTGGCGGCGCGCGGTAGGCTGAGGCGGCGGGGTTGATGACGTGGCAGCGCCTGATTGGGTGGAGCGAGGTGGCTAGCGGCGGTGGACATGTCCGGCTCCGCCCGGACGTGTCCGGCGGCGCGGTGGAGAAGAGGCTAGGGTTTAGACTGCGAAAAATTTGGGGAGGCACACATATATATAGGTAGATGGAGCTAGGAGAGTCCAAATGAGATGCGGTTTTCGGCCACGCGATCGTGATCGAACGGCCGAGATGATGGAGAGGTCTTAGGTGTGCTTTGGGCCAGTTTGGAGAGGTGTTGGGCTGCAACACACACGAGGCCTTTTCGGTCCCTCGGTTAACCGTTGGAGTATCAAATGAAGTCCAAATGGCACAAAACTTGACAGGCGGTCTACCGGTAGTAAACCAAGGCTGCATGACAAGTCTCGGTCCGATCCGAAAACGTTTAACACCTGCACATGAAAAGAGGTAGAAAGGGACACCGGAGGACATAGGAGCGCCGGAATGCAAAACGGACAACGGGGAAAATGCTCGGATGCATGAGACGAACATGTATGCAAATGAAATGCACATGATGACATGATATGACATGCATGACACGCAAGAAAATGACAAGGCAACAACAGGGAATAACTGGAGGACACCTGGCACATCGGTCTCGGGGCGTTACAACACTCCACCACTACGAGAGGATCTCGTCCCGAGATCTAGAATGGCACCAGAGGGAAAAAACGGAGGAGAAAGAGAAGAGGTAAACTAAGTTGCTTCTTTGACAAACGAGTGAAACCAAAGAACCTTGAAAAGGTTAAGCCATTTCGAGAAAAGAATACAACGGAGATGAATGAAGTTGAAAACACTCCGTTAGGAAAGATGAACAAGGAAGAACAACTTCGAACAGCACTCCGATTGGAAAGAGATGAAAGACTTGATAACATGAAAAAAAAAGCTTGAGCAAAGGGACACAACACTCCGGTTAAATGGATAAGCACGAAAAGAACATGATCTTCACAATTCGAGATAATGATTCAAAAGAGCAACATCACAAGGCCTCCGGAAGAAAGAAATAGAAGATAGATAACTGAAAGAAAAGAATGGAGAAGAAAATGTCGACTTCTGTCACAACATAGCTTAAAAGGCATCTTTTGGAGAAGGGTTGAACGGAGTTCTTAGAAAACCAACAACGAAAAAGAGTAAGCTTAATATGGTCTTATGGAATACATCTCAAATTATGAGGTGACAACCAACCACTTACGGGAAAAGAATTGGATTGATATGAACGAGGAGACGAGAAACTTATTTCACCGGGAGGGTAGATGAAGAACTTGGATCATATATGAGCACCATAAGTAGCAACAATCCTTAGGGAAGGCTTTAGGTGAAATATAACCCAAGATAACTCCAACTAAGAGGTTGATGGATTTAAAATATCTCATTCTTAACAACATGTGAATCATGAAACATGAACTCAAATTATCAAGAATGACATAATACCACCTACAATGATATGGAAAAAAGAATTGCACTCCGGATAGCAAGATGAAGAATGCTTGAGATCCTTAGAAAAGAATCTCGATGAAAAACTTTGAGAAGGAATTAAATCCTTGATGAACCATCATGTAGAACCTCCATGAAGAACTCCGTTAAACAAAAGAATGGTCAAACGGAAAGAAAGAGAAGTTGAAAACACAAGGTGAATCCTTGTACCAATTTAGATGAATCTCCATGGTGAAATAATTGAAAAAGGTTGGAACTCCGAGAAAAAGAGGAGATGAAACAATTGAAAACCGAGAGCTTGATGAGCCTCCAGAATAAGGAATTGAATTTACTCAATGAAACAAGAATAAGAATTATATTATGCTTATCCTTCACCAATTTAAATTGATGACAAGCAGCGGATTTGGCATACTACTTATTCTCGTAGAAAGTATTAAAAGAGATATAGCGCAAACTTTAGAAAATCTTCAACGAACCACCGGTAGAATTTGAAAATAGCGAAAGAATTGATATGAAAAACAAGGAAGAGAGATCTTGAACGAACCACCGTAAGAATTGGAAAAGAACGAATAAAACATGAAGAAACACTGGGAAGGATTAGCAAATACACGAAGATGCTTGAGAGAATTTAGATCCATGAGAACGACGAGATTACGAGCTGATTAGAGAATCCTTGATCTAAGCACCGGTATGATTTAGAGTATGAGAGCTGAAAGCTGGAATGAATAAATCTTCTGAAATGATGGGCTTTGGACGAATCAAACTGAAAAGAATCTTGAATTGCTCCGGATAGGTGAAAAGAATTCTCACAATCGAAAAACAATTATGAAAGGATGGCATTAAGCTAGAACCACGAATCTTGAAGAGAGTGGAGCAAGATTGAGAGAAAAATCTTCTTCGGTCTTCAAGTGTTGTGAAAGACGATGAGAGACACCACCATGAATTATTTATATACTCCAGGATGACGAATAGGAAGGTTGAGCCAACGGTGAAAAGAATTTGAAAGATCTTGTAGAAATACATATGACTGATGATGGATCATTCTTACGTCAACTTCGAAAAGAATTTTTGAGGATAGCTCTGAGAAAATTAGAAGAGTCAGGTAAGATCCTGGAAAAAGACCTGTGGGTTAGGGCCCACTGAAAAGATACATCGTAGAACGATTCAAAAGAGAGAAAGCACCAGTTGAATTAAATGGCTTGAATGAGGAACAAACTCGAAAGATCTTGAATGAATGAGAATAAACACTAGCATCTTCTGAGATATCTTCAGCACTCCGGAACAAATGAATAGCGAGAAGTGACTGATTAAGAATTGCACCGGCATGAGAAAGCATTGAAATGAGGAAAGGGTATGATCAATGCCAAAAGCTTGAATTGAATCCACCGGAGAAGAAAAAGAATGAAGAATGATGAACTTCATGCTCCGTTAGGATCTTCATGAGAGCCGCCGGGTAAGAATATTGACGGAAAAGAATGGAGAGGCTTCATAACCAATAAGATGGATACTTGATTAAGAATTCTGAGTCCTCGAAGAAAAAGGGTGGATGGGCGGGAAAAACAAAGGCAACTTGGAGACGGATGAAACAAACACCATTGAGAAGAACTGATACTTGATCTTACTGATGTTGAAATGATTGGATCCACTTGAAGAGAAACACGCCGGTGAAAAGGATTGACATGACAATCTCAATTATCAAGAAGGATTGATATTCACATCGGAGTATGGTAAGACCGTTTAGAGAAGGTATGGAATCAACATTTGTCTCTGAAGCAACTCGAATACCACAACTCAAAACAAAACAAAGGATTGGCTTGCGGAATAAGCCGGAACAAACATATGATAGAGATTTCGTCCGAAGTTTTCGTGGTGGGGCCTACACGGGCTCGATCGTACAGCACCATCATTGAAAGATCGTGGATGTCGCCTAGAGGGGGGGTGAATAGGCGCTTTAAAATAATTACGGTTTAGGCTTGAACAAATGCGGAATAAACCTAGCGGTTAATTTGTCAAACACAAAACCTACAACAACTAGGCTCACCTATGTGCACCAACAACTTATACTAAGCAAGATAAACAACTATGTGATAGCAAGATATATGACAAGAAACAATATGGCTATCACAAGGTAAAGCGCATAAGTAAAGAGCTCGGGTAAGAGATAACCGAGGCACGCGGAGACGACGATGTATCCCGAAGTTCACACCCTTGCGGATGCTAATCTCCGTTTGGAGCGGTGTGGAGGCACAATGCTCCCCAAGAAGCCACTAGGGCCACCGTAATCTCCTCACGCCCTCGCACAATGCAAGATGTCGTGATTCCACTAAGGGACCCTTGAGGGCGGTCACCGAACCCGTACAAATGGCAACCCTTGGGGGCGGTCACCGAACCCGTACACTTTGGCAACCTTGGGGGCGGTCACCGGTACCCGTCAAATTGCTCGGGGCGATCTCCACAACCTAATTGGAGACCCTGACGCTTGCCCGGAGCTTTACACCACAATGATTGAGCTCCGAACACCACCAACCGTCTAGGGCGCCAAGGCACCCAAGAGGAACAAGCTCTAGGGTGCCCAAACACCCAAGAGTAATAAGCTTCTCAAACTTCACTTCCACGTATCACCATGGAGAACTCAAACTGATGCACCAAATGCAATGGCAAGGGCACACGGAGTGCCCAAGTCCTTCTCTCCCAATCCACCAAAGCAACTAATGCTAGGGAAGAAAATGAGAGGAAGAACGAAATAAGAACATGAAGAACTCCAAGATCTAGATCCAAGGGGTTCCCCTCACCTAGAGGAGAAAGTGATTGGTGGAAACATGGATCTAGATCTCCTCTCTCTTTTCCCTCAAGAACTAGCAAGAATCATTGGAGGGATTGAGAGTTAGCAAGCTCGGAGAAGGTCAACAATGGGGGAAGAACACGAGCTAAAAGGATAAGGTTCATTGGGGAAGAATACCCCCTTTTATAGGTGGGGAAAAATCCAACCATTATGCTCACAGCCCGCATAGAGCGGTACTACCGCTCCAAGGAGCGATACTACCGCTAGGGCGGAAGTACCCCTTTGAAAAACAACAGCGAGGAGGCAAAAGGCTAGAAGAACCGCCGGAGCGGTACTACCTCTCGTCCTCACGGTACTACCGCTCGTCCTCACGGTACTACCGCTTGACCTCACGGTACTACCGCAAATTGTAGCAGTACTACTGCTTGCGATCGGTACTAAAAAAAACATCCGGGCCTACCACCGCAAGACTTGGGACGAGTTTTTGGTCCGGAGCGGTACTACCGCTGCAGGAGCCGTGGTAGTACTGCTCTGGAGCGGTAGTAAAAAATTACATCCGCTCCAATTCGCGGTAGTACCGCTGCAGCCTTTTCAGAACACCAAAACTGCCACAACTTTTGCAAACGGACTCCGAATTCGATGAAACCAAGTTTGTTGAAAAGCTAGCGACAAGGGCTAACACAATCTTGAAAGAAATATCAATAAGAAGCAAATTATAAAAGGCCCATAAGAAAATGGTGAGGACCCTTCCTCGGATAAGACAGGTAAAACCTACAACACCGAAAACATCATAGAAGACGCATGCGAACTCCGTTTTCGATGAAACCAAGTTTGTCATCAAGATGAACATAAGCTCTAAGACTCACAAAGAGAACCAAACAAGAACCAAGAAACATGATGCAAGGATGCAATGGTTTCAGCTCTCAACAAATGATACGATCAAGCTACTCACTTGAGAGCCCCCCTTGATAGTACGGCTATCGATCCTATAACCCGGTCTCCCAACTACCACCATGAGACCGGTAAAATAGAAAACCTATCGAGGGAAACCTTTGCCTTGCACATGATCCACTTGAGTTAGATGATGGCGATCTTGTCCTCCTCAAGATGGACCACCTTTCTTGATTGCGTTGGGTCGATGAAGACTAGATGATTGCTCCCCCATACTCCACTATGGGTGAGCCACTCTTCGGCACATCTTCACAAGTCCATTGACACCACAATGGATGGCAAGCTTCAAGCACTTGATCTCTTCGTGATTCTCCACTTGAAATTGCACACGACAATCTTGATGACGATCACCACTTGATGTCATCCTTCCCATGGGTTGTATGATATCATCCTCTTGATGCAAGCCCATGGACACGTACCTAACCCCACATAGACTCTCACATAGACCATGTGTTAGTACACAAAGTGCAATGGACAATGCTTACCATACCATGGGATCACTTGATCCCTCTCGGTACATCTTCTACTCTTTGTGAGTTGATCAACTTGATTCACTCTTGACTTAGTCTTGATCAACCTTGAATCTTTCCAACTCTCTTCGTTTGGATGATGTCTTGAAGGTAAACATGAATGATCACACAATCTTCTTCTTCAAGACATGCTTGCAATAAGCTCAACTCTCAAATGACCAATCTTTGGATAATTCCTTGAATAGCACCTTGGTCGACACAAACTCTCCTTGAAACCAACACATGTACTCCAAGAAAAGCCTATGGACAAAACCTTCAAATATAACTCAAGGAAACCATTAGTCCATAGAGATTGTCATCAATTACCAAAACCAAACATGGGGGCACCGCATGTTCTTTCAATCTCCCCCATTTTGGTAATTGATGACAATCACTTTCACGAGAGTTTATACAAGGAATTATGCATCACCAAGCAATGCAACAACCAATAATGCATGTGTATGAGATGCAAATGCTTAGGAACAAAACCAAAGCAAGGAGAAAACTCTGAAGACTTCTCCACAAAACTCTCTGAAACTTCTCCCCCATTGGCATCGATTGCCAAAATGGGCGAAAAGCATAGAAGGCCAATATAAATTGTGTTCCTCCATAAATTGTGTATTTCTCAACAAGAGAGTGGAATGCAATACACATATCCAACGGTAATACTTGGAGGAAGACAAACTATATTGAGGCCCAAAGATTGCAAAAGGAAGATATGCTACAAAGACATAACAAAGAGAGAAACAAGCAATCAAGCAATCAAAAGATATCTATTGAAGCAAGCTATCAAAAGATACCAATTGAACCAACTAGGCCAATGATCCTACGAGCCACATGAATAAAAGATATTATGATATGAGCAAAGGAGTGTTCTAAAGAAACTAGAGAGGCTCCCCATGATTTGTGCACACATAAGAATATTTGAATTTGGAAACAAAGTGCACAAAATAGGATCATAGCTCCCCCAAAATCAATAGAAACTTACAACAAGTGCAAGAGAGCATATAGGAAACTAAGCCTAGTACTTGCAACAAACACATGGTTGAGAAACAAGTAAGAGAGGCAACTTAAGAGTGGGCTCAACCAAAAAGATGTGTGTGAGTCAAGGCAATGCACTTGAGAAGACTAATGTACAGAAGAGCATTAAGCATCAATAAAGTATTCAAAGAATGAGGCACACGGTGCAAGGCCTATCATTCCCACACACAACTAGCAAATGGGTTCACAAGCTTACTAATAAGCATATAGAGAACCTATGTTTGTGACAACCCGCGGTGAAGATAGAAGATGAAAGGTGCATCAAGACGAGGGATGCCAATTAAGATGGCAAAAACCTCGTAAAGATAAGCATGAGGAAAATAATCTTCACCACACAAGAGCGCATCAAGATGCAACGAGATACGACACACACTCAAGGAAAAAGCTTTCACGGAGCCACCAAAGAAATAACAAAAGAGAGACAAGGTGGACATGAAAGAAAGGATATCATCTAGAGATGTAATTTCTCTCAAGTGTATAAGGTTCTAGGTAGACGAAGTCATGATGATATATATCTACAAAGAAGGATGTACACCCGAAATAGTTACAACATGAAGGAACAAGATATCCAAAAGGAAGTCATACATATACCAACAAGATATTTGCTTGAGAGCATAGCACAAGGCTAGATATGGTCTTATTGCATATAAATGAATTCCAACCACACGAACATCAAAGACATCACAACTAGCAACAAGACATCATTGTTGGGATGCTTTGAGAAAGGAAACAAGTATCACAAGAGAGAATGGAAAACATGCCATGATACAACCTACGAAAGGTTGATGCAAGAAATGTGTGCATGAAGTAGATGATGATACTTGTTACTGAGATACCATTGGATGGATGTAGTAGATACCAATTAAAGGTAGATAGTAGTTCATTAATCATCATAGCTTGACTCCAATAAGCACATGGTGAAACCACCTTCCTTGTGAGTGAGCCGAGCATCCAATGCATCTCCACTTGTTCCTAGAACAACAACACAAACAAAATGGTACCCAAACTCATTGGGACCAAAGAGTTAGAGAACCAACAACACATAGGACAAACTCCACATAAATATGTGCATATAGATATGAAAATGAATTTCATGCACATCTCATCCAATTTGAGACCTGGTGGAGTTCCCCCTATATATTGGGTCAAAGAAAGAAAGCATGCCAAAGAAACTACAAGAAGTAAATATGTATGCTCAAGACTTTCAAGAACCGAGACCAAAAGACAAAGAAATACCAAGCGAAGAAAAGATACCAAATGAATAAATCATCACTTGGAGGATATCCATAAAAGATACATCAAGGAATGAGATATCCATTGATACACTCAAAAAAAAGATGTCAAACTCCCAAAAGAGAGAATGGTTCCAAACAAACCAAGCCCTCTACAAAGTTTCATGATGGCACAAAGCACCAAAAAGAAACGGCTTGCCTTCCACAAACACACACTTGATAAGGATCACAAGATGAGTGTTTTATAGAGAATAGGATAGCTCCCCCAAGACTAGTGCATTATAGAGAATTTGCATTTGAATACAAAATGCACGAGGTGGGATCACCACTTTAACTATATCTAGAAAACACTAGACAAGGTCAAGAAATTAACAAGATCCACAAGTGGTATGGAATACAATGGGAGTTGACACAATCCTAGGCAAGAGATAAAGCAAATAAAAGCAAAGGCCAATGTAAAGATGATCAATAATTTCTACCACACATAAGTGAGTACCAATTGTCAAAAGACAAGAAGTATTTGGAAATAATTCCCGGTGGTAGATAACAAGGATATCCGACATCATCTTCACATCAAACAAAAGCAAATTGCAACTTGTAGAGCTAACATGCCACCTAGGAACAAGATAATTTACAATATCAATTCTAGGTGACAATATCTCAAATGTACACATTTTCTAGGCTAGTAATATACACATAGCATATTACTCCCCCATAATGTGATACCAATTAAAGATAAACAAGAGGCAAAATAATGATCCAACACGAGATAATTAATGTACAATGTAGAATTTGAATTTCTCATGAGAAGACATACCACATAGCGACTAGATAATCTTGAAATATCAATACTAGATGGTATTACTCATGTACACACATATATAGGATTGTGAGGTGCACAAAGCACATCACTCCCCCATAATGGGATATTCCATTAATCTCTCACAAGAACCAACTAAGAAAAGAACAAGATGCAAAAGGCTCAATGCATGACACACACGTACATGATGTGCAAACCAACACACACATACTTGATTGCACAAGATAATCACATTGGAAGCACAACATATACAAACACATGCAAGGAACAAAACCAAACATGCAAAGGGGTAAGTAACTATCAATGTAAACACTTTAAGCACGAGTTACCGCATGGAGAAACATTGGATATAAGATAGAAACTTGATAATTCGAATAACTTGGCTTGAGACAATTAGAATGATGAAGTCCCCTTAATTCTTCATAAAGTAGCCAAGTCTCCAGTGCCCTCCAACAACACCTATTGATCAAGTTTGAGCTTGTTGGTCCCCAACCAAGTTGGGTCCTAAGAGGTTAGTCACAATAGGCTTGGCTACCCAAATGGTTCTCTTCTTGACACCACTTTGAGTACCAACAACTTTGGCAAACACATTGCCAACCTTATCCTTCCCAAGAGAATAGATATCATCAATAATAATTGGGTTGGATAAGTTACCACTAGTGCATGAAGAGGCGAGGTGACCTTTCTCACGACATAAGTAGCAACGTCTACTCTTCACTTTCTTCTCACTTGATTTCTCAACTTGAGAAGCATTAGCTTGAGGATTCTTGGGAAGAGGACTTTCTTCAACTTGTGGTTGAGCATGAGATCGAACTTGTGGCCGCTTCCCTTGTTGCTTGTCACTAATGGCCTTCGTCTTCAATGGGAAAGATCTAACATGATGCCCTTCTACTTTGCACTTGAAGCAAACAATCTTGGCCGAATTCTTGACTTGTTCTTGGCCCTTCTTTTTGTTCACTTTGGACTTATTCTTATTGTTGGAGTTGAATCCAAGTCCACCTTTGTCATTGGGGGATTTTTGCACACTCAAGATATTATTGAGTGTGAATTTTCCTTCATGACTCTTTTCCAAGTCTTTCTTCAAAGAAGTGACTTGGGCCTTGAGCTCTTTGATTTTCTCTATATGGTTAGTCTCAACACAAGTACTAGAGGAAGTATAAGCTTCATCGTTAGAGCAACAAGGCAAGGAAAGCAATTCATCACAAGATGTACCAATGTTATGCATGGATGAATCGCGAGGACTAGCACAAGGCAATATAGCATTTTGACCAAAAGTAGTGCTAGTATCCACATGAGGCTCACTAGATGTTACCTTAGCAAGCATGACCTCATGAGCTATCTTTAGCACATTATGGGATACTAGAAGATCATCATGAGAGCTTGTGAGGTTTACATGATTTTCTTCTAACATCCCATAATTGCTAGATAGCAACTCAAGTTGAGCCCTTAGCTCAACATTCTCCTTTAATATGGATGCTTCACAAGAGATAGAGTTAGTAGCACAAGCATCATCATTAGCAACAAGAGGAGAAGACAACTTGGCAAGATCTTTTGAATATGAAGCTTTAAGTTGAGCATGAGACTCGGTGAGTTTGATGAGCTCACCCTTGATGACCCTTGAGCCATTTTTCGAGGTGCTCAAAATCCTCAAGGAGTCTAGCATGAGCAACTTCAAGCTTAGCATTTTTAGTTTTGAAATCATTGGCCACCTTGAGTGCTCTATCATGAGATTCCTTTATTCTAGATAATTCTAGAGCAAAGGTCTCCTCAAGAGATTCGGATGTGGTTTGTTCATGTTCAAGAGCTTGAGATAGCTCCGTGATCTCATTTGCGTAATCACGCTCATGAGCTTCCATTTTCTCAATGGTGACCTCATGCTCCTCTAGATGAGATTCCAACTCCTCAATGTATTTCTTGCCTTCAATGGCAAGAGACATGATTTCCATGAAGTTGGAACGAGCAAGTTTATTTTTGTGAAGAGCTTTAAAAATCATTTCCCCCTTAGTTTTTAAGGAGGCAACATTATCATTCTCTTCATCATAATCAACATCATCATCACTCTTGCCATCATCACAAGATATATTGGGATTCAAAGTGGGAGATACCTTTGAAGCCTTGGCCATAAGGCAAAATGCAATAGATGATGATGAAGGATCCGTTGAAGCACCATTCAAGACCACATCTTGTTCCATGGGGTGTTGGGTTTCCTCTACATTGTTAGCACAACAATTCGAGGACATATATGAATTTTTATCATGGCGACAACACATAGTAAACATATCATCATGGGACTTAGTCAAGCAATTTCTACATGATATGCAAGGACTATCAACACAAGCATGTGAAACATTTGGAGTGCTCGAAGTGTTAAAGCCCAAAGAAGGAGCATTGCAATAAGATAGTGATGAAGGATCATCCACAATAAACATACTATCATCATTGCAATGACCAACACTACTCACCATATCATTACCTTGTGGCAAGCCACATGTAGGTGAAGTAGAAGAAGTTGAGAAGACTATACGGCCGGATGTGGAGGGAGAACAATCATCCCCACAAAACTTGGACATGCCATATTTATCTTGAAGCTTTGTCCACAACTCATGAGCATCCCGGAACGGCATGAGTTGAAATATAACTACATTGCTCAAAGCATCGAAACGCACATTAGAAGCTTGAGCATTGAGATAAGAGTTTTTCTCATCCTCTAAAGATAATCTTTGAGGATCCTTTGGAGGAGAAAAACCCATATCTACAATTCGCTCTAAATTTGGGTCCATGACCCTAAAGAGATTAAGCATGTGAATTACCCAAACATCAAAATTTGTGCCATCGAAACTAAGAGTGTGAGAGAATCCTAATCCCCTAGTCGACATCTTTACTCTCTAGGCAGTTAAGCCTAACAAAGAGAGATGAGGCTCTGATACCAATTGAAAGATCGTGGATGTCGCCTAGAGGGGGGGTGAATAGGCGCTTTAAAATAATTACGGTTTAGGCTTGAACAAATGCGGAATAAACCTAGCGGTTAATTTGTCAAACACAAAACCTACAACAACTAGGCTCACCTATGTGCACCAACAACTTATACTAAGCAAGATAAACAACTATGTGATAGCAAGATATATGACAAAAAACAATATGGCTATCACAAGGTAAAGCGCATAAGTAAAGAGCTCGGGTAAGAGATAACCAAGGCACGCAGAGACGACGATGTATCCCGAAGTTCACACCCTTGCGGATGCTAATCTCCGTTTGGAGCGGTGTGGAGGCACAATGCTCCCCAAGAAACCACTAGGGCCACCGTAATCTCCTCACGCCCTCGCACAATGCAAGATGCCGTGATTCCACTAAGGGACCCTTGAGGGCGGTCACCGAACCCGTACAAATGGCAACCCTTTGGGGCGGTCACCGAACCCGTACACTTTGGCAACCCTTGGAGGCGGTCACCGGTACCCGTCAAATTGCTCGGGGCGATCTCCACAACCTAATTGGAGACCCCGACGCTTGCCCGGAGCTTTACACCACAATGATTGAGCTCTGAACACCACCAACCGTCTAGGGCGCCAAGGCACCCAAGAGGAACAAGCTCTAGGGTGCCCAAACACCCAAGAGTAATAAGCTTCTCAAACTTCACTTCCACGTATCACCGTGGAGAACTCAAACCGATGCACCAAATGCAATGGCAAGGGCACACGGAGTGCCCAAGTCCTTCTCTCCCAATCCCACCAAAGCAACTAATGCTAGGGAAGAAAATGAGAGGAAGAACGAAAGAAGAACACGAAGAACTCCAAGATCTAGATCCAAGGGGTTCCCCTCACCTAGAGGAGAAAGTGATTGGTGGAAACGTGGATCTAGGTCTCCTCTCTCTTTTCCCTCAAGAACTAGCAAGAATCATTGGAGGGATTGAGAGTTAGCAAGCTCGAAGAAGGTCAACAACACGAGCTAAAAGGATAAGGTTCATTGGGGAAGAATACCCCCTTTTATAGGTGGGGGAAAATCCAACCGTTATGCTCACAGCCCGCATAGAGCGGTACTACCGCTCCAAGGAGCGGTACTACCGCTAGGGCGGAAGTACCCCTTTGAAAAACAACAGCGAGGAGGCAAAAGGCTAGAAGAACCGCCGGAGCGGTACTACCGCTCGTCCTCACGGTACTACCGCTCGACCTCACGGTACTACCGCAAATGGTAGCGGTACTACTGCTTGCGAGCGGTACTAAAAAAACATCCGGGCCTACCACCGCAAGACTTGGGACGAGTGTTTGGTCCGGAGCGGTACTACCGCTGTAGGAGCCGCGGTAGTACTGCTCTGGAGCGGTAGTAAAAAATTACATCCGCTCCAATTCGCGGTAGTACCGCTGCAGCCTTTTCAGAACACCAAAACTGCCACAACTTTTGCAAACGGACTCCGAATTCGATGAAACCAAGTTTGTTGGAAAGCTAGCGACAAGGGCTAACACAATCTTGAAAGAAATATCAATAAGAAGCAAATTATAAAAGGCCCGTAAGAAAATGGTGAGGACCCTTCCTCGGATAAGACAGGTAAAACCTACAACACCGAAAACATCATAGAAGACGCATGCGAACTCCGTTTTCGATGAAACCAAGTTTGTCATCAAGATGACCATAAGCTCTAAGACTCACAAAGAGAACCAAACAAGAACCAAGAAACATTATGCAAGGATGCAATGGTTTGAGCTCTCGACGAACGATATGATCAAGCTACTCACTTGAGAGCCCCCCTTGATAGTATGACTATCGATCCTATAACCCGGTCTCCCAACTACCACCATGAGACCGGTAAAATAGAAAACATATCAAGGGAAACCTTTGCCTTGCACATGATCCACTTGAGTTAGATGATGACGATCTTGTCCTCCTCAAGATGGACCACCTTTCTTGATTGCGTTGGGTCGATGAAGACTAGATGATTGCTCCCCCATACTCCACTATGGGTGAGCCACTCTTCGGCACATCTTCACAAGTCCATTGACACCACAATGGATGGCAAGCTTCAAGCACTTGATCTCTTCGTGATTCTCCACTTGAAATTGCACACGGCAATCTTGATGACGATCACCACTTGATGTCATCCTTCCCATGGGTTGTATGATATCATCCTCTTGACGCAAGCCCATGGACACATACCTAACCCCACATAGACTCTCACATAGACCATGGGTTAGTACACAAAGTGCAATGGACAATGCTTACCATACCATGGGATCACTTGATCCCTCTCGATACATCTTCTACTCTTTGTGAGTTGATCAACTTTATTCACTCTTGACTTAGTCTTGATCAACCTTGAATCTTTCCAACTCTCTTCGTTTGGATGATGTCTTGAAGGTAAACATGAATGATCACACAATCTTCTTCTTCAAGACATGCTTGCAATAAGCTCAACTCTCAAATGACCAATCTTTGGATAATTCCTTGAATAGCACCTTGGTCGACACAAACTCTCCTTGAAACCAACACATGTACTCCAAGAAAAGCATATGGATAAAACCTTCAAATATAACTCAAGGAAACCATTAGTCCATAGAGATTGTCATCAATTACCAAAACCAAACATGGGGGCACCGCATGTTCTTTCAATCATGTACAAGGCAGTGCACATGACATACGAAGCATCCCCGAGTCGGCATAGCCAAGGACTCTTTAAGACACAACGAGACCACTGTAAAACCGACCGTGAATAGGCGGACCACTAGACGTCGAACCCCAATTTCATATCATACATCTGTCGGAAAGAATATCCTAAGAGCTACTTGAATTCCCACTTATAAACTCCCGAAACTTTCCGGTTATGCAATCAGGTGTTGGGGATACAGGGGAAGCGTAATATCTCACCCAAAACTAACAAATCCTACATCCAGCTGTCTCCATCCTTCAACACATAACCAAGAATCCTTCGGAAATTGTTTACCTCAACCTTCGAAAAGCATCTGTTATACGAGTTATGGCAATACTCCCGCACTCCCGCCCCAGTACTGGGTGGCGTCGAGGTTATCTCACCAACAATTGCATAAAAGAGATTTTCGATGTCGGCGAAACTAAACTCAAGTATTCTAGAACTGCAACGATAAAATTGTGATGACAACACCTCGGAGCTCAACTCCCCGGGACACTGCCACAACCCCTAAATGACAGGAGGCACCAAGAACAATGTTCTCGTCACAAAACCATCGGAACGATTCCAAGATACCCGCGTGATCCTAAAAAAAATTTAGTGAAATTTGAGAAGAGAAGAGTCAAAACTCTACGTCAGGATGCCTCACCAGAGCGACGAAGGGACTGAGGAGTAAAAGAAGTCCTACTCTCCGATATATATAATCCTAAAAGACTCAAAACATTTTTTTCTAGACTCAACAACGCCAGTGATTCGATCAAGCAGGGGGTTCCTAAGGTCAGGGAAGGCTCTGATTACCAACTTGTAACGCCCTCAATGCGGCTATATCTCCCACGTGTCGAAGCACGACTTAGAGGCATAACCGCATGGAAAGCAATGTCGCAAGTGAGGTAATCTTCACACAACCCATGTAATGCATAAGGGAAAGAGATACATAGATGGATTACAATCGCCACTTCACACAATTACATGAATAAAGCATTACATCATCCAGATACAATCAAGGTCCGACTACGGAACCAAAATAAAAGAAGACTACCCCAAAAGCTACACAGATCCCCGATCAACCCCAACTGGGCTCCACTACGGATGCATGAGACGAACATGTATGCAAATGAAATGCACATGATGACATGATATGACATGCATGACACGCAAGCAAATGACAAGGCAACAACAGCGAATAATTGGAGGACACCTGGCACATCGGTCTCGGGGTGTTACAGCCGGTGAACAAAGTCTGTGAAGGTTTGGAAGTCTCCCTTGAAGACTTACCAGAGTGATTGGGCGAGGACTGGGTGTCCTTAGCTCAAGGGGAATAAGGTGAAGACACGGTCTTCTGAGTTAAATCTCAGCCTCCCTAACCAGACGTACAGTTGTCACAGCAACTGGAACTGGTCCAACAAATCCTTGTCTTCAACGAGCAACTGGTTCTATCCTTCCCATCTCTTTATTCACAGTTGGTCCTTGTGAAGTCATTGCCTATTTGCATTATCTATTTGTCTTCATTGTGTGACTGCTTGTTCTGATTGGCTTCATACTGTCTTCCATTCTGATCCATACTGCCTAGTTGCTATTAGTCCTTGTGCTTTCACTTCATTGAATACTTGACTATGGCTTGTCTAGTGTAGTCTATCTTCCGCTGCATGTTAATAGGTTCATTTCTATCGATTGTCTTCGAAACTTCCATGTTTTGAAGACTTTCATAAAAATCGCCTATTCACCCCCCCTCTAGTCGATCACTAGCACTTTCAATTGGTATCAGAGCAAGGTACTCCCTTGTTCTGTGTGATTCGGTTTAACCACCTGGAGTTTTAGCTATGTCGACTGTAGGGATAATCAAAATCTCCGCTGCGTGCCCTGTCTTCGATGGCACTGATTATCCCAAATGGAAGACTCCTTGCAATGGACAGTGAGCTTTGGAGGGTCACAGAGATTGGCCTCACCGACTTATGCAAGATGGCGGATGCCAAAGACATTTCAGAAGTTCACTCTGCTGGATGTCAAGGCGAAGGACGTTATCTGCTCCTCTCTGTCCAGAGATGAGTTCAGGCGCATCATGCATCTCTGCAATGCAAAGCTTATATGGGATCGGATTTCTGATGTTTATGAAGGTCATCGGACATGTCAGGATCCCTGGTTCCTCGACTTCAAGGAGTCACTTAAAACAATGTCTCCCGAACCCGATCCATCCTCCCCAACCTACTGCTTCATGGCACGTGGTGCCAAGGTAAACTCACGTGATGCTTACTTCCAAACATCAAGTGAAGATGACTCTGATTGTGATTCCAAACCCAGCTACAAAACACTTGCTAAAATTGCAACTGAACAACAGAAAGCTATGGAACATATTCAAAAACTGTTAGACAAAAGTGATGACCTGTTGGACGCTGAAATGACTCAATCTCAGTCCTTAATTGAAGACATAAAAAATCTTCATGTTAAGTATGAGGAACTTGAAAGTCGTCATGAAACGCTCTGAACAACTCATGAAAAGCTTTCCTATGATTATCTTCAAAGGAAGCAAGAACTTGAGAAATTGAGAGCGGCTCATGAAGATCTTCAAAAGGAAAACGAGCCACTTTGCGCCGAACAGATCAGTCCCGCTCAGGAAGGATTTGAACCACCATGTCTTAAATGCCTTGAGCGTGATAACTCTACTTCTGTTGCTGGATGTTCTACTGCTGCTACTGTTGCAATATCTTCAACTGTTGATGTGGTAACTAACCCCTCTGCTGAGGATGCCACTGCTATTGCTGATGAAAATTCTAGGTTGAAGACATTGCTTGAAACAGGGATGTACAAAAGTCTCAAAGGGCATCAGACACTATGTGATGTCCTCAAAAGGCAGATTCTGAACCAAAACCCTAGGAAAGAGGGTGTTGGGTTCGAAAGGAAAATGAATGCGGATGGCTCTTACTGGAAGCCTGAGCAATACCCCAAAACCACATGGGTTTCTGCAAAGGGACCTTCAGTGGATCCATCTACCCTATCTGGCTTCACTTGTGCTAATCCTATCGTCATTGATGAATCCTTTGATGCAAACTATAAACTGTTTAAGAATCAGAATGGTGAAGTGTTTGCCAAGTATATTGGTACTAACTGCAGGAATGGGCCACTTATGAAGAAAGTTTGGGTGCCCAAAAGGTGTCTAGAAAATCTTCCTGTGAATGTCGTCATGACATCACAAGGGAAGAAGACAAACCCCAGACCACAGGCTTCATATGGTCCAAAGGCTCCATACAGACAGAGGACTCACCTGAGTCGCACTAACACAAATGTTTTGCAGGGAAACTATACTCAGGCCTATGAATATGAGCGTGTTTCATCAAACCGCCATGTTCATAAGACCCAGAACTACTCTGCTTATTCTTATGAGTACTATTCTCCACCTGCAAGACTATTTGCTAGGGCTCCAAAGCCAAAGTTCTCAGATGGTACACTTAGACTCATTGCTTCGAAGTCACCCTTGAAGATGTGGGTGGCTAAGAAAGCTTAACTCTCTTTTGCAGGGAAAGGTCTCCAGCCGAAAATCAAATGCATCTGAAGCTATTGCTGGGGACCTAAAACATCTTGTAGGGCGCAAGATCAAATGCCCAAATGGTCTTATTAGGTATTTTGTTCCTGATTCGCTTGCTATTTGTCCTATCAATCCTAACCTCGATCTAAGCTTTCATAATCCACTTGCTCGTCAAATGTTTATGCTTCACAATACTCTTCGTGAAGCCTATCCCCCTAACTGCACTGTAGGGTATGACACCAGCTGCTTCAGAATGGATTATTGATAGTGGATGTACTAATCACATGACTGGTGAACGAAGTCTTCTCATGGACTCAACCTTACGTCCATCTGACAAAAGTCACATCACATTTGCTGATACTGGTAAAAGCAAGGTATTGGGTCTAGGTAGAGTTGCAATCTCAAAGGATCGGCACATAAATAAAGTGATGCTTGTTGAATCCCTTGGTTTCAACTTAATGTCTGTCTCAATGCTTTGCGATTTGAACATGATTGTGATATTTGGAAAATATTGTTGCCTTGTTCTAATGGAATCTGACAAGTCTCTAGTCTTTGAAGGGTATCGGAAAGATGTTTTGTACATGGTAGATTTCTCAGCAGGACCACAGATTGCCGTATGTCTTCTTGCAAAAGCTTCAGAGTGCTGGCTCTGGCATCGGAGGCTAGGGCATGCTGGCATGAGGAACTTGCATACTCTTGCAAAGAAGAAGCACGTCATAGGCATCGAGGGCGTCAAGTTCAAGAAGGATCACTTATGCGGTGCCTGCGAAGCTGGAAAGATGACGAGGGCCAAGCATCCCTCGAAGACAATCATGACAACCACTCAACCCTTCGAACTGCTACACATGGACCTCTTCGGCCCTACTCACTACTCTACTCTTACTACTACTGCTTGTCTCTATGGCTTCGTCATTGTTGATGATTATTCAAGATATACATGGGTGCATATAATCCTCTACAAGACTGAAGTGCAGGATGTCTTCAGACGCTTCGCAAATCGAGCCATGAACAACTATGGCGTCAAGATAAAGCACATCAGAAGCGACAATGGCACTGAATTCAAGAACACCGGCCTCGACACTTATCTTGATACATTGGGAATCACTCATGAGTTCTCAGCTCCGTACACGCCACAGCAGAATGGAATCGCAGAACGCAAGAACAGAACACTCATTGAGATGGCTTGGACGATGCTCGATGAATACAAGACACCAAGAAAGGTCTGACCTGGAGCTATTGATACTGCATGCCATGTCATCAACCGTTTTTATCTTCACAAGATTCTGAAGAAAACATCCTATGAACTCCTCACTGGTAAGAAGCCAAATGTCAGTTACTTCAGAGTATTTGGTGCTAGGTGCTGGATCAAGGATCCACATCACACTTCAAAATTTGCACCGAAAGCACATGAAGATTTTATGCTTGGTTACGGAAAGGATTCGCACTCCTACAGAGTCTTCAACCTCTTTCACTATAAAGTGGTTGAAACTGTGGATGTGCGGTTCGATGAGACTAACGGCTCGCAAAGAGAGCACCTGCCAAATGTGCTAGATGAAATTCCACCCAGTGAATCCATCAAGCTTATGGGAACTGGAGAAATCATACCGTTTGAAGTACAGCCTGAAGAGGAACTTATCATGTCTGCACCTAATAACCTGAAGACAATGCTCAGCCTGAAGACAATCCTTCAAACAATGACAATGATTAGCAAGAGCAAAATCTTCGTCCAGTTCATCCTCGTGTTGCAAATGAAGTGCAGATTGAGAAGATAATTGATAGCATCAATGCACCTGGTCCACTCACTCGTTCAAGGGCAACACAACTAGCAAATTTCTGTGGGCACTTTGCATTCGTCTCAATATCTGAACCCAAGAACGTTGATGAAGCCTTCATGGAACCTGAATGGATTCAAGCTATGCAAGAAGAGCTTCAATAGTTCGAGCTGAATAATGTGTGGGAACTGGTCAAGCGTCCTGATCCTCGTAAACACAATGCCATAGGCACTAAATGGATATATCACAACAAGCAAGATGAGCATGGTCAAGTTGTCAGAAACAAGGCTCATCTCGTTGCTCAAGGATACACTCAAGTTGAAGGAATTGACTTCGATGAAACATTTGCTCTTGTGGCTAGGCTTGAAGCTATACGCATACTGCTAGCCTATGAAAATCATCATAACATCCTTCTGTATCAAATGGATGTGAAAAGCGCCTTTCTCAATGGCAAGATTGAAGAAGAAGTGTATGTTGCACAACCGCCTGGCTTTGAAGATCCAAAACATCCTGACATGGTTTACAAGCTCAACAAGGCACTGTATGGCCTCAAACAAGCCCCTCGTTCTTGGTATGACACACTCAAAGACTTCCTGAAGAGCAAAGGCTTCAAACCTGGTTCCCTGGATCCCACACTTTTCATGAAGACATATGATGGTGAACTGTTTGTGTGTCAAATATATGTGGATGACATTATCTTCGGCTGCACTAACCAGAAATACAGTGATGAGTTTGGATACATGATGCAAGAGCAATATCTGATGTCCATGATGGGTGAGCTGAAGTTCTTCCTTGGTCTTCAAATACGGCAGCAACGCAACAACATCTTCATATCTCAAGAGAAATACCTCAAAGATTGCATGAAGAAGTTTGGAATGCAAGACTGCAAAGGTTATACGACGCTAATGCCTACCAAGAGTCATCTGGATTCTGACGCCAATGGTAAAGAGTTCGATCAAAAGGTATACCGCTCCATGATTGGTTCTTTGCTTTATTTATGTGCATCTAGGCCAGATATCATGCTTAGTGTTTGCATGTGTGCACGATTCCAAGCAGCACCAAAGGAATCACATCACTTAGCTGTGAAGCGATTTCTTTGATATTTGGCTTACACCCCAACACTAGGATTATGGTATCCAAAGGGCTCAGAGTTTGATCTATTTGGATTCTTGGATGCTGATTATGTTGGTGACAAGGTGGATCGCAAGTCTACATCAGGCACATGTCACTTTCTGGGACGATCACTTGTGTGTTGGTCTTCAAAGAAGCAAAACTGTGTATCTCTCCACTGCTGAATCTGAATACATTGCTGCTGGATCTTGCTGCGCTCAGCTGATATGGATGAAGCAAACACTCAAAGACTATGGCATTCATCTGAAGCAAGTGCCACTCTACTGTGACAATGAAAGCGCCATCAAGATCGCCAACAACCCAGTTCAGCACTCGAAGACAAAGCACATTCATATCCGTCATCACTTTATCAGAGATCATGTCATGAAGGAAGACATTGATATCATTCACGTCAACACTGAAGAGCAACTGGCAGATATCTTCACAAAGCCCTTGGATGAGAAAAGGTTTTGCAAGTTGCGGTGTGAGCTAAATATCTTGGAATCCTCAAATGTCCTGTGATCATGCACATATTGTCGGTGTCAAAACCGGCGGATCTTGGGTAGGGGGTCCCGAACTATGTGTCTAGGCCGGATGGTAACAAGAGGCAAGGGACACGAAGTTTTACCCAGGTTCAGGCCCTCTCGATGGAGGTAAAACCCTACATCCTGCTTGATTAATATTGATGATATGGGTAGTACAAGAGTAGATCTACCACGAGATCAGAGAGGGTAAACCCTAGAAGCTAGCCTATGGTATGATTGTTGATGTGTATGTTGTCCTACGGACTAAAACCCTCCGGTTTATATAGACACCGGATAGGGTTAGGGTTACATAGAGTCGGTTACAATGGTAGGAGATCTGAACATCCGTATCGCCAAGCTTGCCTTCCACGCCAAGGAAAGTCCCTTCCGGACACGGGACGGAGTCTTCAATCTTGTATCTTCATAGTCCAGGAGTCCGGCTGAAGGTATAGTTCGGCTATCCGAACACCCCCTAATCCAGGACTCCCTCAGTAGCCCCCGAACTAGGCTTCAATGACGATGAGTCCGGCGCGCAGATTGTCTTCGGCATTGCAAGGCGGGTTCTCCTCCAAATTCCATGTACCTGTTGAATAAAGTCCGGTTTCTTGTAGATGTTGCGCTCCTGGGCTTCTGCGCCCAATAATGGCCGCTCCCCACGTGTCAAACGAATATGAAAGGTCTGAGTGTTTTTACATTCACACCCCTAGCCGCGTAAACAAGTTGACCTATTTAAAGAGACGAGGATTTAGATCCAAACCACACCTTCCCCCTTTCGCGAGTGTTCATCAGAGCGCATTCAACAAAGATCCATTCCACCATGGCCAGCCGTCGCGACTCCTCCTCCCGCCCTTCCAGCCCTAAGCCTGGACATTAGGAAAGATGCTCCATCCCGCATAGCGAGTTAGTGATGCTCCAGACCAAGAGATTTCTCCCCCCGGCCTATATGATCCCGGTTCGAGCCGGTCTTGCCGTCTATAAGGGCGGAGGGCAAGCGGAGAGCGCCCCTAATCCCTCCAAAGGAGAGCGGGTGTGCCTCGTCCCTTATTTAATAAGGGGGCTCGGATTTCCCATCCATCCATTTCTCCGGGGGCTACTGGAGTTCTACGGCCTCCAACTACATCATCTCACGCCTGCCTCAGTATTGCATATCGCGGGCTTTGTAGCCCTCTGCGAGGTGTTCTTGGGTGTTGAAGCTCATTTCATACTATGGAGGGAGCTATTTTGCCTCGTGCCCCATTCCAAGAAGGGGTCTATGTATCAAGTGGGCGGAGCCGAAGTATGGCGCATCGCCGGGACCGGCTATCTGTCCGGAACCCCAAAGAAGGCATCCGAAGACTAGCCCTCGGAATGGTTTTACATAGAAGACGTCCCGCTGCCGGATCCTATCCGGATCGGCCTCCCTGAATTCAACAATGCTCCCTTAAAGAAGCGCCTAAGCTGGCGCCCACGGAGACCTCAGAGGGAAAGTGACAGGGACGTTGTTTGCCGGATGGGCCAGATAAGATTGTTAGCTCATTCCGGACTAACCATGATCGGGGTCATGGCCGCATGCATCATGCGAGGGGTGCAACCGCTACAGTATAGAAGCTACCCCATGTGGGATTTCAACAGGGAGGACGACACCACCCGCTACGGCCGTAAGGGGCCAGATTCGGCTGTGGCTCTAATAAAGACCTTGTCCGCTTTGTACAAGGGAGAAGGGGAGGATTTTCTCCGTGTTAACCCAAAGGGTGGATTTTCCATGTACAATCCTCCAAGCTGGGTGAGTGATCACATCTTTCACATCCGTTTTATATCCCCATTGTTAAATATTTAATCTTAGCGATTTCGACACAGGAACTGCGCCAGGCTGTTAAAGAAATAAACAGCCCTCCTCCATAACCCAAGGACCCAAGACGGTCCCTCGACCCGGACTCGCAAGAGGATCCGGAGCTTTCGATGGATCTGATTGATGGAGTGTTCCATCAATTGAGCAAGGACAACGCCCTAGTGGCCATTACGGCCGATTATCCAGGGCTAATCCCGGCCTCCCAGAAACGGGAGGCCGAACCTGCGGCGACAAGCCAACGAGGGGCCGCAGGGCCCCGTGGGCAGAAAAGAGGTGCAGTCCGGACCGGGGCGTCAGCGCAAAGGTATGGTGCACCCCCTTATCCCAGGTGTCGTACCTTCATGGCATATTAACACTTGTGCCCTCTTCAGGACAAAGAGACCTCGCTGAACTATATTCGGAGAGACCGCCAATCGCGCCTCCACCAGCCAGGCTCCAAAGCCTGGCCCGGAAGCGGGGCCGAACACAAGGCGCGCACCAGATGCTCCTCCGACGGAGGATGTGGACAGGTTGTCTGCCACCAACTCTGAGGTGGAGAGTGCCATGAACCACAGGCGTCGCCGGACAATTCTCCGCGACGCTTGTTTCTCCCAAGAGGCGTTAGATGCCTTTAAGTCGGGAGATGCGTACCTCCGTGCCGCTCAAAATGGTCTAACCAGAGCCACGGAGCAATATGTAAAAGACATACGAGTAAGAAAATTTTGGTAATTATATATATACCAGTAGCCCCCGAGACTTGAAACAGTTAAAATAACTGATTTAAGGATCATTTGTTATGCAGGTTCTTACAGAAAAGAATTCCCTACTATCCAAGGAGCTGGAAGAGTGCAAAGCCCAACTTGAGGCCGCACTAGCCGCGGCAGGGGAGCCTAAGGAGGCCCCCGCTGGTAATATACACTTCGAAAGATAAGTATTTTGTGAAGCACGGCTTTGGTGCGAAACTGACAAATGAAATTGCAGATGGCGCCGGATTGGATCCGGAAAGGCAACATCTCCTATGCTAGCTAAAGGCTGGTGAGAGGGTGTTGTTGAAGGTGATGGGGGAGAAGAACGATCTCCGAGATGCCAACACCAAGCTGGGCGTCGAGCTGAAAGATGTTTGTGCCCAGCTGTCAGACTCCGTGAAGGAGAATCAGCGGCTTCGGCGCGGCATATTTAGTAAGTGCTTGAACGAACCTTTTAAAAGAAAGTTCGGCGAGGAAGTCGACTAATAGAGCAATGTCTGTAGGTGTGCTGACAGGCCGTCCTACAGAGGAGATGCTCGGTTCTACAGGGGACCTTCTTCCCGAGCTCTCGCAACTGCTCGATCGAGTTCGGCAGGCGATGCGAGGCGTCGCCCAGGCCCTATGGCCATCCGTCTCCATGCCCGAAGGTCTTGGAGAGCTTGCGGAGAAGCTAAAAGGAGCACGGTGGCGCTTCCGATTGTGGAAGATATCAGCCTGCTATCAAGGCGCTAGGGAGGCCTGGGCCATGGTGAAGACACGGTACGCAAAGGCTGACCCCAACCACATGGCCGAGGTCGGTCCTATAGGGCTCGATGGGAAGGAGATCCCTGTAAGCTTAGTATACGGCCAAGTAGAGTTGGCCGCAAAGTATTCCCAGCAGGACTGTAAATTAGACAGCCTGTTAGATGGTATTGAAGAGGAATATGATCAGTCAAAATGACTATGTAATTTAGTTGACATTTATAATGCCTTCTAGCCAGATTGTAGATCATTTGTCATGGACGACCTTTTAGCTTCAGCCTCGGGACCTGACGGTCCGGAGTGTGTCCGAATTCCCATGCGGTTATATAGGAACCGGGGAATGCATGGAGACCAGGCGTAGGGGTCATTAGTGCGTGAACAGACAAGTGCCCGACTAGTTATGTTATATTACATGGTTAGTAAGAAACATCTTCCAGGGAGAATAGTTCCGTTAGGGGTTCCTTTCCCTGGGAGGCATGCCCTAAGGTGCATGTCCATGCTGCAAAAAGAAACACAGGAAAAACATCTGGGGGCGTAAAAAAACAAAAAAGATCATCTTTAGTTCACCGACCGAATATTCCCTTAAGAACGCTAGCTTTTGGCTTCACCTAGTCTGAGGTACACGTCCGGCTGACCCGGCAGTAACAATCGCAGAGGTGCTCCCTTTACCACCTAGCAGAACAATCGGGAATGTAGGGGTAAGCACAGGAGCCAGGCAACCCAGCTTGGCCAAAACTTAAGTCATATCGATGCATATAATGGTGAATAAAAGGTACATGCGGAAGTGTGACGCATGTGTTGGGCATGAAGCCCGTATGAATAAGCTTCTGTTTAAAGAAGCCCCCAGGTTTAATGAGCGCGGATGGCGCGTCACTGTATGAGCCTTTAAGGGCTATGAGAGAGAGAGAAAATAAGAAGAGAAATGCAAGATAGAAAATATATAAAAAATGGACAGAGGAAGGAGACGAACATAGAGTCCGGCGCTAGGCATAGAATCTTCGGAGACGGGCTGCGTTCCATGGGTTCGGCTCGAGTCGGTTATCCGATGCATCTCGCAGGCGGTACGCTCCACCAGTCAGGACTTGGTCGATTATGAAGGGACCTTCCCACTTGGGCTTGAGTTTGTCCTTTTTCTTGTCCGGTAGTCATAGAACTAATTCGCCAACGTTGTAATTTTTGGCCCGTACTTCTCTGCTTTGGTATCTTCGAGCCTACTGTTGATAGAATGCGGAACGGGCTTTTGCCACGTCACGCTCCTCCTCCAATGCGTCTAAGCTGTCCTGCGGATCGAACTCGACTTCTCTTTCTTCGTACATGCGCACTCGAGGTGAGTCATGAATTATATCGCAGGGCAAAACTGCCTCTGTGCCGTACACCATAAAGAATGGTGTGTATCCGGTGGTGCGATTCGGTGTGGTCCACAGCCCCCAGAGTACGGAGTCGAGCTCCTCTACCCAGTGCGTGTTAGATTCCTTGAGGGACCGCACTAATCTGGGTTTAATGCCGCTCATGATAAGACCATTTGCACGTTCGACCTGGCCGTTAGTTTGTGGGTGATAGACGGAAGCATAGTCGAGCTTGATGCCCATGTTTTTGCACCAGAGTTTTACCTCGTTGGCCGTGAAGTTCGTGCCGTTATCAATGATGATGTTGTGGGGAACGCCGTAATGGTGTACGACCCCGGATATAAAGTCTATCACCGGTCCGGATTCGGCCGTCTTAACAGGCTTGGCTTCTATCCATTTGGTGAATTTATCCACCATGACCAGTAAGTATTTTTGCTTGTGGGTTCCGCCTTTAAGGGGTCCAACCATGTCAAGCCCCCAGACCGCGAAGGGCCAAGTAATGGGGATGGTTCGGAGGGCGGTGGGTGGCATATGGCTTTGGTTTGCAAAGAGCTGGCAACCGGTGCATCATTGGACTAAGTCCTGAGCGTCTGCCTGATTCGTCGGCCAATAAAAGCCTGTACGGAAGGCCTTGCTTACGAGGGACCGAGCTGCAGCGTGATGACCGCTCGGTCCGGCATGAATTTCAGCCAGGAGGTTCCGCCCCTCCTCTTCGGAGATACACCTTTGAAGGACTCCAGTAGTGCTTTTATTATAAAGCTCTTCCTCGTGGACTCTGTAGGCTTTGGATCACCGCACTATGCAGCGTGCCTCATTTTGGTCCTCGGGGAGTTCCTACCTAGTGAGGTAGGCGAGGAATGGTTCTGTCCACGGGGCGATGACGGCCATTATTACGTGGGCTGAAGGTGTTATTTCATTGGCAGAGCCTTCGATTGTGTCAGAATGTTCGGTGTTGGGCAGTGCAGTTGGGTCCGGGGTGTTATTGTTCGACTCCCCTTCCCATACTACGGATGGCATGAACGGCCTTTCCAGGAAGATGTTGGGGGGTACTACATCGCGTTTTGCGCCGATGCGTGCCAGGACATCCGCCGCCTGATTATTTTCCCGGGCTATATGGTGAAATTCAAGCCCCTCGAACCGAGCTGACATTTTTAGGACGGCGTTGCGGTAAGCTTCCATTTTTGGATCCTTGGCATCGAAGTCTCCATTTATTTGGGATATAGCGAGGTTCGAGTCCCCGCGCACCTCTAGGCGTTGAATGCCCATGGATACTGCCATCCGGAGACCATGTAAAAGGGCCTCATATTCGGCTGCGTTGTTGGAGTCCGTGTACATAATCTGGAGTACGTATTGAACTGTGTCTCCTATGGGGGACGTCAAAATGATGCCAGCCCCCAGTCCGGCCAACATCTTGGAGCCGTCGAAATGCATGATCCAATTTGAATATGTGCCGTACTCTTTAGGGAGTTCGGCCTCCGTCCATTCTGCGACGAAGTCGGCCAAGACTTGCGACTTGATGGCTCGCCGTGGCTTATAAGTTATGTCGAACGGGAGGAGCTCAATGGCCCATTTTGCAATCCGGCCCGTTGTGTCACGTTTGTTTATAATATCGTTGAGTGGTACTTCCGAGGCTACTGTTATTGAACACTCTTGAAAGTAGTGTCGTAGCTTCCGGGATGCCATGAATACCGCATACGCGATCTTTTGATAATGCGGGTACCGTGATTTGCAAGGAGTGAGGACAGTGGACACATAATAGACCGGCTTTTGAAGGGGGAATCTGTGTCCGTCCGCTTCTCGTTCGACGACGAGCACTGCGCTTACAACCTGATGTGTTGCTGCAATGTATAATAGCATTGGTTCGCCAATATTTGGCGCGGCCAGGACTGGGTTTGTTGCAAGTATGGCTTTTATCTCCTCGAGTCCGTCCGTGGCTGCATCCGTCCATTCGAAGTGTTAGGTGCGCCGAAGTAGGCGGTAAAGGGGTAGGGCCTTTTCTCCCAGGCGGGAGATAAAGTGGCTTAGAGCCGCCACGAATCCGGTTAATTTTTGTATTTGTTTGAGGTCCTTGGGGATATCCAGTTGCAACAGAGCTCGGATCTTGGCCGGATTTGCTTCGATTCCTCTACCGGATACAATGAAGCCCAAGAGCTTTCCGGCCGGAACGCCGAAAACGCATCTTTCCGGGTTGAGCTTGATGTCGTATGTTCGGAGGTTATCAAATGTGAGCCTCAAGTCGTCTACTAGAGATTCGACATGTATTGTTTTGACGACCACATCATCTACATATGCCTCCACTATTTTGCCAATCTAGCTTGCCAGCCATGTCTGAATCATGCGCTGATATGTTGCGCCGGCGTTTTTGAGCCCGAAGGGCATTGTGTTGAAGCAGAATGGGCCGTATGGTGTGATAAATGCCGTTGCAGATTGGTCAGATTCTGCCATCTTTATTTGATGGTAGCCGGAATATGCATCGACGAAACACAATGAATTGTGTCCCGCGGTAGCGTCAATAATTTGATCGATGCGGGGGAGGGGGAAGGGATCCTTTGGGCAAGCCTTGTTAAGGTCTTTAAAATCAACGCACAGGCGCCAGGATTTGTCCTTCTTTGGTACCATCACCAGGTTTGCTAGCTAGTCCGGATGTTTTATATCTCTTATGAATCCAGCCTCCAATAGCTTTGCTAGCTCCTCTCCCATAGCCTGTCTCTTAGGTTCGGAAAAACGTCGAAGAGCCTGTTTGACAGGTTTGAATCCTGTTTAGATATTTAAGCTGTGCTCGGCCAGCCTACGTGGGATTCCTGGCATGTCTGAAGGGTGCCAGGCGAAAATGTCCCAGTTTTCTCGTAGGAACTCTCGCAGTGCGGCATCTACATCAGGGTATAACTATGCCCTGATGGAAGCTGTTTTATTTGGGTCCGTTGGATGGACTTGGAATTTGACTATTTTGTCCGCCGGTTTAAAGGAGGTGGACTTGGATCTTTTGTCGAGTACCACATCGTCCCTATTCACCATAGAGCGCAGCGCAGTCAGTTCCTCAGCCGCTAGGGCTTCGGATAGTGCCTCGAGGGCCAGTGCGGCTGTCTTGTTTTCGGCGTGGAGTGCTATGTCCGGATCACTAGCGAGAGTGATGATCCCGTTAGGCCCGGGCATTTTGAGCTTCATGTACCCGTAATGGGGTATTGCTTGGAAGATTATGAACGCTTCCCGCCCTAGCAGAGCGTGATAACCGCTGCTGAACGGAGCCACACGGAACATGATCTCTTCGGACCTGTAATTATCCGGCGTGCCGAACACCACATCTAGTGTGATTTTTCCTGTGCAGCGCGCTTCCCAACTGGGGATTATTCCTCTAAAGGTTGTGCTGCTTCGCTCAATGCGGTTCCAGTCTATTTCCATTTTTTGAAGGTTCAATCCACTGCCGCCGTCCATGAGTACCTTGGTAAGACGAAAGCCGTCCACTATTGGGCTGAGGACCAATGCGGCTGGTGCTCGGGCTGTTCGGAATTTAGGTTCATCACTGGCGTTAAAGGTAATAGCCGTGTCACTCCATGGGTTTATTGTTGCTACTTGGTAGACTTCGGCAAGGCTGCGGAGTGTCCTTTTTCGCATATTATTTGATGCGAAAGTCTCGAAGACTGTTAATACCGTATGGTGTCTCTGGGGTGGCTTTTTGTGGCCTCCGGAATTAGGAGGTTTTCGCCAATTTTGGCCACCTGTCGGAGTATCCAACATGCTCTAAGGCTGTGAGTTGGTGTGGCGTCCTCTGTACTGTGAATTTTACAGGGTCCGTTAAGCCATCCTTCCAGTACGGTTCCATGCCCTATAGAGGGTTTTTGCTTTTTGGTATTTGACCTGGGTGTCTGGTTATGTTGCACCCTTTTATTTTGGACTGGGTTTGTATTTAGGGCCGGATTGTCCCAAAATTTTATTTTGGTTTTCCAGGCGCTTTCCACCGCACAATACTTTTGTACAATGGACGCCAAGTCAACGAAGCGTGTGATATCACGGCGACTTATGGCGTTGAGTATTCCCTTGTCCGTGCAATTATTGCAGAAGATTAAGATTGCGTCTTCCTCGCGACAGTCCCTTAGCCTGTTCTTAACAAGGAGGAATCTAGCCCAGTAATGATGTACTATTTCGTCAGGCTCTTGCCTGATTTTGGATAGATCGCTTATGTTGGGGTGGGTGGGTGGAGTTAAATCCGAAGCCTCACCCCGTCTGAGGCTCAGAGGCCGAGGAATTTCTGAACTCGAAAATTTGGATCCCTGGGTGTTGTCCAATGAATCCAGCCCGTCACCTGACTCTAAGTTCAGGTCTTGAGTGATATCCTCCCCTCCGTGGGTATCCGGCTTGGAGGGATCGGGAATCCGGACGTAGCGAGTCCTTAAGATAGATGAAGGGTCGCCGCACTGTCCCTCTACCACGGCAACGTGGTGGGTGACTTGGCAGAGTTAATCTCTCTCAGATTGGTTTTAGGCCCAATCTGGTCGTAATCCGTAGCAACTCCCAGGGCGGCGAAGCGATCCAAGAGCTCGTTTATGGAGGAAAGCTCCATTGGATCTAACTGCTCGGCGAGTTCCGAACTGACATGAAGATTGTTTTCGATGGCTCGAGAGGTCATCATCGGCGCAGAAGCCGAACAGGCGGTCATAAGAAAACCACCTAGCCGAAGGGTTTGGCCGATAGCCAAAGCTCCCTTAGCAACGGTGCCATCTTTAAAGACGGGGCGAGGCATCCTTCCTGACGGCGACGACACAGAGGAACTCTCAATGAAAGCACCAATGTCGGTGTCAAAACCGGCGGATCTCGGGTAGGGGGTCCCGAACTGTGCGTCTAGGCCGGATGGTAACAGGAGGCAAGGGACACGAAGTTTTACCCAGGTTCGGGCCCTCTCGATGGAGGTAAAACCCTACGTCCTGCTTGATTAATATTGATGATATGGGTAGTACAAGAGTAGATCTACCACGAGATCAGAGAGGCTAAACCCTAGAAGCTAGCCTATGGTATGATTGTTGATGTGTATGTTGTCCTATGGACTAAAACCCTCCAGTTTATATAGACACCGGATAGGGTTAGGGTTACATAGAGTCGGTTACAATGGTAGGAGATCTGAACATCCGCATCGCCAAGCTTGCCTTCCACGCCAAGGAAAGTCCCTTCCGAACACGGGACGGAGTCTTCAATCTTGTATCTTCATAGTCCAGGAGTCCGGCTGAAGGTATAGTTCGGCTATCCGAACACCCCCTAATCCAGGACTCCCTCACATATCCTAACACTTATGCATGTTGATGTCTTAGATGTGCAACACACGAAGTAACGTATATCTTCAACTAATGAATACTTACACTCTAAGTGTGAATACATTAACGCGGATTTTGACTTCGGAGCGCCACGATAATTGTGCGCCGTGTCTGGGTATATTACTTCCTATACGGTGGGTAACGCCACCACCAAACTTTTGTTTGGAGTATTTCTCTGTTGGCGTCACATTTGCAAAGTCTTCGCATTTGGTTTGTCTTCAATATTAACACGGTTTCATGTTTATCTTCACTATATTGATTTGGTCTTATTCGGATATATTCATATGATTGTGTTCTGTCCTCTATAGCATTCACTTATAGCTATGTCTTCTCATTGAATCTTTTGAACTAAGTGAATGTGATCGGACCCTAACCTTTCTATGCTCCCGTCTCAAATCTATCCATCCAAATCATATGCATTCTATTGAAACTGTCGAATGTCTTTGCTGCGTCCTTGTCAGCAGAAGATACAGAGACAATCATTAAGTCTGTTTTAAATGCTCAATCCTTTTTGCCTGAAACCCGGAGAAGCGGGAACGACCACCCGACAATCCAGGCGTACATGGGAACATGGAACAACCTCCGATGTGTTGCATGATCGCCACGTGTCTTTCTGATGTGAACCACCAGGGGCACCTGCGTAATAACGCTGCGCCGTCCCTGTCCTTATAAATACTCACCACACCCCAGTCATTATCTCTTCTTCCACTTCTCTTCCTTGCACAAACCCTAGCGCCACCGCTAGCCCTCGACGACGCCGGCGATGAAGCGCTTAGCTGCCGCAACCTCACCGACGCCATCATCACGCCGGCCGCGGACATTGTCTTCTCCGCCGTCGCCGTAGGTGTCCTCCATCGCCAAGTTAGGGCACGGAAGATCGAACTGCTCGGCCTCATCTCCTACTCTGTCTAGCAGTTCCTCGAGTGGTAAATAAAAACTCTTTTTACAGTCTTTTTGATCCGATAGATTCATCCTTTTCAACCACAAGTGGTTTCTGTTGCTACAAAGTTGGATCTATCCTGTTCTGCATCTCATAGCATGCCTAGTATGTTCACTTATGCTTCACAAAGTAGTTAGATTCCTCACTTTTACTTATTCATGGATTTGTACAAATCTGGAACCAACTCTCTACATATGAGTGAATGTCTTCGCACTATGAGGTCAATGTCTTCTAAACTGATTTATCTTCAAAAATCTTCTAAGAATGCATAAGACCTCTTCCCCTTCCCTCGCATCTCTAATGCTGTCATAGGTACATGTCCATGGGAGAATCCCTTGGTTCTCATAGTCTGCATTCATTTGTAGAGTTCTTACAGAATCACATAAATTCTCCTGAAGCCAGTTCATGTCTGACCAGTAGACGGAAGACTTTGATAGTGTTGAAGCCTTTCAGTCTAAACTTCATGGCAATAGAAAAATCAGTCAGGAAGGGTGGTAGTCAGCGCCGTGAAAACACTGCTAAGGACCTGCCACCGGATCTCTATGAGTTATACAAGTCAGATCCAGAAGAGACCTACGGAGAACGCAAGAACCGAATCCAATGGATTCGAAGACATTGGGCAGAGGAATGGTTCAAGTACAGATTTGTCACCGACGAATATGCTGGAAAGAATGCCATCAAGGGCCCCTGGGGAGATATTATATACAAAGATCTTCAGCCCAAGTTGAAGTCCGAAGCTATTGCTCAAGGCTTCTACCCCTGCATGATTCATGGACCTCAGCCTGCTAATGCCGACCCATCCTCTCTGTTATGGTGTCGTCAAGATAATCTCTTTAAGCGCAACTTCCAGTTTGCCAAAACTTCTGCCAAAGAGAACAAGAAGTCACTAGGTTTGGACTTCAACCCCGGTCCCTCTGCTCCTCGTGCCTACGGGACACGCGATGCTGAACCTAATCTAGTTGGGCCCTTCTACAACTTAGAAGGACTCATCACTCACATTCAGGTTCAAGGGGTAGCCGTGGATCACTCTGCAGATGACGCTGATTCTGACGAAGCGCCTGCACCACCGAAGCCTGTGAAGCAAAAGAAACCAAAGGCTTCAAAGCCCTCCTCTGCACCAAATGTCTCACGGGCGAAGCCTCTGGCCACTGCACCTCCTGCAACCAGTGTGCAGTCTGAAGATCTCTCTCGCATCTCCAAGTCTGACAAGTTGAAAAAGCCCATGCAACCAACTGGTCAAGCATTGACCCCTGCTAATGTTTTGAGAAACGAGAATGACGTCATTGATCTGTCTAGCGACGACGATCTTGGTGATGATGCTCTTGAGCAATTGATAAAGAGCAAGAGGCGGAAATCTTCAATGATCTTCCCCTATTTGATGTGGAGATTCTGTACAAGTTTATTGATGAGTGGTTTGACAGCCCAGATCTCAGTATTGATGATATTCAGCTCACAATTGGCCTCAGCGTCTCCTTCCACGGAGCCATTGCTCCTGAGCTGGCTCTTGCACAGAAGATTGTTGAGCTGAAGCACAAGATTGATTATGAAAAGGCTCAGTTCAAGAAGCACATGGCCAAGCTCAATGTTGAAGACATTCAAAACTTCAAGGTCATGATGCATGAGCTCAAGGAGGCGTTCCACAAGAAACGAGAAGAAGCAAAAGGTTCTCATGAGCGCATGAAGAATCTTGCTGCCAAATGTGTTCAAGGCTACAATGAAGCTGAAAAGCGCAAGGCTTTGGGGCGACCAGGCATCGACCCCAGAATGGCTGCCAAGAAGAAGAAGAAGCCAGCTGTGGCCCAACCAGAAGCATCAAGGCAGGAAGAACCTCGCATTGTCTTCCCGGCCAGTATGACAGGCTCGAAGCCTAAGGTCCCCACAGTGGCTTCGGAACTCAAGAAAACAAGGGCAGCTGAAGACGAAGCCCGCAAGCGCAAGACCAAGCACACCACTGATGACGCTCCGCCAACCAAGAAGAGAAAGACAAAGAAGAGAGACCGGGCTGCTCCCACAGAGCCCCTTGTTGTCGAGCCAATCTCAGTGGCTCGTCCTGCATTTGAACATCGTGAGCATCATTTGGTAGTTCATGAGCCTGCTTCCATAGAGGCTCCTGAATCTGAAGACACTCCAACTGTTGACCCCACCGCAGCTGAAGACATTGGTCATCAAGACAATGTTGAAGATGATGAAGTACTTCCTCAGATCAAACACAATGTCGTATCATCGCCTGTTCTCACGAACAGCGAACTCATTGTTGGAAATATGCCCTAGAGGCAATAATAAAATGGTTATTATTATATTTATTTGTTCATGATAATTGTCTAGTGTTCATGCTATAATTGTGTTATCCGGAAATCGTAATACATGTGTGAATACATAGACCACAACACGTCCCTAGTGAGCCTCTAGTTGACTAGCTCGTTGATCAAAAGATAGTCATGGTTTCCTGACTATGGACATTGGATGTCATTGATAACGGGATCACATCATTAGGAGAATGATGTGATGGACAAGACCCAATCCTAAGCATAGCTCAAAGATCGTGTAGTTCATTTGCTATAGTTTTTCCGAATGTCAAGTATCATTTCCTTAGACCATGAGATTGTGCAACTCCCGGATACCGTAGGAGTGTTTTGGGTGTGCCAAACGTCACAACGTAACTGGGTGACTATAAAGGTACACTACAGGTATCTCCGAAAGTGTCTGTTGGGTTAGCACGAATCGAGACTGGGATTTGTCACTCCGTATGACGGAGAGGTATCTCTGGGCCCACTCGGTAATGCATCATCATAATGAGCTCAATGTGACCAAGTGGTTGATCACGGGATCATGCATTACGGTACGAGTAAAGTGACTTGCCGGTAACGAGATTGAACAAGGTATTGGGATACCAACGATCGAGTCTCGGGCAAGTAACGTACCGATTGACAAAGGGAATTGTATACGGATTGATTGAATCCTCGACATCGTGGTTCATCTGATGAGACCATCGAGGAGCATGTGGGAGCCAACATGGGTATCCAGATCCCGCTGTTGGTTATTGACCGGAGAGTCGTCTCGGTCATGTCTGCATGTCTCCCGAACCTGTAGGGTCTACACACTTAAGGTTCGGTGACGCTAGGGTTGTAGAGATATTAGTATGCAGTAACCCGAAAGTTGTTCGGAGTCCCGGATGAGATCCCGGACATCACGGGGAGTTCCGGAATGGTCTGTAGGTAAAGATTTATATATAGGAAGTCCAGTTTCGGCCATCGGGAAGGTTTCGGGGGTCGCCGATATTGTACGGGGACCACCGGAAGGGTCCCGGGGGTCCACCGGGTGGGGCCACCTATCCCGGAGGGCCCCATGGGCTGAATTGGGAGGGGGACCAGCCCCTAGTGGGCTGGTGCGCCCCCCCTTGGGCCTCCCCTGCGCCTAGGGTTGGGAAACCCTAGGGGTGGGGGCGCCCCCCACTTGGCTTGGGGGGGAAGCCACCCCTTGGCCGCCGCCCCCTTGGAGATCCATCTCCCTAGGGCCGGCGCCCCCCCCAAGGCCTCTATATAAAGAGGGGGGAGGGAGGGCAGCCGCACACCCTTGCTCCTGGCGCCTCCCTCTCCCTCCGTAACACCTCTCCTCCCCGCTTGCGCTTAGCGAAGCCCTGCCGGGATCCTACTGCATCCACCACCACGCCGTCGTGCTGCTGGATCTTCATCAACCTCTCCTTTCCCCTTGCTGGATCAAGTTGGCGGAGACGTCTTCCCAACCGTACGTGTGTTGAACGCGGAGGAGCTGTCCGTTCGGCACTAGGTCATCGGTGATTTGGATCACGTCGAGTACGACTCCATCAACCCCGTTCTCTTGAACGCTTCCGCGCGTGATCTACAAGGGTACGTAGATGCAATCCTCTCTCCCTCGTTGCTAGATGACTCCATAGATTGATCTTGGTGATGCGTAGAAAATTTTAAAATTCTGCTACGTTCCCCAACAGTGGCATCATGAGCTAGGTCTATGCGTAGTTTCTATGCACGAGTAGAACACAAAGTAGTTGTGGGCGTCGATATTGTCAATTATCTTGCCGTTACTAGTCTTATCTTGATTCGGCGGCATTGTGGGATGAAACGGCCCGGACCAACCTTACACGTACGCTTACGTGAGACTGGTTCCACCGACTGACATGCACTAGTTGCATAAGGTGGCTGGCGGGTGTCTGTCTCTCCCACTTTAGTCGGATCGGATTCGATGAACAGGGTCCTTATGAAGGGTAAATAGAAATTGGCAATTCATGTTGTGGTCTTGGCATAGGTAAGAAACGTTCTTGCTAGAAACCTATAGCAGCCACGTAAAAACTTGCAACAATAATTAGAGGACGTCTAACTTGTTTTTGCAGCAAGTGTTTTGTGATGTGATATGGCCAAAGGATGTGATGAATGATATATGTGATGTATGAGATGATCATGTTCTTGTAATAGGAATCACGACTTGCATGTCGATGAGTATGACAACCGGTAGGAGCCATAGGAGTTGTCTTTATTTATTTATGACCTGCGTGTCAACATAAACGTCATGTAATTACTTTACTTTATTGCTAAAGCGTTAGCCATAGTAGTAGAAGTAATAGATGACGAGACAACTTCAAGAAGACACGATGATGGAGATCATGGTGTCATGCCGGTGACAACGATGATCATGGAGCCCCGAAGATGGAGATCAAAAGGAGCAAATGATATTGGCCATACCATGTCACTATTTGATTGCATGTGATGTTTATCATGTTTTACATCTTATTTACTTAGAACGACGGTAGCTTAAATAAGATGATCCCTCGTAATAATTTCAAGAAAGTGTTCCCCCTAACTGTGCACCGTTGCGAAGGTTCGTTGTTTCGAAGCACCACGTGATGATCAGGTGTGATAGATTCTAACGTTCGAATACAACGGGTGTAAGCCAGATTTACACACGCAATACACTTAGGTTGACTTGACGAGCCTAGCATGTACAGACATGGCCTCGGAACACAGAAGACCGAAAGGTCGAGCATGAGTCATATAGAAGATATGATCAACATGAAGATGTTCACCGATGTTGACTAGTCCGTCTCACGTGATGATCGGACACGGCCTAGTTGACTCGGATCATGTTTCACTTAGATGACTAGAGGGATGTCTATCTGAGTGGGAGTTCGTTGAGTAATTTGATTAGATGAACTTAATTATCATGAACTTAGTCTAAAATCTTTACAATATGTCTTGTAGATGAAATGGCCCACGTTGTCCTCAACTTCAACGCGTTCCTAGAGAAAACCAAGCTGAAAGATGATGGCAGCAACTATACGGACTGGGTGTGGAACCTGAGGATCATCCTCATAGCTGCCAAGAAAGATTATGTCCTAGAAGCACCGCTAGGTGACGCACCTATCCCAGAGAACCAAGACGTTATGAACGCTTGGCAGTCATGTGCTGATGATTACTCCCTCGTTCAGTGCGGCATGCTTTACAGCTTAGAACCGGGGCTCCAAAAGCGTTTTGAGAGACACGGAGCATATGAGATGTTCGAAGAGCTGAAAATGGTTTTCCAAGCTCATGCCCGGGTCGAGAGATATGAAGTCTCCGACAAGTTCTTCAGTTGTAAGATGGAGGAAAATAGTTCTGTCAGTGAGCACATACTCAAAATGTCTGGGTTGCATAACCGCTTGACTCAGCTGGGAGTTAATCTCCCGGATGACGCGGTCATTGACAGAATCCTTCAGTCGCTTCCACCGAGATACAAGAGCTTTGTGATGAACTTCAATATGCGGGGGATGGAAAAGACCATTCCTGAGGTATATTCAATGCTGAAATCAGTGGAGGTAGAAATCAAAAAGGAACATCAAGTGTTGATGGTGAATAAAACCACTAAGTTCAAGAAAGGCAAGGGTAAAAATAACTTCAAGAAGGACGGCAAGGGAGTTGCCGCGCCCGGTAAGCAAGCTGCCGGGAAGAAGCCAAAGAATGGACCCAAGCCCGAGACTTAGTGTTTTTATTGCAAGGGAAGTGGTCACTGGAAGCGGAACTGCCCCAAATACTTAGCGGACAAGAAGGCCGGCAACACTAAAGGTATATGTGATATACATGTAATTGATGTGTACCTTACCAGTACTCGCAGTAGCTCCTGGGTATTTGATACCGGTGCGGTTGCTCACATTTGTAACTCAAAGCAGGAGCTGCGGAATAAACGGAGACTGGCGAAGGACGAGGTGACGATGCGCGTCGGGAATGGTTCCAAGGTCGATGTGATCGCCGTCGGCACGCTACCTCTACATTTACCTACGGGATTAGTTTTAAACCTCAATAATTGTTATTTAGTGCCAGCTTTGAGTGTGAACATTGTATCAGGATCTCGTTTAATTCGAGATGGCTACTCATTTAAATCCAAGAATAATGGTTGTTCTATTTATATGACAGATATGTTTTATGGCCATGCTCCGATGGTGAATGGTTTATTCTTAATGAATCTCGAGCGTAATGTTACACATATTCATAGTGTGAATACCAAAAGATGTAAGGTTGATAATGATAGTCCCACATACTTGTGGCACTGCCGCCTTGGTCACATAGGTGTCAAACGCATGAAGAAGCTCCATACAGATGGACTTTTGGAGTCTCTTGATTACGAATCATTTGACACGTGCGAACCATGCCTCATGGGTAAAATGACCAAGACTCCGTTCTCAGGAACAATGGAGCGAGCAACCAACTTATTGAAAATCATACATACTGATGTGTGCGGTCCAATGAGTGTTGAGGCTCGCGGTGGCTATCGTTATGTTCTCACCCTCACTGATGACTTGAGTAGATATGGGTATGTCTACTTAATGAAACACAAGTCTGAGACCTTTGAAAAGTTCAAGGAATTTCAGAGTGAGGTTGAGAATCAACGTGACAAGAAAATCAAGTTCTTGCGATCAGATCGTGGGGGAGAATACTTGAGTCACGAATTTGGCACACACTTAAGAAAATGTGGAATAGTTTCACAACTCACGCCGCCTGGAACACCTCAGCGTAATGGTGTGTCCGAACATCGTAATCGCACTCTATTGGATATGGTGCGATCCATGATGTCTCTTACCGATCCACCGCTGTCATTTTGGGGCTATGCTTTAGAGACTGCCGCATTCACTTTAAATAGGGCTCCATCGAAATCCGTTGAGACGACACCGTATGAATTATGGTTTGGGAAGAAACCTAAGCTGTCGTTTCTAAAAGTTTGGGGATGCGATGCTTACGTCAAGAAACTTCAACCTGAAAAGCTCGAACCCAAATCAGAAAAATGCGTCTTCATAGGATACCCTAAAGAAACTATTGGGTATACCTTCTACCTCAAATCCGAAGGCAAGATCTTTGTTGCCAAGAATGGGTCCTTTCTAGAGAAAGAGTTTCTCCCGAAAGAAATAAGTGGGAGCAAAGTGGAACTTGATGAAGTATTACTGTAATGCCCTCGATGCGGCTATATCTCCCACATGTCGAAGCACGACTTAGAGGCATAACCGCATTGAAAGTAATGTCGCAAGTGAGGTAATCTTCACACAACCCATGTAATACATAAGGGAAAGATACATAGTTGGCTTACAATCGCCACTCACACAATTACATGAATAAAGCATTACATCAACCAAATACAATCAAGGTCCGACTACGGAACCAAAATAAAAGAAGAACCCCAAATGTGACAAAAGTCCCCAATCGACCCCAACTGGGCTCCACTACTGATCAACTAGAACGAAACAACACAAAGGACAAGATCTTCATCGAGCTCCTCCTGAGCTTGGTTGCGTCATCTGCACAGACTCATCGGCACCTGCAAGCTGGTTTTGGAAGTATCTGTGAGCCACAGGGACTCAGCAATCTCGCACCCTCGCGATCAAGACTATTTAAGCTTATGGGTAAGGTAAAAGTATGAGGTGAAGCTGCAGCAAGCGACTAGCATATATGGTGGCTAACATACACAAAGGAGAGCGAGAAGAGAAGGCAAAGCACGGTTGATAAAAGTATGATCAAGAAGTGATCCTAATACAACCTACGTCAAGCATAACTCCAACACCGTGTTCACTTCCCGGACTCCGCCGAAAGAGACCATCACGGTTACACACGCGATTGATTCATTTTAATTAAGTTAAGGTTCAAGTTATATACAACCAGACATTAACAAATTCCCATCTGCCCATAACCGCGGGCACGGCTTTCGAAAGTTCAAAACCCTGCAGGGGTGTCCCAACTTAGCCCATCACAAGCTCTCACGGTCAACGAAGGAATAGACCTCCTCCCGAGACATTCCGATCAGACTCGGTATCCTGGTACAACAAGACATTTCGATAGGGTAAAACTAAACCAGCAACACCGCCCGAATGTGCCGACAGATCCCGATAGGAGCTGCACATATCTCTTTCTCAGGGCACACCGGATTGTCTAAACTTCCGGTAGGCCAACCCAGAGTTGCCCCTGGTGGCCACCGGCGGCTGACAAGTTGGACCAACACTTAGAGGAGCACTGGCCCGGGGGGTAAAATAATGATGACCCTCAGGAGCGCGACTCCCAAGGGAAAAGAAAAGGCTAGGTGGCAAATGGTAAAACCAATGTTGGGCATTGCTGGAAGAGCTTTACTTAAGGCGAACTGTCAAGGGGTTCCCATAATAGCCCAACCGCGTAAGGAACGCAAAATCCGGGAACATAACACCGATATGATGGAAACTAGGGCGGCAAGAGTGGAACAAAACACCAGGCATAAGGACGAGCCTTCCATCCTTTACCAAGTATATAGATGCATTAATTAAATAAGATATATCGTGATATCCCAACAAGTAAACATGTTCCAACAAGGAACAACATCTCCATGTTCCAACAAGGAACAAACTTCAATCTTCACCTGCAACTAACAACGCTATAAGAGGGGCTGAGAAAAGCGGTAACATAGCCAATGAACGGTTTGCTAGGACAAGGTGGGTTAGAGGCTTGGTTCAACAATATGGGTGGCATGATAAGCAAGTGGTAGGTATCACAGCATAGGCATAGCAAAAGAGCGAGCAACTAAGCAAAGCAAAGATAGTAGTGATTTCAAGGGTATGATCATCTTGCCTGAAATCCCGCAAGGAAGAAGAACGAGTCCAAGAAGAAGACAAACGGACGTAGTCGAACGGTTCCTCACAAACACAACGTTATCGGAACCAACCCGAAGAAGCAACACCGGAAAGAAGCAAACAACATAGTAAACAACCATCACATAATCATGGCACGATGCGCAAACAAGTATGATGCATGTCCGGTTTAATGAGGCATGGCATGGCAAAGTGCACAAACAATCCTACAAATTAAGTGGAGCTCAATATGCAACGGGTTGCATATTGACGAAACACCACATTCAAGTTACTTAGTTCGATCTCGTTTATGTACCCAACAATATTAAATGTTGTTAAACATGGCAAGAGGCTGAAGCGAAAGAAAACTATCTATCTAGTCAAGTTTAAATGAGGCCGGAAGCAACGAACAACATTTTCGGAAACTCCTCATGAGCATATATTAGGTTTGTTCCCGTTCTGCCCTAAACCATATTTTATAGTTATTAAGCATGCAAAGTGAAGCCACCATGTTAAACTAGGCAAAATTCTACCCCATTTACATATAAAGTTTATTAAATTTGGAGTTACGGTTATTTAGTTATGAATTAAATCATTTTAGCATGGCATACGAGTAAATTTAGTCAAACAACATTTTAGACATTTTAAACATGGACTAGACAAAATTCTGAGCAAGTTTCATATATAAAACATTTTAATCCGATGCACGAATTGTGAGTTATTATATGCATGAACATGAGGGTCTTTTCTGTAAAACTGCAGTCTCAGGATAAATGGCTAAAACGCAGATCTGAAAAAAAACAGGAACTGGGCCGAATCTTGAACAGGGGCTGAACAGGGCAGGCGCTGGGGGCGGCTCACCCTGGGCTTTGGCCCGTCGGTGGGAGGAGGGAGGCCTGCAGGGGCGATGCTGGATCGGATGAGGCAGGCGGCTGGGCTGGGCCGGCTTGAGCTGGCCTTGAAGGCCGATGGGGAAGCAGGCGCTGCGCGTCTCAGGCAGCAGAGGCGAGGCACTGGGCCTGGAATCGGGACGAGGCCGGGTGGATCCACGCGAGAAGTCAACGTGATAAGGGGTCGAGCGGGTGGCTCGTCCTGGAAGCAGAGGACGCAAGCGCGGTGGACCTGGCGCTGGCGTTTCCCGGCGACGAGTGGAAGGGCGAGGGGGACGGATCCGGTGCGCAGGAAGCCGAGGAGGGCCGAGGCAAGACTGGAGCTGCTCCGTTCCTCCTGGCGCGCGACGGGACGACGCAGACGAGGGACTTGGCGGAGCGGCAGTTCGTGAGGCAGGTGCGCGGGCGGAGCTGGAGGCCATGGCGGCGGTGCAAGTGAGATCCGGTGACGCGGATCCTATCCAGGACAGGCGCGGGAGGTGAGATCCGTCGCGAGGAAGCTCCTAGCGGCGGCGAACTGCGTCGATCCGGCCGGCGTCGAGGAGCTCCGGGCGGCGCAGAAGATTGAAGCGGATTCCCTAGTGATCCCTGTCCATGGAGAAAAACAGACAAGGGGAAAACGAGGTAAGGCTGGGAGGAGAAGGAAGGAAGAGGAGCAGGGAAAGAGCAGCGACGGGCTTGGCCTGCAGGTAGCCGAACGCATGTCGGCGAGGTCGCCGGCAGCGGCGCTAGGAGGTTGTGGCGCGCTCGGGCTCTGGTTGGGTGGATCGGCAAGGGAAGATCCCGAGGGGGATTTGGAAAGCGCCGGCGGGCGACGGGACACAGTCCCTAGATTTTAGGGGATTGGTCTATATGTAGTAAGTGGATTTTTGGATAAGGGCATTAGGTCCCTCCGATCTTAATCGGACGGACGGGAAAAAAAGGTTAGGTATCCCAAAGAGAAAAACGGAGACGTTTTGTAGACGTTTGGGGATGTTCCGGACCCAGCGGTGGCGACAGTCCGGGTCGGGTTCGGGACAACTTTCGGACGCGTGCGAGGGGCCGATGCACTGTGCAAGGAGGGCGTTTCGGGGCCTGGGGGGTTGGTAGCGGACTGTGTAGAAAGCTCGAGCTGAGAGAAGAGAAGAGAGACTCGGTGACTGTTCCCGGAGACCGAAAACGTCCGACATTTTGACCGGCTACTATTGCCGCTATATTTATCCGTTGGGCTATCAAATGAACTCCGAACGCAATGAAACTTGGCGGGCGGTCTACTGACAACAAAACAACACCACACGCCAACTTTCATCCCATTCCGAGAACATTTCCCGGCCACTAATAAAATAATATTTCGGACAAGTCGCGGGCGCGTGCAAGTGTGGTTGGGCTCAGAACGGACAACGGAGAGAACGAGGAGGCCGGGACGGATGCAAGTTTTGAAAACATGATGATGCAATGCACATGATGACATGATAAGATGCAACACGCAAGCAAATGACATGGCAACGACAACGAATAACTGGAAGACACCTAGCACATCGGTCTCGGGGCGTTACAACACTCCACCACTACGAGAGGATCTCGTCCTGAGATCTAGAATGGCACCGGAGGGAAAACAGAAGGGAAAGAGAAGAGGTAAAGCTAAGTTGCTTCTTTGACAAACGAGTGAGACCCAAAGAACCTTGCAACGGTTAAGCCATTTCGAGAAAAGAATACAACAGAGATGAACGAAGTTGAAAACACTCCGTTAGGAAAGCGGAATGAGGAAGAACAAGGTTGAAAGCACTCCGGTAGGGAAGAGTAATAAGAAAGAACAAATTTCGATAGCACTCCGGTAGAAAAGAGATGCAATGGTTGATAAGGCGAAAAGAACTTGAGCAAGAGGGGACAAGACTCCGATAAAAAGGATAAGCAAAGAAAAGATCATGATCTTCATAAATCAAGATGATGACTGAAAAGAGCAACATCACAAAGCCTCCAGAAGAAAGAATAGAAGATAGATAATTGAGATAAACGAATGTAGAAGAAAATTCCAACTTCAGCGGCAAAAGAGCTTGAAAAGGTATCCTTAGGAGAAGGGTCGAACGGAGTTGTTGGAAAACCAACAACGAAAAGAGTAAGCTTGATGTGGACTTATGAAAGACATCCCCAAAACTATGAGGAGAAATTCCACCACTAACGAAACTAAAAGATTTGGGTTGATATGAACACGGAGACGAGAAACTATTTCACCAGGAGGATAGATGAAGAACTTGGGTCATTTATAAGCACCATAAAGCAACAAACCTTAGGGAAGGCTTTAGGTGAAACATGACACAAGATAACTCCAACGAAGAGGTTGATGGATTTAAAATACCTCATTCTTAACAACATGTGTATCATGAAACATGAACTCAAATTATCAAAAATGACATAATACCACCTCCAATGATATGGTAGAAAGAATTGCACTCCGGATTACAAGAAGAAGAAAGCTTGAAGTATATCTTGGCGGATCATTGCTTTGAGAGATATCTTGAAAAACAATTGAAGAATGAAAAGAATCCTTGACGAACCATCATGAGGAACTCCGATAATAAAAGAATGATCAAACGAAAGGAAAGAGAAGTTGGAAACACAAGGTGAATCCTTGCGATGATTAGATGGATCTTCGCGATGAAATAACCGAGAAAAACTTGGCACTCTCCGGAATAAGGAATTAATCACTATGAAGAAACAAGAATAAGAATTACGTCATGCTTATCCTTCATCAATTTAAATTGATGACGAGCAAACGGATTTGGCATACTACTTATTCTCATTGAAAAGGATTAAGAGAGATACCGATAACTTGATAAGGTCTTCAACGAAACACCAGTAGGATTGAAAAGAACGAAAGAATTGATATGATAACCATGAAAGAGAAACTTGAGCAAACCACCGTAAGAATTGAAAAAGAACAAAGAAAAGATAAATAAACACCGGGAAGAATTAGAGAACAAATCAGGATACTTGAGGGAATTTGATACATGAGAACGAAAGGATCACGACTGATTAGAGAATATTTGAATGATGCACCGGTAAGATTGGAGGAAAAGAACTGAGAGCTGCAATGAATAATATTTAAAAAAATGGCCTTCGGAAAATCAAACTGAAAAGACTCCTGAATTGCACCGGATGGGTGAAAAGAAATCTCACAATCAAAACCAATTATGAGAGGATGGCAGCAAACAAAAACCATGAATCTTGAAGAGAATGTAGCAAGATTAAGAGGACAAATCTTCTTCGGTCTTCAAATGTAGAGAATGACAATGAGAAACACCACCAAGAATTATCGAGATACTCCGGAATAAAGAAGAATGGAAAATTTGAACCAACGATGAAAAGATTTTTAAAGATCTTGGAGAAGACATTTGACTAATGATAAATCATTCTTACGTCAAACTTCGAAAAGAAATTTGAGAATAGCTCCGGGAAAATAAGAAGAGTCAGGTAAGATCCTGGAAAAAGACCTGTGGGTTAGGGCCCACTCAAAAGAAACACCGTAGAACGATTTAAAAGATAGATTGCCCCCGTAGAATTAAATGGTTTGAATGAGATAACATCCTCGAAATAGGTTGAACGGATCTTGAATGACAAGACGAGCCTTTTGAGATATCTTGAGCACTCCAGAACAAATGAATAGCGAGAAATGAATGGTACTGAGGTGCACCGGCACGAGAAAAACATTTGAAATACAGAAAAGAATATGATCGACACCGAAAGCTTGAATTGGATCCACCGAAAAAGGAAAGAATGGAGAATGATGAACTAGAAACTTCATTAGTACCTTCATGAGAATCACCGGATAAGAACATGAAGGGAGAAGAATGGAGAGACTTCCATAATAAAATGGATATTTGATAAAGAAATCCGAGTCCTCGAAAAAAGGGGGGGGGAGGGGGGGAAAAACAAAGGCAACTTGGAGACGGATGAAACAAACACCGTTGAGAAGAACTGATCATTGATCTTGCGGAAGTTGAAATGATCGTATCCACTTGAAGAGAAGCACACCGGTTAAAAAAAGGATTGACATGACAATCTTGATTATCATGAAGGATTGGTATTCACATCGGAGTATGAAAACACCATTTGGGGAAGGTATGGAATCAACACTTGACATTGAAGCAACTCGAATACCACAACTCCAAAAACAAAAACAACGGATTGGCTCACAGAATAAGCCGGAACAAACATATGATAGAGATTTCGTCCGAAGTTTTCGTGGTGGGGCCTACACGGGCTCGATCGTACAGCACCATCATGTACAAGGCAGTGCACATGACATACGAAGCGTCCCCGAGTCGGCATAGCCAAGGACTCTTTAAGACACAACGAGACCACTGTAAAACCGACCGTGAATAGGCGGACCACTAGACGTCGAACCCCAATTTCAAATCATACATCTGTCGGAAAGATATCCTAAGAGCTACTAGAATTCCCACTTATAAACTCCCGAAATTTTCCGGTTATGCAATCAGGTGTTGGGGATACAGGGGAAGCATAATATCTCACCCAAACTAGCAAATCCTACATCCAGCTGTATCCATCCTTCAACACATAACCAAGAAACCTTCGGAAATCATCTATCTCAACCTTCGAAAAGCATCCGTTATACAAGTTATGGTAATACTCCCGAACTCCCGCCCCAGTACTGGCTGGCGTCGAGGTTATCTCACCAACGAACTGCATAAAAGAGATTTTCGATGTCGGCATACTAAACTCAGGTATTCTAGAACTGCAACGATAAAATTATGATGACAACACCTCAGAGCTCAACTCCCCGGGACACTTCCACAAAACCCCTGACAGGAGGCACCAAGACAATGTTCTCATCATAAAACCATCGGAACGATTCCAAGATACCGGCGTGATCCTAAAAAAAAATTTAGTGAAATTTGAGAAGAGAAGAGTCAAAACTCTACGTCAGGATGCCTTACCAGAGCGATGAGGAGACTGGGAAGTAAAAAGAATTCCTAAACTCTCCGATATATAATTCCTAAATGACTCAAAACATTTTTTTAGACTCAACTCGGCCGCTAAAAACGATCAAGCAATGGGGCTCCTAAGGTCGGGGAAGGCTTTGATACCAACTTGTAACACCCTCAATGCGGCTATATCTCCCATGTGTCGAAGCACGACTTAGAGGCATAACCGCATTGAAAGCAATGTCGCAAGTGAGGTAATCTTCACACAACCCATGTAATACATAAGGGAAAGATACATAGTTGGCTTACAATCGCCACTCACACAATTACATGAATAAAGCATTACATCAACCAAATACAATCAAGGTCCGACTACGGAACCAAAATAAAAGAAGAACCCCAAATGCGACAAAAGTCCCCGATCGACCCCAACTGGGCTCCACTACTAATCAACTAGAACGAAACAACACAAAGGACAAGATCTTCATCGAGCTCCTCCTAAGCTTGGTTGCGTCATCTGCACAAACTCATCGGCACCTGCAAGCTGGTTTTGGAAGTATCTGTGAGCCACAGGGACTCAGCAATCTCGCACCCTCGCGATCAAGACTATTTAAGCTTATGGGTAAGGTAAAAGTATGAGGTGAAGCTGCAGCAAGCGACTAACATATATGGTGGCTAACATACGCAAAAGAGAGCGAGAAGAGAAGGCAAAGCATGGTCGATAAAAGTATGATCAAGAAGTGATCCTAATACAACCTACGTCAAGCATAACTCCAACACCGTGTTCACTTCCCGGACTCCGCCGAAAAGAGACCATCACGGTTACACACGCGATTGATTCATTTTAATTAAGTTAAGGTTCAAGTTATATACAACCGGACATTAACAAATTCCCATCTGCCCATAACCGCGGGAACGGCTTTTGAAAGTTCAAATCCCTGCAGGGGTGTCCCAACTTAGCCCATCACAAGCTCTCACGGTCAACGAAGGAATAGACCTCCTCCCGAGACATTCCGATCAGACTCGGTATCCCGGTACAACAAGACATTTCGACAGGGTAAAACTAAACCAGCAACACCGCCCGAATGTGCCGACAAATCCCGATAGGAGCTGCACATATCTCTTTCTCAGGGCACACCGGATTGTCTAAACTTCCGGTAGGCCAGCCCAGAGTTGCCCCTGGTGGCCACCGGCGGCTGACAAGTTGGACCAACACTCAGAGGAGCACTGGCCCGAGGGGGGTAAAATAATGATGACCCTCAGGAGCGCGACTCCCAAGGGAAAAGAAAAGGCTAGGTGGCAAATGGTAAAACCAATGTTGGGCATTGCTAGAAGAGCTTTACTTAAGGCGAACTATCAAGGGGTTCCCATAATAGCCCAACCGCGTAAGGAACGCAAAATCTGGGAACATAACACCGATATGATGGAAACTAGGGCGGCAAGAGTGGAACAAAACACCAGGCATAAGGACGAGCCTTCCATCCTTTACCAAGTATATAGATGCATTAATTAAATAAGATATATCGTGATATCCCAACAAGTAAACATGTTCCAACAAGGAACAACATCTCCATGTTCCAACAAGGAACAAACTTCAATCTTCACCTGCAACTAACAACGCTATAAGAGGGGTTGAGCAAAGCGGTAACATAGCCAATCAACGGTTTGCTAGGACAAGGTGGGTTAGAGGCTTGGTTCAACAATATGGGTGGCATGATAAGCAAGTGGTAGGTATCGCAGCATAGGCATAGCAAAAGAGCAAGCAACTAAGCAAAGCAAAGATAGTAGTGATTTTGAGGGTATGATCATCTTGCCTGAAATCCCGCAAGGAAGAAGAACGAGTCCATGAAGAAGACAAACGGACGTAGTCGAACGGTTCCTCACAAACACGACGTTATCGGAACCAACCCGAAGAAGCAACACTAGAAAGAAGCAAACAACATAGTAAACAACCATCACATAATCATGGCACGATGCGCAAACAAGTATGATGCATGTCCGGTTTAATGAGGCATGGCATGGCAAAGTGCACAAACAATCCTACAAATTAAGTGGAGCTTAATATGCAACGGGTTGCATATTGACGAAACACCACATTCAAGTTATTTAGTTCAATCTCGTTTATGTACCCAACAATATTAAATGTTGTTAAACATGGCAAGAGGGTGAAGCGAAAGAAAACTATCTATCTAGTCAAGTTTAAATGAGGCCGGAAGCAACGAACAACATTTCCAGAAACTCCTCATGACCATATATTAGGTTTGTTCCTGTTCTGCCCTAAAGCATATTTTATAGTTATTAAGCATGCAAAGTGAAGCCACCATGTTAAACTAGGCAAAATTCTACCCCATTTACATATAAAGTTTATTAAATTCGGAGTTACGGTTATTTAGTTATGAATTAAATCATTTTAGCATGGCATAGGAGTAAATTTAGTCAAACAACATTTTAGACATTTTAAACATGGATGAAAGTGACATATTATTAAACTAGACAAAATTCTGAGCAAGTTTCATATATAAAACATTTTAATCCGATGCACGAATTGTGAGTTATTATATGCATGAACATGAGGGTCTTTTCTGTAAAATTGCAGTCTCGGGATAAATGGCTAAAACGCAGATCTAAAAAAACGGGAACTGGGCTGAATCTGGAACAGGGGCCGAACAGGGCAGGCGTTGGGGGCGGCTCACCCTGGGCTTTGGCCCGTCGGTGGGAGGAGGGAGGCCTGCAGGGGCGATGCTGGACCGGATGAGGCAGGCGGCTGGGCTAGGCCGGCTTGAGCTGGCCTTGAAGGCCGATGGGGAAGCAGGCGCTGCGCATCTCAGGCAGCAGAGGCGAGGCGCTGGGCCTGGAATCGGGACGAGGCCGGCTGGGTCCACGCGAGAAATCAACGCGATAAGGGGTCGAGCGGGTGGCTCATCCTGGAAGCAGAGGACGCAAGCGGCGGTGGACCTGGCGCTGGCGTCTCCCGGCGACGAGTGGAAGGGCGAAGGGGACGGATCCGGTGCGTAGGAAGCCGAGGAGGGCCGAGGCGAGACTGGAGCTGCTCCGTTCCTCCCGGCGCGCGACGGGACGACGCAGACGAGGGACTTGGTGGAGCGGCAGTTCGTGAGGCAGGTGCGCGGGCGGAGCTGGAGGCCATGGCGGCGGTGCAGGTGAGATCCGGCGACACGGATCCTATCCAGGACAGGCGCGGGAGGCGAGATCCGTCGCGAGGAAGCTCCTGGCGGCGGCGAACTGCGACGATCCGGCCGGCGTCAAGGAGCTCCAGGCAGCGCAGAAGATTGAAGCGGATTCCCTAGTGATCCCTGTCCATGGAGAAAAACAGACAAGGGGAAAACGAGGTAAGGCTGGGAGGAGAAGGAAGGAAGAGGAGCAGGGAAAGAGCGGCGACGGGCTTGGCCTGCAGGTGGCCGAAGGCATGTCGGCGAGGTCGCCGGCAGCGGCGCTAGGAGGTTGTGGCGCGCTCGGGCTCTGGTTGGGTGGATCGGCACGGGATGATCCCGAGGGGGGTTTGGAAAGCGGCGGTGGGCGATGGGACACAGTCCCTAGATTTTAGGGGATTGGTCTATATGTAGTAAGTGGATTTTTGGATAAGGGCATTAGGTCCCTCCGATCTTAACCGGACGGACGGGAAAAAAGGTTAGGTATCCCAAAGAGAAAAACGGAGACGTTTTGTAGACGTTTGGGGATGTTTTGGACCCAACGGTGGCGACAGTCCGGGTCGGGTTCGGGACAACTTTCGGACGCGCGCGAGGGGCCGATGCACTGTGCAAGGAGGGCGTTTCGGGGCCTGGGGGGTTGGTAGCGGACTGTGTAGAAAGGTCGAGCTGAGAGAAGAGAAGAGAGAAGAGAAGATAGACCAGGTGACTGTTCCCGGAGACCGAAAACGTCCGACGTTTTGACCGGCTACTATTGCCGCTATATTTATCCGTTGGGCTATCAAACGAACTCCGAACGCGATGAAACTTGGTGGGCGGTCTACTGACAACAAAACAACACCACAGGCCAACTTTCATCCATTCCGAGAACATTTTCCGGCCACTAATAAAATAATATTTCGGACAAGTCGCGGGCGCGTGCAAGTGTGGTTGGGCTCAGAACGGACAACGGAGAGAACGAGGAGGCCGGGACGGATGCAAGTTTTGAAAACATGATGATGCAATGCACATGATGACATGATAAGATGCAACACGCAAGCAAATGACATGGCAACGACAGCGAATAACTGGAAGACACCTGGCACATCGGTCTCGGGGCGTTACAATTACCTCTTGAACCGGTAAGTGGCGCAGCTCAAGAAAATGTTCCTGAGGTGCCTGCACCGACTAGAGAGGAAGTTAATGATGATGATCATGAAACTTCAGATCAAGTTGCTATTGAACTTCGTAGGTCCACAAGGACATGTTCCGCACCAGAGTGGTACGGCAACCCTGTCTTGGAAATCATGTTGTTAGACAATGGTGAACCTTCGAACTATGAAGAAGTGATGGTGGGCCCGGATTCCGACAAATGGCTGGAAGCCATGAAATCCGAGATAGGATCCATGTATGAAAACAAAGTATGGACTTTGACTGACTTGCCCGATGATCAGCGAGCCATAGAAAATAAATGGATCTTTAAGAAGAAGACAGACGCGGATGGTAACGTAACCATCTATAAAGCTCGGCTTGTCGCTAAGGGTTATCGACAAGTTCAAGGGGTTGACTACTATGAGACTTTCTCACCCGTAGCGAAGCTGAAGTCCGTCCGAATCATGTTAGCAATTGCCGCATTCTATGATTATGAGATATGGCAAATGGACGTCAAAATGGCATTCCTTAATGGTTTCCTTAAGGAAGAATTGTATATGATGCAGCCAGAAGGTTTTGTCGATCCTAAGAATGCTGACAAGGTGTGCAAGCTCCAACGCTCGATTTATGGGCTGGTGCAAGCATCTCGGAGTTGGAACATTCATTTTGATGAGATGATCAAAGCGTTTGGGTTTACGCAGACTTATGGAGAAGCCTGCATTTGCAAGAAAGTGAGTGGGAGCTCTGTAGCATTTCTCATATTGTATGTGGATGACATACTGTTGATCGGAAATGATATAGAATTCTTGGAAAGCATAAAGGCCTACTTGAACAAGTGTTTTTCAATGAAGGACCTTGGAGAAGCTGCTTATATATTAGGCATCAAGATATATAGAAATAGATCGAGACGCCTCATTGGTCTTTCACAGATTACGTACCTTGACAAAATATTGAAGAAGTTCAAAATGGATCAGTCAAAGAAGGGGTTCCTGCCTGTATTGCAAGGTACGAGATTGAGCACGGCTCAATGCCCGACCACGGCAGAAGATAGAGAAAAGATGAGTGTCGTCCCCTATGCCTCGGCCATAGGGTCTATCATGTATGCTATGCTGTGTACCAGACCTGATGTAAACCCTGCTGTAAGTATGGTAGGAAGGTACCAAAGTAATCCCGGCATGGAACACTGGACAACGGTCAAGAATATCTTGAAGTACCTGAAAAGGACTGAGGATATGTTTCTCATTTATGGATGTGACGAAGAGCTCGTCGTAAAGGGTTACGTTGATGCTAGCTTCGACACAGATCTGGATGACTCTAAGTCACAAACCAGATACGTGTATATTTTGAATGGTTGGGCAGTAAGCTGGTGCAGTTGCAAGCAGAGCATTGTGGCGGGATCTACATGTGAAGCGGAGTACATGGCAGCCTCGGAGGCAGCACAAGAAGCAGTCTGGGTGAAGGAGTTCATTACTGACCTAGGAGTCATACCCAATGCGTCGGGCCCGATGACTCTCTTCTGTGACAACACTGGAGCTATTGCCCTTGCCAAGGAGCCCAGGTTTCACAGGAAGACCAGGCATATCAAGCGTCGCTTCAACTCCATTCGTGAAAGTGTTCAAAATGGAGACATAGAGATTTGTAAAGTACATACGGACCTGAATGTGGCAGATCCGTTGACTAAACCTCTCCCTAGAGCAAAACATGATCAACACTAGAACTGCATGGGTGTTCGATTCATCACAATGTAACTAGACTATTGACTCTAGTGCAAGTGGGAGACTGTTGGAAATATGCCCTAGAGGCAATAATAAAATGGTTATTATTATATTTCTTTGTTCATGATAATTGTCTATTGTTCATGCTATAATTGTGTTATCCGGAAATCGTAATACATGTGTGAATACATAGACCACAACACGTCCCTAGTGAGCCTCTAGTTGACTAGCTCGTTGATCAAAAGATAGTCATGGTTTCCTGACTATGGACATTGGATGTCATTGATAACGGGATCACATCATTAGGAGAATGATGTGATGGACAAGACCCAATCCTAAGCATAGCTCAAAGATCGTGTAGTTCGTTTGCTATAGTTTTTCCGAATGTCAAGTATCATTTCCTTAGACCATGAGATTGTGCAACTCCCGGATACCGTAGGAGTGCTTTGGGTGTGCCAAACGTCACAACGTAACTGGGTGACTATAAAGGTACACTACAGGTATCTCCGAAAGTGTCTGTTGGGTTGGCACGAATCGAGACTGGGATTTGTCACTCCGTATGACGGAGAGGTATCTCTGGGCCCACTCGGTAATGCATCATCATAATGAGCTCAATGTGACCAAGTGGTTGATCACAGGATCATGCATTACGGTACGAGTAAAGTGACTTGCCGGTAATGAGATTGAACGAGGTATTGGGATACCGACGATCGAGTCTCGGGCAAGTAACGTACCGATTGACAAAGGGGATTGTATATGGATTGATTGAATCCTCGACATCGTGGTTCATCTGATGAGATCATCGAGGAGCATGTGGGAGCCAACATGGGTATCCAGATCCCGCTGTTGGTTATTGACCGGAGAGTCGTCTCGGTCATGTCTGCATGTCTCCTGAACCCGTAGGGTCTACACACTTAAGGTTCGGTGACGCTAGGGTTGTAGAGATATTAGTATGCAGTAACCCGAAAGTTGTTCGGAGTCCCGGATGAGATCTCGGACGTCACGAGGAGTTCCCGAATGGTCCGGAGGTAAAGATTTATATATAGGAAGTCCAGTTTCGGCCACCGGGAAGGTTTCGGGGGTCGCCGATATTGTACCGGGACCACCGGAAGGGTCCCGGGGGTCCACCGGGTGGGGCCACCTATCCCGGAGGACCCCATGGGCTGAATTGGGAGGGGAACCAGCCCCTAGTGGGCTGGTGCGCCCCCCCTTGGGCCACCCCTGCGCCTAGGGTTGGGAAACCCTAGGGGTGGGGGCGCCCCCCACTTGGCTTGGGGGGGAAGCCACCCCTTGGCCGCCGCCCCCTTGGAGATCCATCTTCCTAGGGCCGGCGCCCCCCCAAGGCCTCTATATAAAGAGGGGGGAGGGAGGGCAGCCGCACACCCTTGCTCTTGGCGCCTCCCTCTCCCTCCGTAACACCTCTCCTCCCCGCTTGCGCTTGGCGAAGCCCTGCCGGGATCCTGCTGCATCCACCACCACGCCGTCGTGCTGCTGGATCTTCATCAACCTCTCCTTTCCCCTTGCTGGATCAAGTTGGAGGAGACGTCTTCCCAACCGTACGTGTGTTGAATGCGGAGGTGCCGTCCGTTCGGCACTAGGTCATCGGTGATTTGGATCACGTCGAGTACGACTCCATCAACCCCGTTCTCTTGAACACTTCCGCGCGCGATCTACAAGGGTACGTAGATGCACTCCTCTCTCCCTCGTTGCTAGATGACTCCATAGATTGATCTTGGTGATGCGTAGAAAAATTTGAAAATTCTGCTACGTTCCCCAACACTCATCAGCATTGGTCGTCCATTGATGCCAATTGCTCAGGATGCTCATGGGCTGATCACCCTCAAGAATCCCCTCATGATGACGAAACACTAGTTACTTCCCCAACCCAGGTCACCACTCCGGTGATTGACAATGAAGACCTTGAGGCCCAACCAACTCCATCTCCACAGGCGTCGCCAGCATTTCGCAGGCTTCGCAAAGGACCAAGCCCATAGGTCACATTGTCAAGTGTTCCAGAAGGAGAAGAGCGTCAATCCGTTTCACGCGAAGTCTTTCCTGAAGCCTCTCCTACTCTGAACATCCCTGAATTTGAAGCCAAAATGGCTAAAGATATTCCGGCTGCATCAGCCGATGACCAAGAAGAAGAACCAAGAGATGAAGAAAGAGTTGCTTCACCCCCGTCCAATCCTGAAGTTGTTCTCGAGGAGAACGTGTCTGACCCTCCAGCTCCTGAAGTGGAGGTTACCAATACTGAGGCAGCCACCAACATTGAAGCCAATGACGTTGTCATGTCTGAAGCTAATGTGGCGCCTGAAGCTAATGTGGTGCCAGATGTCACTGCACCTGATGCAAATCTGCAGCTTGAAGCCAATGCCTCTGCTCCTGTACCACCTCCCAGGCCACACACCATCGAGCAAGCATATGATCGTGGTCAGCTTGTTACCGTTCGCTGGCCAATTCTGGTTCCTCCGCCTGCTCCCGGACTTCAATTTGACTATCATGTGGAGCACAGGCCTCAGTTCCAGAAGCCAAAGCCAAGGCTACCACGGTTTCCAGGTACTGCAATGTCACCAGGATCGTTTAATCTGAATGGCTTCAAGGCACACAACACATTCTTTGACAATGACAAGAACCCCTACACAAGGCCAAGAATCCCCTCAGATCGATTCTGGAGTTATCAGCAACGCAGCTACTATTCTTGCATCTTATACAATCAGGGGCACATTTTCCCTCATATGTGTCTAGACTGCGAAGCCATTGCTGGATTGCCTTGCCTTGAAGAAGCTCTTGACTGCTTCCGTGATGCGGGTCTGCACAACTTTGTGACTGCCAAGGAACACTAGAATGAAGAACTTCTGCTTCAATTCTATGCTACCCTCCACATTCGTGGATACAACAGGGATCCGAAGACTTGGATCCTTGAGTGGATGACGGGCGATGTCCATCATGAAGCTAAAGCCCAAGACATCATTGAGCTTACAGCCCTGCCCACTCCTGGCGAATATTATGAACCAGGTTGTCAGCAACACCAGAATGCTTTGGAGAGCATTTTCCAGAAGCCAGAGCCTAACATGAGCCAAATGCTGAGCATGATGAAGCCTCTGCCACGCGACGCTGAATACCCAACGGAATTCTTTGTCGAAGACCTAGAGTATCTGTCCCGCACCATTTACCATATCATCAGGAAAAGTCTATGTCCTGTCAAAGGACATTCATCTGCAGCGAAGCTTGAAGGAGCAATGAAGACTTTGGTTTTCTATATCTTCAATGTCATCAGGTTCAATGCTCAAGACTTCTTCATCAGGCAGTTGGCTACATCTGGCTCCGATATCTTTGGTCTGAAGTTCTATGCTCCATGGGTAATGCGCCTTATCAAGCTTCACTCTGCTTTCAACTATCAGCCATCTGCGCGCAATCATCTCGTGTTCTTGCCAGAGGTTGATCTGTCTGTTGAAGCTATTTACCCAGAGCCTGCAAAGGAGCCAGTTTATCTTCACAATGTTGATCGTCAAAGCTTCAGCCAGCCCATTGAAGGAGTTCAGGCCGTCTCTTGTGTTTATCCCTTGGCTGGCAACACACGTGCCCCTCGCACCCAAATTGAAGCCACTGCAAGCACCATTGCCCAAAAGCCTTGGAAGCGATCTCATGTTCTTAATGACCGAGAGCTTCTCGTCGCTCTACATCAGAAACAGGATAAGCATCATGACTGGCTCAAGCGTCAGATGCAAAGCCTCTTGGTGGACGTCAATCGCGTTCGAAATCTTGCCACCAAGAATGCCTTTGTTACACATGAAACCTGTCGGAGGTCTTGGAAGAGCTTGACATTGCTTAGTGCTGAAGCTGATCTGCAAGACGATGGCTTCACAGAGAGATTCAAGTTTGACTCAACTCCTCCAAGGAATGCTCACTTGCGTCGGACTCCCTCACTGGAAGACTCTGACTATTCCTCCTCCACTGCAACAGTGAATGCCAGAGTCATAGATGATCAAGATGACGTTACTTCACCACCTCCAACTTCAGCGCGTGTCAACACTGCACCAAGTTCTTCCGCACCACCGAACCTCAACGACGACCCTGCTGCTTCACCTACTCCTCATGGGAACGAGTAGAAGCTCTATGTCTTCAAACCTTTTTGGTCATTACTGACAAAAGGGGGAGAAGCATATGAGTTGATAGTCTTCAAGCGGGTCCATATGGGTGGTTGCTTTACTTTTGCTACATTTGCCAAGTGCTTACAACTCTCGCTTTTGAAACATTTGGTTCGTTTTGAGTTGTAACACTTAAACTTGATGGTCGTCTGCTACCTTTTTCGACACTATGTGATGCGATGATAAATTCCGCATGTGCGACGATAAATTCCGCACGAAGTCATCTTGCAGACGTCCATTTTTCATTATGCATGTCATTATCTTTGTTATATCCTTTCATGCATGATGAATTGTCTTCATAAGTAGAAGAGGAGCTCCGCAAGTACAACCCGCCATATGCATTTGCATTCAAAAGCAAAATATTTATATGCACATCTTCAGGGGGAGCCTTTCTACTACTTTCGAAGACAATGTCTAAATCCTTTACAATTTCACATACTTTTATCCCCGTTGAAAACTTCAACCAGTTTGTCATCAATCACCACAAATGGGGAGATTGTAAGTGCATCTAGTGCCACCCCTAGTTGGTTTTGGAATATTGACGACAAACCTGGTTGAGGGACTAATGTATTTGTGAGAATTGCAGGATAACACAGGTAGTAATCCCTCAATGATTCGGTTTTCCTACTGGAGATGACCCCTAAAAATGTATGAAGACATTGAAGACAAAGGTGGTATGTCAAGATATTCACATTGAAGACTATGACAAGAGAAGACTATGGAGCGCGAAGACTATGGAGCGCGAAGACTTAGTTGTTTCGTTGTTTCCTTTTCTTCTTTGTTGAGTCATAGGAACCACCGTACTGTTAAGTGGGGTCCCAGTGAACAAAGTCAGAGTGACTGAAGTGATGCTTAACCAATATCCTATGTCTTCGAGCGAAGACAATGAGAGCAAATCTTATCCAGAGCTGGATGAGTCAGCTTTACTTGTAGCCCAAGTAAAGTTGTCGCGTGTGTTTGAAATCTGACCGTTGGAACACATGTCAGTTCCTTAGTGACCCAGGATCATTTCAGACAAATCAGGTCGGGTTGCCTAGTGGCTATAAATAGCCCACCCCCTACATCATAAATTGGTTGGCTGCTCAGAGTTAGTGCACGACTTTGGTCGTTTGAGAGCAACCCACCTCGAAGCCTTTGAGAGAGAAATCCTTGTGAGGACAAAGCCCTAAACACCCAAAGCCAAAGAGTGTTAGGCATCACTGAAGTCTTCCTGTCTGTGTGATCTGAAGACTTGTTACACTTGAGGACTGTGAATCCTCCAGCCGGTTAGGCGTCGCGTTCTGAGCATCCAAGAGTCATTGTGGATCGCTGGTGAACGAAGTCTGTGAAGGTTTGGAAGTCTACCTTGAAGACTTACCAGAGTGATTGGGCGAGGACTGGGTGTCCTTAGCTCAAGGGGAATAAGGTGAAGACATGGTCTTCTGAGTTAAATCTCAGCCTCCCTAACCAGACGTACAGTTGTCACAGCAACTGGAACTGGTCCAACATCTTGTCTTCAATGAGCAACTGGTTCTATCCTTCCCATCTCTTTATTCACAGTTGGTCCTTGTGAAGTCATTGCCTGTTTGCATTATCTATTTGTCTTCACTGTGTGACTGCTTGTTCTGATTGGCTTCATACTGTCTTCCATTCTGATCCATACTGCCTAGCTGCTATTAGTCCTTGTGCTTTCACTTCATTGAATATTTTACTATGGCTTATCTAGTGTAGTCTACCTTCCGCTGCATGTTAATAGGTTCATTTCTATCGATTGTCTTCGAAACTTCCATGTTTTGAAGACTGTCATAAAAATCACCTATTCACCCCCCCCCTCTAGTCGATCACTAGCACTTTCAGACCCAAAGGTCTGAGGTAAACTACTCACACATCATCGGAGAGGCTATGGTGTTGATGTAGAAGCCCTCCATGATCAATGCCCCCTCCGACGAAGCGCCGGAAAAGGCCCCAAGATGGGATCTCACGGGTACAGAAGGTTGAGGCGGTGGAATTAGGTTTTCGTGGTTCTCTTTGATGGTTTGGGGGTACGTATGTATATATAGGAGGAAGAAGTAGGTCGGTGGAGCCACGAGGGGTCCACGAGGCTGGAGGGCGCGCCCAGGGGGTAGGCGCGCCTCCTACCTCGTGGCTTCCTCGTCGGTTGTTTGACGTCCACTCCAAGTCCTCTAGATCACGTTTGTTCCAAAAACCACGTTCCCGAAAGTTTCATTCCGTTTGGACTCTGTTTTATATTCTTTTTCTGCGAAACACTGAAATAGGCAAAAAAAACAGCAATTTGGGTTGGGCCTCCGGTTAATAGGTTAGTCCCAAAAATAATATAGAAGTGTATAATAAAGCCCATTAAACATCCAAAACAAAATATATAATAGCATGGAACAATCAAAAATTATAGATACGTTGGACACGTATCAAGCATCCCCAAGCTTAATTCCTGCTCGTCCTCGAGTAGGTAAATGATAAAAACAGAATTTTTGATGTGGAATGCTACTTAGCATAATTTTCAATGTAATTCTCTTATTTGTGGTATGAATATTCAGATCCGAAAGATTCAAGATAAAAGTTTAATATTGACATAAAAGTAATAATACTTAAAGCATACTAACTAAGCAATCATGTCTTCTCAAAATAACATGGCCAAAGAAAGTTATCCCTACAAAATCATATAGTCTGGCTATGCTCTATCTTCACCACATAAAATACTTAAATCAAGCACAACCCCGATGACAAGCCAAGCAATTGTTTCATACTTTTGGTGTTCCCAAAAATTTTCAATCTTCACGCAATACATGAGCGTGAGCCATGGATATAGCACTATAGGTGGAATAGAATGGTGGTTGTGGAGAAGACAAAAAGGAGAAGATAGTCTCACATCAACTAGGCGTATCAACGGGCTATGGAGATGCCCATCAATAGATATCAATGTGACTGAGTAGGGATTGCCATGCAACGGATGCACTAGAGCTATAAGTGTATGAAAGCTCAACAAAAGAAACTAAGTGGGTGTGCATCCAACTTGCTTGCTCATGAAGCCCTAGGGCAATTTGAGGAAGCCCATCATTGGAATATACAAGCCAAGTTCTATAATGTAAAATTCCCACTAGTATATGAAAGTGACAACATAGGAGACTCTCTGTCATGAAGATCATGGTGCTACTTTGAAGCACAAGTGTGGAAAAAGGATAGTAACATTGTCTCTTCTCTCTTTTTCTCTCATTTTTTAGTTGGGCCTTTTCTCTTTTTTATGGCCTCTTTTTTTAGTCCGGAGTCTCATCCCGACTTGTGGGGGAATCATAGTCTCCATCATCCTTTCCTCACTTGGGACAATGCTCTAATAATGATGATTATCACACTTTTATTTACTTACAACTCAAGTATTACAACTCAATACTTAGAACAAGATATGAATATATATGAATGCCTCCGGCGGTGTACCGGGATATGCAATGAACCAAGAGTGACATGTATCAAAATAATGAACGGTGGCTTTGCCACATATACGATGTCAACTACATGATCATGCTAAGCAATATGACAATGATGGAGCGTGTCATAGTAAACGGAACGGTGGTAAGTTGCATGGCGATATATCTCGGAATGGCTATGGAAATGCCATGATAGGTAGGTATGGTGGCTGTTTTGAGGAAGGTATATGGTGGGTGTATGATACCGGCGAAAAGTGCGCGGTATTAGAGAGGCTAGCAATGGTGGAAGGGTGAGAGTGTGTATAATCCATGGACTCAACATTAGTCATAAAGAACTCATATACTTGTTGCAAAAATCTATTAGTTATCAAAACAAAGTATTACGTGCATGCTCCTAGGGGGATAGATTAGTAAGAGGGATTTCAGCTTTATCATATCTATAGAGAGAATTTACCTTTACTACCTGTGTCGAGTTATCAAGACCATGTATTTCTTCAATAGGTAATGGATTAAGTGAAGGAAATATGCCCTAGAGGCAATAATAAAGTTATTATTTATTTCCTTATAATCATGATAAATGTTTATTATTCATGCTAGAATTGTATTAACCGGAAACATAATACATGTGTGAATACATAGACAAACAAAGTGTCACTAGTATGCCTCTACTTGACTAGCTCGTTAATCAAAGATGGTTATGTTTCCTAACCATGAACAATGAGTTGTTATTTGATTAACGAGGTCACATCATTAGTTGAATGATCTGATTGACATGACCCATTCCATTAGCTTAGCACCCGATCGTTTAGTATGTTGCTATTGCTTTCTTCATGACTTATACATGTTCCTATGACTATGAGATTATGCAACTCCCGTTTGCCGGAGGAACACTTTGGGTGCTACCAAACGTCACAACGTAACTGGGTGATTATAAAGAAGCATTACAGGTGTCTCCAAAGGTAAATGTTGGGTTGGCGTATTTTGAGATTAGGATTTGTCACTCTGATTGTCGGAGAGGTATCTCTGGGCCCTCTCGGTAATGCACATCACATAAGCCTTGCAAGCACTGTGTAACACCCCGGATGTAACTTTCCATATTTGTATCCAACTCTTGCCGTTTCCGGTATTAAGTTATATTTATTTCTCGGGTTCGGGTCTTTGTCTCCGTGTGTTGTTTTCTTTTTCGTGCATCTCTTATCATGTCATCTCGTGCATTGCATTTGCATACATATTCATCTCATGCATTCGAGCATTTTCTCCGTTGTCCGTTTTGCATTCCGGCGCTTCGTTCTCCTCCGGTGGCCATTTCTAGCTTTCTTTCGTGTGTGGGGTTCAAACATTTCCGGATTGGACCGAGACTTGCCATGCGGCCTTGGTTTACTACCGGTAGACCGCCTGTCAAGTTTCGGGTCATTTGGACTTCGTTTGATACTCCTACGGTTAACCGAGGGACCGAAATGGCCTCGTGTGTGTTGCAGCCCAACACCCCCCAAATTTGGCCCAAAACCCACCAAACTCAGCTCCATGTCCTAGAGCGTTCGATCACGATCGCGTGGGCGAAAACCGCACCTCATTTGGACTCTCCTAGCTCCACTTATGCCTATATATACACCCCTCCATTCGGATCTCCTCTTCCCCCGTCCAAAACCCTAAAAAAAAAAACAGATCCATCTTCCCCCGCGCCGGGCCGGACGTGTCCGCCCGCGCCGGACGTTGTCCGCCCCGCCGCCAGCCAGCCAATCGGCCGCCGCCACCTGTCCCCGGGGCGGGACCGGTTCGCCGCCGCCACCGACGCGGGCCCGAGGCCCAGCGCTGGCCCCCTCCTCCTCCGCCGCCGGCGACCTCCTCCTCGCTCCGGCCGCCTCCGGCCTCGTCGCCGGCGAGCGACCTCGCCGGATCCAGCCTCGGGAGGCGCGCCCCGATCCAGATCCGCGGGTGCTACAGTAAACCCTAACCTCGTTTTTTTTTGCCTAAGTCCTGAAACTCTTGATCCAAGTTGACCTGTTCGAGGACCCGTATCTCCGTAACCGTAGCTCCGTTTTGGGCATATGATATATCAAAATCTTCGTCTCGACATGTACATCATTTCATTCCATTGCATCATTTGCATTTGAGGTCATCTTGTTGCCCAAAATGCTGTTAGAAGGAGCCTTCGTGAGTTAAATTGCAGATCCGTTAGTTCATCATGCACTTTTGTCATTTTTGCCATGTTTAATCCGTGCATGATATGCCTGTGCCCCTTTGGGATGAATTGTTAAGCATTTTGTCTTCTTTCCAGAGGTGCCTCCCATGCATTTTTAGGATGTGTGTGTTGTCTTGTGCAAGCTTGCGAAGAGAGGTACCTGAGATTGCTGATTTCAGGGACTTAGTGATTTTCACTAAGTCTGGGATATTTTAGTTCATGATGCTATATGTCCAGCTTGTTTCCTAGTGATCCGTGCCTCTTTTGAGGATGATCAGTAAGGGAGTTTTGATATTTATGTTATGATCTATCCATCCATGTCTTTGTTTGCATTTTTGGAGTGCTCTAGGTTGACTCAATCGAGCTCAACTTTTGCTTTGTTGTTAATCTGGGCAGATCGTCAACTTGTTTGCGATTTTGCCGATGCTACCGTTAGTGTTCCATGCATGCTATGCCTTTGTTCTTGCCATGTGTAGCTATCATATTGTGTCTTCTTTCTGGATATATGCTTGACTTGCCATGACTTGCACCGTAGTGAGTGCATCGAGCTCGTTTATATGCCTTCGTGAGTTATAATTTCAGCATGTCTCAGTTTTCACTAAGTCTGAAAACTGATTGTGTTCGAGCTATGTTCGTGAGCTCGGTAGAGTATTTTGTGAACCCTTTTGGCCCCAGGTCACTTTGGGTGTTTTGTTAATCTTGTTGAGTAGCTCCATGCCATGTTCTTACTTGTCATGTTCAGGTTTTGTATCATGTTGTTTTGCTGCTCCGAAGAGGGCTTCGTGATCTGAAATTTCAGGCTAGTGTTAATTTCACTAAGTCTGGAATCTGTTTTGCATATTCATTTTTGCCATGCTTGTTTGAACCTCTTAATGGATGATTTGCCTATGGCTCAGTGCTAGTGTTTTAACCATCTTGTGTACATCACTGCCATGTATTTTGTTTTCATGTTTGGTGGCTGTAGCATGTTCATTTCGTTGCGTTTAGATGCCTACTTGCTGTAAATCGCAGACCGGTGTCATATCTTAAAACGCTTGCCATTTCCAAACCGTAGCTCCGATTCCTATGATCTTTATATCGTTTTCAAGCGATTTCATCCCCTCTATCCAGTGGCACACTTGGTTTTCCAAGTTGAGGCCAGGTTCATGCATTTCCTGTCATATCTTGCATTTTGCATCCCGCATCGCATCCCGCATAGCATATCATCATTTCATCATATTGCTTGGTCTTGCACGTGGTTGATTGTGTCCTTATTGCTTGTTTGTCCTGTTGGGTAGAGCCGGGAGACGAGTTCGCTACCGAGGAGCCCATTGAGTTTGCTTGTGAGGATCCAGTCAGCTTTGACAACTGTGCAGGCAAGATGATCATACCCTCGAAATCACTACTATCTTTGCTATGCTAGTTTGCTCGCTCTTGCTATGCCAATGCTACGATGCCTACCTTTTGCTTGTCAGCCTCCCAATTTCCATGTTGAGCCTCTAACCCACCTTGTCCTAGCAAACCGTTGAATGGCTATGTTACCGCTTTGCTCAGCCCCTCTTATAGCATTGCTAGTTGCAGGTGAAGTTTGGAGCCGTTCCTTGTTGGAACATTTATTTACTTGTTGGGATATCACTATATTGCTATGTTATCTTAATGCATCTATATACTTGGTAAAGGGTGGAAGGCTCGGCCTCTCGCCTAGTGTTTTGTTCCACTCTTGCCGCCCTAGTTTCCGTCATATCGGTGTTATGTTCCCGGATTTTGCGTTCCTTACGCGGTTGGGTTATAATGGGAACCCCTTGATAGTTCGCCTTGATTAAAGCTTTTCCAGCAATGCCCAACCTTGGTTTTACCATTTGCCACCTAGCCGTTTCTTCCCTTGGGTTCTGCAGACTCAAGGGTCATCTTGTTTTAACCCCCCCGGGCCAGTGCTCCTCTGAGTGTTGGTCCAAAACGTCAGCCGCCGGTGGCTACCAGGGGCAACTCTGGGCTGGCCTACCGGAAGTTTAGACAATCTGAGTGTGCCCTGAGAAAGAGATATGTGCAGCTCCTATTGGGTTTTGTCGGCACATTCGGGTGGTGTTGCTGGTCTTGTTTTAACCTGTCGAATTGTCTTGTTGTACTGGGTTACCGAGTCTGATCGGTGTGTCTCGAGAGGAGGTCTTTTCCTTCGTTGACCGTGAGAGCTTGTCATGGGCTAAGTTGGGACTCCCCTGCAGGGATTGAACTTTCGAAAGCCGTGCCCGCGGTTATGGGCAGATGGGAATTTGTTAATGTCCGGTTGTAGATAACTTAAACCCTAATTAATTAAAATGAATCAACCGTGTGTGTTGCCGTGATGGCCTCTTCTCGGCGGAGTCCGGGAAGTGGACACGGTGTTGGAGTAATGCTTGCGCAGGTTGTTCCTCTAGTCTCTCGCTCGCGCCTTGCCTCCTCTTCTCGCTCTCTTTCGCGTATAAGTTAGCCACCAGATATGTTAGTCGCTTGTTGCAGCTCCACATATACTTGCCTTATCCTGTCCTATGAGCTCAAATAGTCTTGATAGCATGGGTGTGAGATTGCTGAGTCCCCGTGGCTCACAGATACTACAACTCCAGATGCAGGTACAGGTGATTCCGCTCCAGGTGACGAGTACGAGCTCAAGTGGGAGTTCGACGAGGACTCTCAGCGTTATTATGTTTCCTTTCCCGACGATCAGTAGTGGTGCCTAGTTGGGGTTATCGATTCAGGGCCTTGTCGCATGTTGGGGGTCTTTTCTATTTTGGCGCCGTAGTCGGGCCATGAGTGATTTGTATGATGGATGTTATTTGTGTACTCTGATGTGACGTGGCGAGTGTAAGCCAACTATGTTATCTCCCCCTTTTATTATGTATTACATGGGATGTTGTAATGATTGCCTGACTTGCGACATTGCTTTCAATGCGGTTATGTCTCTAAGTCGTGCCTCGACACGTGGGAGCTATAGCCGCATCGAGGGAGTTATGCAACTAACATGTTAGTTGTGAGATGATGTATTACGGAACGAGTAAAGAGACTTGTCGGTAACGAGATTGATCTAGGTATTGGATACCGACGATCGAATCTCGGGCAAGTAACATACCGATGACAAAGGGAACAACGTATGTTGTTATGCGGTCTGACCGATAAAGATCTTCGTAGAATATGTAGGAGCCAATATGGGCATCCAGGTCCCGCTATTGGTTATTGACCGGAGACATGTCTCGGTCATGTCTACATTGTTCTCGAACCCGTAGGGTCCGCACGCTTAAGGTTACGATGACAGTTATATTATGAGTTTATGCATTTTGATGTACCGAAGGTTGTTCGGAGTCCCGGATGTGATCACGGACATGACGAGGAGTCTCGAAATGATCGAGACGTAAAGATTGATATATTGGAAGCCTATGTTTGGACATCGGAAGTGTTCCGGGTGAAATCGGGATTTTACCGGAGTACCGGGAGGGTTACCGGAACCCCCCGGGAGCCATATGGGCCTTCATGGGCCTTAGTGGAAAGGAGAAAGGGGCAACCCAAGGTGGCTACGCCACTTCCCCCTCCCCTAGTCCTATTAGGACTAGGAGAAGGTGGCCGGCCCCCCTCTCTCCCTTCCCCTCCGAGGAATCCTAGTTGGACTAGGATTGGGGGGAGGAATCCTACTCCCAGAGGGAGTAGGACTCTCCTGCGCCTCCCCTCCTTGGCCGGCCAGCCCTCCCCCTTGGCTCCTTTATATACGGAGGCAGGGGGCACCTCTAGACACACAAGTTGATCCACGTGATCTATTCCTTAGCCGTGTGCGGTGCCCTCTGCCACCATATTCCTCGATAATACTGTAGCGGAGTTTAGACGAAGCCCTGCTGCTGTAGTTCATCAAGATCGTCACCACGCCGTCGTGCTGACGGAACTCTTCCCCGACACTTTGCTGGATCGGAGTCCGGGGATCGTCATCGAGCTGAACGTGTGCTCGAACTCGGAGGTGCCGTAGTTTCGGTGCTTGATCGGTTGGATCGTGAAGACGTACGACTACTTCCTCTACGTTGTGTGATCGCTTCCGCAGTCGGTCTACGTTGGTACGTAGACAACACTCTCCCCTCTCGTTGCTATGCATCACATGATCTTGAGTGTGCGTAGGAAAATTTTTGAAATTACTACGTTCCCCAACATTAAGATCATATGTTTCTTCAACAGGTGGTAAATTAAGACCATGTATTTCTTCAATAGGAGGTAAATTCTTAACATCTTCAGCTTTAATACCTTTTTCTTTCATAGATTTCTTTGCCTCTTGCATATCTTCAGGACTGAGAAATAGAACACCTCTTTTCTTCAGAGTTGGTTTAGGAATAGGCTCAGGAGCTGGCTCAGGAAGTGTCCAATTATTTTCATTTGTCAACATATTATTCAATAGAATTTCAGCTTCATCCGGTGTTCTTTCCCTGAAAACAGAACCAACACAACTATCCATGTAATCTCTGGAAGCATCGGTTAGTCCATTATAAAAGATATCAAGTATTTCATTTTTCTTAAGAGGATGATCAGGCAAAGCATTAAGTAACTTGAGAGAAATATTTAGCAGAGAAGTAATAAATCATATCCCTCAAGCTTGTGGGAGACTCTCTTCTTCAATTTGCACAAAATTATATATATCCCTCAAAGCAGCTTGTTTCTTATGAGAAGGGAAATATTTAGCAGAGAAGTAATAAATCATATCCTGGGGACTACGCACACAACCAAGATCCAGAGAATTGAACCATATCTTAGCATCACCCTTTAATGAGAACGGAAATATTTTAAGGATATAAAGGTAGCGAGATTTCTCTTCATTAGTGAACAGGGTGGCTATATCATTTAATTTAGTAAGATGTGCCACAACAGTTTCAGATTCATAGCCATGAAAAGGATCAGATTCAACCAAAGTAATTATATCAGGATCAACAAAGAATTCATAATCCTTATCAGTAACACAGATAGGTGAAGTAGCAAAAGCAGGGTCAGGTTTCATTCTAGCATTAAGAGATTGCTTCTTCCATTTAGCTAATAACCTCTTGAGCTCATGTCTATCTTTGCAAGCTAAAATAGCTAGAGCAGCTTCTTTTTCCAAAACATAACCCTTGGGAATAACAGGCGATTCATATTTATTAGGGGGAGAGTCTTCCTCATCACTTTCATCAATGTTATCAGTTTCAATAATTTCATTCTCTCTAACCCTAGCAAGTTGTTCATCAAGAAATTCACCAAGTGGCACAGTAGTATCAAGCATAGAAGTAGTTTCATCATAAGTATCATGCATAGCAGAAGTGGCATCATCAATAACATGCGACATATCAGAACGAATAGCAGATGCAGGTTTAGGTGTCGCAAGCTTACTCAAAATAGAAGGTGAATCAAGTGCAGAGCTAGATGGCAGTTCCTTACCTCCCCTCATAGTTGAGGGATAAATTTTTGTTTTCTCATCTTTCAAGTTCTTCATAGTGACCAGCAGATATAAATCCCAAGTGACTCAAAGAATAGAGCTATGCTCCCCGGCAATGGCGCCAGAAAATAGTCTTGATAACCCACAAGTATAGGGGATCGCAACAGTATTCGAGGGTAGAGTATTCAACCCAAATTTATTGATTCAACACAAGGGGAGCCAAAGAATATTCTCAAGTATTAGCAGTTGAGTTGTCAATTCAACCACACCTGGATAACTTAGTATCTGCAGCAAAGTATTTAGTAGCAAAGTAATATGGAAGTAACGGTAACGATAACAAAAGTAACGGTAGCAAAAGTAATATTTTTGGTGTTTTGTAGTGATTGTAATAGTAGCAACATAAATGTAAATAAACGGAGAACAATATGTGAAAAGCTCGTAGGCATTGGATCGATGATGGAGAATTATGCCGGATGCGGTTCATCATGTAACAGTCATAACATAGGGTGACACAAAACTAGCTCCAATTCATCAATGTAATGTAGGCATGTATTCCGAATATAGTCATACGTGCTTATGAAAAAGAACTTGCATGATATCTTTTGTCCTACCCTCCCGTGGTAGCGGGGCGCTACCTCTTGAGCACTGCGTTGGTTTTCCCCAGAGAGGAAGGGATGATGCAGCAAAGTAGCGTAAGTATTTCCCTCAGTTTTTGAGAACTAAGGTATCAATCCAGTAGGAGGCTACGCGCGAGTCCCTCGTACCTGCACAAAACAAATAAATCCTCGCAACCAACGCGAATAGGGGTTGTCAATACCTACACAGCCACTTACGAGAGTGAGATCTGATAGATATGATAAGATAATTTTTTTGGTATTTTTGTAATAAATATGCAAAGTAAAATAAATGCAAAGTAAAAAAGCAAAGGAAATAACTAAGTAGTAGGAGATTAATATGATAAAGATAGACCCGGGGGTCATAAGTTTCACTAGTGGCTTCTCTCGAGAGAAATTAACAGAATTGAGCATAGTCATGAGAATATCTAGGTATGGTCATGTATATAGGAATCGTCCAGCAAGCCTACGATGGAATTACTCACGCACGGCGGTGAGCATCATGAAATTGGTGATGGAGGATGGTTGATGATGACGATGGCGACGGATTCCCCTCTCCGGAGCCCCGAACAGACTCCAGATCGGCCCTCTTGAGAGGTTTTAGGGCTTGGCGGCGGCTCCGTATCGTAAAACGCGATGAATCCTTCTCTCTGATTTTTTTCTCCCCGAAAGTGAATATATGGAGTTGGGGTTGAGGTCGGTGGAGCGTCAGGGGGCCCACGAGGTAGGGGCTGTTGGGGAACATAGCAGAAATTCAAAATTTTCCTACGTGTCACCAAGATCTATCTATATGAAGAGACCAGCAACGAGGGGAGGGAGAGTGCATCTACGTGCCCTTGTAGATCGCTAAGCGGAAACGTTCAAGTGAACGGGGTTGATGGAGTCGTACTCGTCGTGATTCAAATCACCGATGATCCTAGTGCCGAACGGACAGCACCTCCGCGTTCAACACACGTACAGCCCGGTGACGTCTCCCATGCCTTGATCCAGCAAGGAGAGAGGGAGAGGTTGAGGAAGACTCCATCCAGCAGCAGCACAACGGCGTGGTGGTGATGGAGGAGCGTGGCAATCCTGCAGGGCTTCGCCAAGCACCGCAGAAGAGGAGAAGAACTTAGGAGAGAGGGAGGGGCTGCACCAAAAGCAAAAGGTGTGTTTGAGAGGCCCTCCTACCCCGATATATATAGGGATCCCAAGGGGGGGGTGCGCCAGCCCCTAGGAGATCCAATCTCCAAGGGGGCGGCGGCCAGGGGAGGTTTCCCTCCCCCCCAAGGCACCTAGGAGGTGCCTTCCCTCCTTGGGACTCTTCCTTAGGGTTCCCCTTTCACCCTAGGCGCATGGGCCCTAGGGGAAGTGGCGCCCCAGCCCACTTTGGGCTGGATCCCTTCTCACTTCAGCCCATGGGACCCTCCGGGATAGGTGGCCCCACCCGGTGGGCCCCCGGGACCCTTCCGGTGGTCCCGGTACAATACCGATGACCCCGAAACTTGTCCCGATGGCCGAAACAGGACTTCCTATATATAAATCTTTACCTCCGGACCATTCCGGAACTCCTCGTGACGTCCGGGATCTCATCCGGGACTCCGAACAACATTCGGTAACCACATACAACTTCCTTTATAACCCTAGCGTCATCGAACCTTAAGTGTGTAGACCCTACGGGTTCGGGAGACATGCAGACATGACCGAGACACTTCTCCGGTCAATAACCAACAGCGGGATCTGGATACCCATGTTGGCTCCCACATGTCCACGATGATCTCATCGGATGAACCACGATGTCGAAGGATTCAATCAATCCCGTATACAATTCCCTTTGTCATCGGTATGCTTACTTGCCCGAGATTCGATCGTCGGTATCCCGATACCTTGTTCAATCTCGTTACCGGCAAGTCTCTTTACTCGTTCCGTAACACATCATCCCGTGATCAACTCCTTGATCACATTGCACGATTATGATGATGTCCTAACCGAGTGGGCCCGGAGATACCTCTCCGTTTACACGGAGTGACAAATCCCAGTCTCGATTCGTGCCAACCCAACAGACACTTTCGGAGATACCTGTAATGCACCTTTATAGTCACCCAGTTACGTTGTGACGTTTGGTACACCCAAAGCACTCCTACGGTATCCGGGAGTTGCACAATCTCATGGTCTAAGGAAATGATACTTTGACATTAGAAAAGCTTTAGCATACGAACTACACGATCTTTGTGCTAGGCTTAGGATTGGGTCTTGTCCATCACATCATTCTCCTAATGATGTGATCCCGTTATCAACGACATCCAATGTCCATGGTTAGGAAACCGTAACCATCTATTGATCAACGAGCTAGTCAACTAGAGGCTTACTAGGGACATGGTGTTGTCTATGTATCCACACATGTATCTGAGTTTCCTATCAATACAATTATAGCATGGATAATAAACGATTATCATGAACAAGGAAATATAATAATAACCAATTTATTATTGCCTCTAGGGCATATTTCCAACAGTCTCCCACTTGCACTAGAGTCAATAATCTAGTTCACATCGCCATGTGATTAACACTCATAGGTCACATCGCCATGTAACCAACATCCAAAGAGTTTACTAGAGTCAGTAGTCTAGTTCACATCACTATGTGATTAACACTCAATGAGTTTTAGGTTTGATCATGTTGCTTGTGAGAGAGGTTTTAGTCAACGGGTCCGAACCTTTCAGATCCGTGTGTGCTTTACAAATCTCTATGTCATCTCCTAGATGTAGCTACCACGTTCTTTTTGGAGCTATTCCAAATAACTGTTCTACTTGGAGTTATTCTAAATTGTTGCTCCATTATACGTATCCGGTATCTCTACTCAGAGCTATCCGGATAGGTGTTAAGCTTGCATCGACGTAACCCTTTACGACGAACTCTTTTACCACCTCCATAATCGAGAAAATTCCTTAGTCCACTAGTTACTAAGGATAACTTTGACCGCTGTCCTGTGATCCATTCTTGGATTACTCTTGTACCCCTTGACTGACTCATGGCAAGGCACACTTCAGGTGCGGTACACAGCATAGCATACTATAGAGCCTACGTCTTAAGCATAGGGGACGACCTTCGTCCTTTCTCTCTATTCTGCCGTGGTCGAGCTTTAAGTCTTAACTTCATACCTTACAACTCAGGCAAGAACTCCTTCTTTGACTGATCCATCTTGAACACCTTCAAGATCATGTCAAGGTATGTGCTCATTTGAAAGTGCCATTAAGCGTTTTGATCTATCCTTATAGATCTTGATGCTCAATGTTCAAGTAGCTTAATCCAGGCTTTCCATTGAAAAACACCTTTCAAATAACCCTATATGCTTTCCAGAAATTCTACATCATTTCCGATCAACAACATATATTCATCAAAAATTCTATAGTGCTCCCACTCACTTCTTTGGAAATACAAGTTTCTCATAAACTTTGTATACACCCAAAATCTTTGATCATCATCAAAGCATACATTCCAACTCCGAGATGCTCACTCCAGTCCTCAGAAGGATTGCTGGAGCTTTGCATCCTTATTAGCATCTTTTCAAGATTGACAAAACCTTTCGGTTGTATCACATACAACCTTTCCTCAAGAAAATCGTCGAGGAAACAATGTTTTGACATCCTATCTACAAGATTTCATAAATAATGCAGTGACTGCTAATATAATTCCAACCGACTCTTAGCATCGCTACGAGTGAGAAAGTCTCATCGTAGTCAACTCCTTGAACTTGTCGGAAAACATCTTAACGACAAGTCGAGCTTTCTTAATGGTGACATTTACCATCATTGTCCGTCTTACTTTTAAAATCCATCTGTACTCAACAGCCTTACGACCATCAAGTAGTTCTTCCAAAGTCTACACTTTGTTTTCATATATGGATCCTCTCTCGGATTATATGGCCTCGAGCCATTTATCGGAATCCGGGCCCACCATCGCTTCTTCATAGCTCGTAGGTTCATTGTTGTCTAGCAACATGACTTCCAAGACAGGATTACGTACCACTCTGAAGTAGTACGCATCCTTGTCATCCCACGAGGTTTGGGAGTGACTTGATCTGAAGTTTCATGATCACTATCATAAGCTTCCACTTCAATTGGTGTAGGTGCCACAGGAACAACTTCTTGTGCCCTGCCACACACTAGTTGAAGAGACGGTTCAATAACCTCATCAAGTCTCCACCATCCTCCCACTCAATTCTTTCGAGAGAAACTTTTCCTCGAGAAAGGACCCGATTCTAGAAACAATCCTTTATTGCTTTCGGATCTAAGACAGGAGGTATACCCAACTGTTTTGGGTGTCCTATGAAGATGCATTTATCCGCTTTGGGTTCGAGCTTATCAGCCTGAAACTTTTTCACATAAGCGTCGCAGCCCCAAACTTTCAAGAAATGACAGCTTAGGTTTCTCTAAACCATAGTTCATACGGTGTCATATCATCGGAATTACGTGCTGCCCTATTTAAAGTGAATGTGGTTGTCTCTAATGCCTAACCCATAAACTATTGTGGTAATATGATAAGAGACATCATGGTATGCATCATATCCAATAGGGTGCAGTTATGATGTTCGGACACACCATCACACTATGGTGTTCCAGGCTGTATTAGTTGTGAAACAATTTCCACAATGTCTTAATTCTGTGCCAAACTCGTAATTCAGATATTCATATCTATGATCATATCATAGATCTTTTATCCTCTTGTCACGACGATCTTTCAACTTCACCCTGAAATTACTTGAACCTTTCAATAATTCAGACTCGTGATTCATCAAGTAAATATACTCAACATCTACTCAAATCATCTGAAGTAAGAACATAACGATATCCACTACATGCCTCAGCACTCATTGGACTGCACACATCAAAAATGTATTACTTCCAACAAGTTGCTTTCTTGTTCCATTTTACTGAAACCGAGGCTTTCAATCATCTTGCCCATATGGTATGATTTGCATGTCTCAAGTGATTCAAAATCAAGTGAGTTCAAATGGTCCATTTGCATGGAGTTTCTTCATGCATATACACCAATAGACATGGTTTGCATGTCTCAAACTTTTCAAAAACGAGCGAGCCCAAAGATCCATCAACATGGAGCTTCTTCATGCGTTTTATACTGATATGACTTAAGTAGCAGTGCCACAAGTAGGTGGTACTATCATTACTATCTTTTGGCATGAACATGTGTATCACTACGATCGAGATTCAATAAACCATTCATTTCAGGTGCAAGACCATTTGAAGGTATTATTCAAATAAACAGAGTAACCATTATTCTCCTTAAATGAATAACCGTATTGCGATAGACATAATCCAATCATGTCTATGCTCAACGCAAACACCAATCTCGATGGTAGAGGGAGCGTGCGATGCATGATCATATCAACATTGGAAACACTTCCAACACATATCGTCAGCTCACCTTTAGCTAGTCTCCGTTTATTTCGTAGCTTTTATTTCGAGTTACTAACACTTAGCAACCGAACCGGTATCTAATACCCTGGTGCTACTAGGAGTACTAGTAAAGTACACATCAACACAATGTATATCCAATATACTTCTATCGACCTTGCCAGCCTTCTTATCTACCAAGTATCTAGGGTAATTCTGCTCCAGTGGCTATTCCCCTTATTACAGAAGCACTTAGTCTCGGGTTTGGGTTCAACCTTGGGTTTCTTCACTAGAGCAGCAGCTGAATTGCCGTGTCATGAAGTATCCCTTCTTGCCCTTTCCCTTCTTGAAACTAGTGGCTTCACTAACCATCAACAATTGATGCTCCTTCTTGATTTCTACTTTTGCGGTGTCAAACATCGCGAATATCTCAAGGATCATCATATATGTCCCTGATATATTATAGTTCATCACGAAGCTCTAGTAGCTTGGTGGTAATGACTTTGGAGAAACATCACTATCTCATCTGGAAGATTAACTCCCACTTGATTCAAGTGATCGTTGTACTCAGACAATCTGAGCACAAGCTCAACAATTGAGCTTTTCTCCCTTAGTTTGCGGGCTAAGAAAATCGTCGGAGGTCTTATACCTCTTGACGTGGGTACGAGCTTGAAATCCCAATTTCCGCCCTCAAAACATCTCATATGTTTTGCGACGTTTCAAAAAGTCTTAGGTGCCCCAACTCTGAACCGTTTAACTGAACTATCACGTAGTTATCAAGACGTGTATGTCAGATGTTCGCAACATCCACAGACGACGTTCGAGGTTCAGCACACTGAGCGGTGCATTAAGGACATAAGCCTTCTAAGAAGCAATGAGGACAATCCTCAGTTTACGGACCTAGTCCGCATAATTGCTACTATCAACTTTCAACTAATTTTTCTCTAGGAACATATCTAAACAGTAGAACTAAAGCGCGAGCTACGACATAATTTGCAAAATCCTTTTGACTATGTTCAGGATAATTAAGTTCATCTTATGAACTCCCACTCAGATAGACATCCCTCTAGTCATCTAAGTGATTACATGATCCGAGTGAACTAGGCCGTGTCCGATCATCACGTGAGACGGACTAGTCAACGTCGGTGAACATCTTTATGTTGATCGTATCTTCTATATGACTCATGCTCGACCTTTCGGTCTTCTGTGTTCCGAGGCCATGTCTGTACATGCTAGGCTCGTCAAGTTAACCCTAAGTGTTTTTGCTGTGTTCCGAGGCCATGTCTGTACATGCTAGGCTCGTCAACACCCGTTGTATGTGAACGTAAGGATCTATCACACCCGATCATCACGGCGTGCTTCGAAATGACGAACTGTAGCAACGGTGCACAGTTAGGGGAGAACACTTCTTGAAATTTTAATGAGGGATCATCTTATTTACTACCGTCGTTCTAAGCAAATAAGATGTATAAACATGATAAACATCACATGTAATCAAATAATAGTGACATGATATGGCCAATATCATATAGCTCCCTTGATCTCCATCTTGGGGCTCCATGATCATCTATTACAAGAGCATGATCAATCTTATACATCACATATATTATTCATCACATCCTTTGGGCCATATCACATCACACAGCATACCCTGCAAAAACAAGTTAGACGTCCTCTAATTGTTGTTTGCATGTTTTACGTGGCTGCTATGGGTTTCTAGCAAGAACGTTTCTTACCTACGCAAAGACCACAACGTGATATGCCAATTGCTATTTACCCTTCATAAGGACCCTGTTCATCGAATCCGATCCGACTAAAGTGGGAGAGACAGACACCCGCCAGCCACCTTATGCAACTAGTGCATGTTTGTCGGTGGAACCGGTCTCACGTAAGAGTACGTGTAAGGTTGGTCCGGGCCGCTTCATCCCACGATGCCGCCGAATCAAGATAAGACTAGTAACGGCAAGCATATTGAACAAAATCAACACCCACAACTACTTTGTGTTCTACTCGTGCATAGAATCTACGCAATAGACCTAGCTCATGATGCCACTGTTGGGGAACATAGCAGAAATTCAAAATTTTCCTACGTGTCACCAAGATCTATCTATGGAGAGACTAGCAACGAGGGGAAGGAGAGTGCATCTACATACCCTTGTAGATCGCTAAGCGGAAGCGTTCAAGTGAACGGGGTTGATGGAGTCGTACTCGTCGTGATTCAAATCACCGATGATCCTAGTGCCGAACGGACAGCACCTCCGCGTTCAACACACGTACAGCCCGGTGACGTCTCCCATGCCTTGATCCAGCAAGGAGAGAGGGAGAGGTTGAGGAAGACTCCATCCAGCAGCAGCACAACGGCGTGGTGGTGGTGGAGGAGCGTGGCAATCCTGCAGGGCTTCGCCAAGCACCATGGGAGAGGAGAAGAACTTGGGAGAGAGGGAGGGGCTGCACCAAAGGCAAAAGGTGTGTTTGAGAGGCCCTCCTACCCCACTATATATAGGGATCCCAAGGGGGGGTGCGCCAGCCCCTAGGAGATCCAATCTCCAAGGGGGCGGCGGCCAGGGGAGGTTTCCCTCCCCCCCAAGGCACCTAGGAGGTGCCTTCCCTCCTTGGGACTCTTCCTTAGGGTTCCCCTTTCACCCTAGGCGCATGGGCCCTAGGGGAAGTGGCGCCCCAGCCCACTTTGAGCTGGATCCCTTCTCACTTCAGCCCATGGGACCCTCCGGGATAGGTGGCCCCACCCGGTGGGCCCCCGGGACCCTTCCAGTGGTCCCGGTACAATACCGATGACCCCGAAACTTGTCCCGATGGCCGAAACAGGACTTCCTATATATAAATCTTTACCTCCGGACCATTCCGGAACTCCTCGTGACGTCCGGGATCTCATCCGGGAATCCGAAAAACATTCGGTAACCACATACAAGCTTCCTTCATAACCCTAGCGTCATCGAACCTTAAGTGTGTAGACCCTACGGGTTCGGGAGACATGCAGACATGACCGAGACGTTCTCCGGTCAATAACCAACAGCGGGATCTGGATACCCATGATGGCTCCCACATGTTCCACGATGATCTCATCGGATGAACCACGATGTCAAGGACTTAATCAATCCCGTATACAATTCCCTTTGTCTATCGGTATGTTACTTGCCCGAGATTCGATCGTCGGTATCCAATACCTAGTTCAATCTCGTTACCGACAAGTCTCTTTACTCGTTCCGTAACACATCATCCCGTGATCAACTCCTTGGTCACATTGCGCATATGATGATGTCCTACCGAGTGGGCCCAGAGATACCTCTCCGCTTACACGGAGTGACAAATCCCAGTCTCGATTCGTGCCAACCCAACAGACACTTTCGGAGATACCTGTAATGCACCTTTATAGTCACCCAGTTACGTTGTGACGTTTGATACACCCAAAGCATTCCTACGGTATCCGGGAGTTGCACAATCTCATGGTCTAGGGAAATGATACTTGACATTAGAAAAGCTTTAGCATACGAACTACACGATCTTTGTGCTAGGCTTAGGATTGGGTCTTGTCCATCACATCATTCTCCTAATGATGTGATCCCGTTATCAACGACATCCAATGTCCATGGTTAGGAAACCGTAACCATCTATTGATCAACGAGCTAGTCAACTAGAGGCTTACTAGGGACATGGTGTTGTCTATGTATCCACACATGTATCTGAGTTTCCTATCAATACAATTATAGCATGGATAATAAACGATTATCATGAACAAGGAAATATAATAATAACCAATTTATTATTGCCTCTAGGGCATATTTCCAACAGGGGCGCCCCCCACCCTCGAGGCTAGGGTGTGGGCCCCTGGTCTTGATCTTTTGCCAGTATTTTTTATTATTTCCAAAAAGACGCTCCGTGAAGTTTCAGGTCATTCCGAGAACTTTTGTTTCTGCACATAAATAACACCATGGCAATTCTGCTGAAAACAGTGTCGGTCCGGGTTAGTTCCATTCAAATCATGCAAGTTAGAGTCCAAAACAAGGGCAAAAGTGTTTGGAAAAGTAGATACGACAGAGACGTATCAACTCCCCCAAGGTTAAAACTTTGCTTGTCCTCAAGCAATTCAGTTGATAAACTGAAAGTGATAAAGAAGAACTTTTACAAACTCTGTTTGCTCTTGTTTTTGTAAATATGTAAAGCCAGCATTCAAGTTTTCAGCAAAGATTATGAACTAACCATATTCACAATAGCTCTCAGGTCTCATGTTTACTCATATCAATGGCATAATCAACTAGCGAGCAATAATAATAAATCTCGGATGACAACACTTTCTCAAAACAATCATAATATGATATAACAAGATGGTATCCCGCTAGCCCTTTATGAGACCGCAAAACATAAATGCAAAGCACCTTTAAAGATCAAGGACTGACTAGATGATGTCTACTACACAACCTTCTTCTTGTAGACGTTGTTGGGCCTCCAAGTGCAGAGGTTTGTAGGACAGTAGCAAATTTCCCTCAAGTGGATGACCTAAGGTTTATCAATCCATAGGAGGCGTAGGATGAAGATGGTCTCTCTCAAGCAACCCTGCAACCAAATAACAAAGATTCTCTTGTGTCCCCAACACACCCAATACAATGGTAAATTGTATAGGTGCACTAGTTCGGCGAAGAGATGGTGAAACAAGTGGTATATGGATAGTAGATAAAGGTATTTGTAATATGAAATAATAAAAACAGCAAGGTAACGAATGGTAAAAGTGAGCGTAAACGGTATTGCAATGCTAGGAAACAAGGCCTAGGGTTCATACTTTCACTAGTGTAAGTCCTCTCAACAATACTAACATAATTGGATCATAAAACTATCCCTCAACATGCAACAAAGAGTCACTCCAAAGTCACTAATAGCGGAGAACGAACAAAGAGATTATGGTAGGGTACGAAACCACCTCAAAGTTATTCTTTCCAATCAATCCGTTGGGCTATTCCTATAAGTGTCACAAACAGCCCTAGAGTTCATACTAGAATAACACCTTAAGACACAAATCAACCAAAACCCTAATGTCACCTAGATACTCTAATGCCACCTCAAGTATCCGTGGGTATGATTATACGATATGCATCACACAATCTCAGATTCATCTATTCAACCAACACAAAGGACCTCAAAGCGTGCCCCAAAGTTCTACCGGAGAATCACGACGAAAACATGTGCCAACCCCTATGCATAGGTTCATGGGCGGAACCCGCAAGTTGGTCACCAAAACATACATCAAGTGAATCACGTGATATCCCATTGTCACCACAGATATCCATGGCAAGACATACATCAAGTGTTCTCAAATCTTTAAAGACTCAATCCGATAAGATAACTTCAAAGGGGAAACTCAATTCATTACAAGAGAGTAGAGGGGGAGGAGAAACATAAGATCCAACTATAATAGCAAAGCTCGCGATACATCAAGATCGTGCCAAATCAAGAACACGAGAGAGAGAGAGAGAGAGATCAAACACATAGCTACTGGTACATACCCTCAGCCCCGAGGGAGAACTACTCCCTCCTCGTCATGGAGAGCACCGGGATGATGAAGATGGCCACCGGAGAAGGATTGCCCCCTCCGGCAGGGTGCCGGAACGGGTCTAGATTGGCTTTCGATGGCTACGGAGGCTTCTGGCGGCGGAACTCCCGATCTATTCTCCGTTTTGGAAGTTTTACGATACGTAGGTATATATGGGTGCAGGGGGTACGTCGGAGGAGCTACGGGGGGCCCATGAGGCAGGGGGCGCGCCCTAGGGGGGCGCCCCCCACCCCCGTGAGCACCTCCCGTATCTCCTGACGTGGAGTCCAAGTCTATCCGGTGGCTTTCGTTCCAAAAATAACTTCTCCAGTTGATTTCATTCCGTTTCGACTCCATTTGATATTCCTTTTCTTCGAAACACTGAAATAGGCATAAAACAGCAAATCTGGGCTGGGCCTCCGGTTAATAGGTTAGTCCCAAAAATAATATAAAAGTGGATAATAAAGCCCAACATTGCCCAAAACAGTAGATAATATAGCATGGAGCAATCAAAAATTATAGATACGTTGGAGACGTATCACTAGACATTGTAATTCATGGTAAAAGAGATCCAGTCATAGTCATACTCAATATAAATTAATAGTAATGGATGCAAATGAAAGATGCGCTCTCCAGCTAGTGCTCTTTAATAAGAGGGTGATGACTCAACATAAAAGTAAATAGATAGGCCCTTCGTAGAGGGAATCAGGGATTTGTAGAGGTGCCAGAGCTTGGTTTTAAAATAGAGGTGAATAATATTTTGAGCAGTATACTTCATTGTCAACATAACAACCAAGAGATGGTGATATCTTCCATGCTACACACATTATAGGCGGTTCCCAAACAGAATGGTAAAGTTTATACTCCCCCTCCACCAACAAGCATCAATCCATGGCTTACTCGAAACAACGAGTGCCTCCAACTAACAAGAGTCCCAGGGGGAGTTTTTGTTCGCAATTATTTTGATTTGATTTGCATAAAGCATGGGACTCGGCATCCCGGTGACCAGCCATTTTCTCGTGAGTGAGGAGTGGAGTTCACTCCTCTTGAGAATAACCCGCCTAACATGAAGATATGGACAGCCCTAGTTGACACATGAGCTATTCGAGCATACAAAACAGGATATTTATTTGAAGGTTTAGAGTTTGGCACATACGAATTTACTTGGAACGACAGGTAGATACCGTATATAGGTAGGTATGGTGGACTCATATGGAATAACTTTGGGGTTTAAGGGATTGGGTGCACAAGCAGTATTCCCTCTTAGTACAAGTGAAGGCTAGCAAAAGACTGGAAAGCGACCAAATAGAGAGCGACAACAGTCATGAACATGCATTAAAATTAATCAATACCGTATGCAAGCATGAGTAGGATATAATCCACCATGAACATAAATATCATGAAGGCTATGTTGATTTTGTTTCAACTACATGCGTGAACATGCGCCAAGTCAAGTCACTTAAATCATTCAGAGGAGGATACCACCCTATCATACCACATCACAACCATTTTAATAGCATGTTGGCACGCAAGTTAAACCATTATAACTCATAGCTAATCAAGCATGGCATAAGCACTATGATCTCTAATTGTCATTGCAAACATGTTCATTCATAATAGGTTGAATCCGGAACGATGAACTAATCATATTTACCAAAACAAGAGAGGTTGAGTTCATACCAGCTTTTCTCATCTCAGTCAGTCCATCATATATCGTCATAATTGCCTTTCACTTGCACGACTGAACGATGTGAATAATATTAAGAGTGCACGTGCATTGAACTAAGCTGGAATCTGCGAGCATTCAATATACAGGAGAAGACAAGGCAATATGGGCTCTTGGTTAAATCAACAATAATGCATATAAGTGCCACTTCAACAATTTAATCATGGTCTTCTACTATCGACCCCCAAAGAAAAGAAAAGAAATAAAACTATTTACACGGGAAAGCTCCCAACAAGCAAAAGAAGAATAGGAAATCTTTTTGGGTTTTCTTTTTTTTAATTACTACTATAAGCATGGAAATTAAAACTAGCTAAAAGCTACAACTATTTTTTTTGTTTTTCTTAAAGTTTATAAAACACACAAGAAGAAAGCATAAAAAAGAGAAAATAAACTAGCATGTATAGTACAGTGAAAAAGTATGAGCACCGACATCTAACAATGAGTGTGTGAACATAAATGTAATGTCGGTGAGAAATATGTACTCCCCCAACTTAGGCTTTTGGCGTAAGTTGGTTTATTGCCACGGATGGCCTGGCGGATATCCATAGTTATAGTTGGGGTCATACTGCGATGCAGCGGCTATCGCCTCCTGAGCTGCAGCATGGCGGCGAGCTGCCTCCGCCCTCCTCTCGTACTCATCTGCCTCCTCTCTGGTAATAAAATGTCTTCCTTTTGCCTGATAATCAAAGAAGGCAGGAGCAGGGAGAGTAATACGGACAGCCCGACGTCTGTCAAAGATTAAGAGATACTGGAGAGGTGATTCATTCCTCTCGACAAACTGGTGGTGAACCATAGCATTAAAGTCTAGGTAAGCAGGAGGCAATTCAATATCATCATTATGTATGATTACACCAAGAAAATCAGCTAAGCAGGTTGCATAAATTCCTCCATTAAATCTATTATGATGCAACCTACATGCAACAATAGCTCCCAAATTATAAGATTTGTCTCCTAACATAGCACTCCTAAGAATACTAAGGTAAGGGACACACATATGACATGCTTCATCTTTACCATTTATGCACCTACCTATGAAGAGAGCAAAATAATGTATAGCAGGAAAATGAATGCTCCCTATGGTAGCTTGTGCTATGTCTCTAGATTCCCCCGGAGTTATACTAGCAAGAAAATTTCTAAATTCAGATTTTTCGGGTTCACTAGCACTACCCCATTGTGGAAGTTTGCAAGCAGTGGTAAATTCTCTAAGTCCATAGTATAAGATTTTTCATAAAGATCAAACAGGACAGTTGGAGAATTACGTGAAGATGAAAATTCAAACCTCCTCACAAAGGAACTAGTGAGATAGTGGTACTGGCGGCACTTTTCTTTCTCGGAGCTCACAAGTTCAGCGTTGCGTAAATATGCGTTAAATTCTTCCTTAATTCCTGCTCGATCCATAAATTTTTCCGAAGGCCATTCACAAGGCTGCACTAGAGCGTCCCTTGGTGGCTCATCGTCAGCATCACGCATTGCAAGTCTGGGTCCTTGCTTCCTTGAAGAACCACCTTGGTACATTTTCCTAAACATATTTCTTCCTCTGAAATTTTTAGTAACTTCAAATAAAAGTGAACCAAGCTCAACAAAATTGATAGAAACAACTCCTACAAGTGCCTAGAGCCTATATCATGCATTAGAACTACTTGGAACCATATAAATTTGACATGCAAGCTCAAGAACATGGTCACCTAGGGAGCACAAATTTTTAATGAATAGAGCACTAGAACAAAAATTAATTGGACCAATGGAGGAGTCACATACCAAGGAACAATCCCCCCAAGCAGTTTTGTGAGAGGTGCTTTGAGCAAGGAGATCGAAAATCGCAGCAAAATGAGCTAGAACTCGTGCTAGAGCTGGATGGTGAGTTTTTTGGGAGGAAGAAGAAGTGTGTGGGTGCAGGAATAAGTGGAGGGGAGCCACCGTGGGCCCACGAGGCAGGGGGCGCGCCCTGTAGGGGTGGGCGCGCCCTGGACCCTCATGGCCAGGTGCTTGCTCCCCCTGTTGTGTTCTCAGTGCCAGATATTCTCAAATATTTCAGAAAAAATCGTATTTAAATTTCAAGGCATTTAGAGAACTTTTATTTTCAGGGTATTTTTATATTGCACGGATAATTCAGATAACAGACAGAAAATACTATTTTTATTTATTTAAAATAAATAACAGAAAGTAAAAGGAGGGTACAGAAGGTTGTGCCTTCTAGTTTCATCCATATCATGCTCATCAAAAGGAATCCACTAATAAGGTGATCAAGTCTTGTTAATGAACTCATTTCGAATAACATGGAACCGGAGAAATTTCGAATAACACTATGTTACCTCAATGGGGATATGCACATCCCCAATAATAAGAATATCATATCTCTTTTTGACAGTAGGTAGAGGAAATTCAAAACGTCCAATAATAATCGATGGAATTTTTCCAATAGAGTTGATACTATGAACTTGAGATTGTTTCCTCGGAAAGTGTACCGTATGCTCATTACCATTGACATGAAAAGTGACATTGCCTTTGTTGCAATCAATAACAGCCCCTACAGTATTCAAAAAGGGTCTTCCAAGAATAATAGACATACTATCGTCCTCGGGAATATCAAGAATAACAAAGTACGTTAAAATAGTAGTGTTTGAAACTACAACAGGCACATCTTCACAAATACCGACAGGTATAGCAATTGATTTATCAGCCATTTGCAAAGATATTTCAGTAGGTGTCAACTTATTCAAATCAAGTCTATGATATAAAGAGAGAGGCATAACACTAACGCCGGCTCCAAGATCACATAAAGCAGTTTTAACATAATTCCTTTTAATGGAGCATGGTATAGTGGGTACTCCTGGATCTCCAAGTTTCTTTGGTATTCCACCTTTAAAAGTATAATTAGCAATCATGGTGGAAATTTCAGCTTCCGGTATCTTTCTTTTATTAGTAACAATTTCTTTCATGTACTTAGCATAAGGATTCATTTTAAGCATATCAGTTAATCGCATATGCAAAAAGATAGGTCTAATTATTTCAGAAAAACGCTCAAAATCCTCATCATCCTTTTTCTTGGATGGTTTGGGAGGAAAAGGCATGGGTTTCTGAATCCAAGGCTCTCTTTCCTTATCGTGTTTCCTAGCAACAAAGTCTTTCTTATCATAACGTTGATTCTTTGATTGTGGGTTATCAAGATCAACAGCAGGTTCAATTTCTATATCATTATCATTGCTAGGTTGGGCATCAACATGAACATTATCATTAACATTATCACTAGTTTCAGGTTCATTACCAGATTGTGTTTCAGCATCAGAAATAGAAATATCATTTGTATTCTCAGGTGTTTCAGCAATAGGTTCACTAGAAGCATGCAAAGTCCTATCATTTTTATTTTTCTTCCTTTTAGAAGGACTAGGTGCATCTATATTATTTCTGTGAGAATCTTGCTCAATTCTCTTAGGGTGGCCTTTAGGATACAGAGGTTCCTGAGTCATTCTACCAGTTCTAGTAGCCACTCTAAAAGCATAATCATTATTCTTACTATTCAATTCATTGAGCAAATCATTTTGAGCCTTAAGTACTTGTTCTACTTGAGTGGTAACCATAGAAGCATGTTTACTAATAAGTTTAAGTTCACCTTTGACATCAGCCATATAATCACCCAAGTGTTCAAGCATATTTGAATTGTATTTCAATTGTCTACCAAAATAAGCATTAAAATATTCTTGCTTCACCATAAAATTATCAAACTCATCTAAGCATTGGCTAGCAAACTTAGTAAGAGGGATTTCAGCTTTATCATATCTATAGAGAGAATTTACCTTTACTACCTGTGTCGGGTTATCAAGACCATGTATTTCTTCAATAGGTAATGGATTAAGATCATATGTTTCTTCAACAGGCGGTAAATTAAGACCATGTATTTCTTCAATAGGAGGTAAATTCTTAACATCTTCAGCTTTAATACCTTTTTCTTTCATAGATTTCTTTGCCTCTTGCATATCTTTAGGACTGAGAAATAGAATACCCCTCTTCTTCAGAATTGGTTTGGGAATAGGCTCAGGAATTGGCTCCGAAGGTGTCCAATTATTTTCATTTGTCAACATATTATTCAATAGAATTTTAGCTTCATCCGGTGTCCTTTCCCTGAAAACAGAACCGGCACAACTATCCAGGTAATCTCTGGAGGCATCGGTTAGTCCATTATAAAAGATATCAAGTATTTCATTTTTCTTAAGAGGATGATCAGGCAAAGCATTAAGTAATTGGAGAAGCCTCCCCCAAGCTTGTGGGAGACTCTCTTCTTCAATTTGCGCAAAATTATATATATCCCTTAAAGCAGCCTGTTTCTTATGAGCAGGGAAATATTTAGTAGAGAAGTAATAAATCATATCCTGGGGACTACGCACACAACTAGGATCAAGAGAATTAAACCATATCTTAGCATCACCCTTTAATGAGAATGGAAATATTTGAAGGATATAAAAGTAATGAGTTCTCTCATCAGTCGTGAACAGGGTGGCTATATCATTCAATTTAGTAATATGTGCCACAACAGTTTTAGATTCATAGCCATGAAAAGGATCAGATTCAACCAAAGTAATTATATCAGGATCAACAGAGAATTCATAATCCTTATCGGTAACACAGATAGGTGAAGTAGCAAAAGCAGGGTCAGGTTTCATTCTAGCATTTAGAGATTGCTTGTTCCATTTAGCTAATAACCTCTTAAGTTCGTATCTATCTTTGCAAGCTAAAATAGCTAAGGAAGCTTCTTCGTCAAAAACATAACCCTCAGGAATAATAAGTGATTCTTCATCATCACTTTCATCAATATTATCAGATTCAATATTTTCAATCTCTCTAGCCCTAGCAAGTTGTTCATCAAGATACAGAGGTTCCTGAGTCATTCTACCAGTTCTATTAGCCACTCTAACAGCATAATCATTATTCTTACTATTCAATTCATTGAGAAAATCATTTTGAGCCTTAAGTACTTGTTCTACTTGAGTGGTAACCATAGAAGCATGTTTACTAATAAGTTTAAGTTCACCTTTGACATTAGCCATATAATCACCCAAGTGTTCAAGCATATTTGAATTGTATTTCAATTGTCTACCAAAATAAGCATTAAAATCTTCTTGCTTCACCATAACATTATCAAACTCATCTAAGCATTGGCTAGCAAACTTAGTAAGAGGGATTTCAGCTTTATCATATCTATAGAGAGAATTTACCTTTACTACCTGTGTCGGGTTATCAAGACCATGTATTTCTTCAATAGGTAATGGATTAAGATCATATGTTTCTTCAACGGGCGGTAAATTTAGACCATTTATTTCTTCAATAGGAGGTAAATTCTAAACATCTTCAGCTTTAATACCTTTTTCTTTCATAGATTTCTTTGCCTCTTGCATATCTTCAGGACTGAGAAATAGAACACCTCTTTTATTCAGAGTTGGTTTAGGAATAGGCTCAGGAGCTGGCTCAGGAAGTGTCCAATTATTTTTATTTGTCAACATATTATTTAATAGAATTTCAGCTTCATCCGGTGTTCTTTCCCTAAAAACAGAACCAGCACAACTATCCAGGTAATCTCTGGAAGCATCGGTTAGTCCATTATAAAAGATATCAAGTATTTCATTTTTCTTAAGAGGATGATCAGGCAAAGCATTAAGTAACTTGAGAAGCCTCCCCCAAGATTGTGGGAGACTCTCTTCTTCAATTTGCACAAAATTATATATATCCCTCAAAGCAACTTGTTTCTTATGAGCAGGGAAATATTTAGCAGAGAAGTAATAAATCATATCCTGGGGACTACACACACAACCAGGATCCAGAGAATTGAACCATATCTTAGCATCACCCTTTAATGAGAACGGAAATATTTTAAGGATATAAAGGTAGCGAGATTTCTCATCATTAGTGACAGGGTGGCTATATCATTTAATTTAGTAAGATGTGCCACAACAGTTTCAGATTCATAGACATGAAAAGGATCAGATTCAACCAAAGTAATTATATCAGGATCAACAGAGAATTCATAATCCTTATCAGTAACACAGATAGGTGAAGTAGCAAAAGCAGGGTCAGGTTTCATTCTAGCATTAAGAGATTGCTGCTTCCATTTAGCTAATAACTTCTTGAGCTCATATCTATCTTTGCAAGCTAAAATAGCTAGAGCAGCTTCTTTTTCCAAAACATAACCCTCAGGAATAACAGGCGATTCATATTTATCAGGGGGGAGTCTTCATCATCACTTTCATCAATGTTATCAGTTTCAATAATTTCATTCTCTCTAACCCTAGCAAGTTGTTCATCAAGAAATTCACCAAGTGGCACAGTAGTATCAATCATAGAAGTAGTTTCATCATAAGTATCATGCATAGCAAAAGTGGCATCATCAATAACATGCGACATATCAGAACGAATAGCAGAAGCAGGTCTAGGTGTCGCAAGCTTACTCAAAATAGAAGGTGAATCAAGTGCAGACCTAGATGGCAGTTCCTTACCTCCCCTCATAGTTGAGGGATATCTTTTTATTTTCTCGTCTTTCAAGTTCTTCATAGTGACCAGCAGATATAAATCCCAAGTGACTCAAAGAATAGAGCTATGCTCCCCGGCAACGGCGCCAGAAAATAGTCTTGATAACCCACAAGTATAGGAGATCGCAACAGTTTTCGAGGGTAGAGTATTCAACCCAAATTTATTGATTCTACACAAGGGGAGCCAAAGAATATTCTCAAGTATTAGCAGTTGAGTTGTCAATTCAACCACACCTGGATAACTTAGTATCTGCAGCAAAGTATTTAGTAGCAAAGTAATATGGAAGTAACGGTAACGATAACAAAAGTAACGGTAGCAAAAGTAATATTTTTGGTGTTTTGTAGTGATTGTAATAGTAGCAACATAAATGTAAATAAACGGAGAACAATATGTGAAAAGCTCGTAGGCATTGGATCGATGATGGAGAATTATGCCGGATGCGGTTCATCATGTAACAGTAATAACATAGGGTGACACAAAACTAGCTCCAATTCATCAATGTAATGTAGGCATGTATTCCGAATATAGTCATACGTGCTTATGAAAAAGAACTTGCATGATATCTTTTGTCCTACCCTCCCGTGGTAGCGGGGCGCTACCTCTTGAGCACTGCGTTGGTTTTCCCCGGAGAGGAAGGGATGATGCAGCAAAGTAGCGTAAGTATTTCCCTCAGTTTTTGAGAACTAAGGTATCAATCCAGTAGGAGGCTACGCGCGAGTCCCTCGTACCTGCACAAAACAAATAAATCCTCGCAACCAACGCGAATAGGGGTTGTCAATACCTACACAGCCACTTACGAGAGTGAGATCTGATAGATATGATAAGATAATTTTTTTGGTATTTTTGTAATAAATATGCAAAGTAAAATAAATGCAAAGTAAAAAAGCAAAGGAAATAACTAAGTAGTAGGAGATTAATATGATAAAGATAGACCCGGGGGTCATAAGTTTCACTAGTGGCTTCTCTCGAGAGAAATTAACAGAATTGAGCATAGTCATGAGAATATCTAGGTATGGTCATGTATATAGGAATCACGTCTGAGACAAGTAGACCGACTCCTGCCTGCATCTACTACTATTACTCCACTCATCGACCGCTATCCAGCATGCATCTAGAGTATTAAGTTAAAAACAGAGTAACGCCTTAAGCAAGATGACATGATGTAGAGGGATAGACTCATGCAATATGATGAAAACCCCATCTTGTTATCCTCGATGGCAACAATACAATACGTGCCTTGCTGCCCCTACTGTCACTGGGAAAGGACAGCGCAAGATTGAACCCAAAACTAACCACTTCTCCCATTGCAAGAAAGATCAATCTAGTAGGCCAAACCAAACTGATAATTCGAAGAGACTTGCAAATATAACCAATCATACACAAAAGAATTCAGAGAAGATTCAAATATTGTTCATAGATAGACTTGATCATAAACCCACAATTCATCGGTCTCAACAAACACACCGCAAAAAGAAGATTACATCGAATAGTTCTCCACAAGAGAGGGGGAGAACATTGTATTGAGATCCAAAAAGAGAGAAGAAGCCATCTAGCTAATAACTATGGACCCGTAGGTCTGAGGTAAACTACTCACAC